>NC_141048.1:44347895-44745395 GCF_041138505.1 Cibotium barometz | reverse complement strand
ATTTTTTCAGACAGCTAGTGAAGAAAATCACTAATCATTACTTGGTGATTAAGAGTCTCTATTGGGCAATCGCACTTCTTAGAAGAGCCATTTGGAAGCTACAAAGAGAGATGTTGACTTTTTGAATCAAACACCCGTAGGGCACCCAAATTAGGGTTTAGAAAAAAAATGAAAAATCGTAATTCAGTCATAGACCCTTAGGGTTATCACAAATGTGTGTAGAGGTCTTCATAATACTCCCTTAGAGCTATCCAATGAGCCAATAACCACTCTATTCTAACATCGTTTGATAGGTCAAAACTAGCAAGTTATCTTTTTTCACAAAAAGCCAATTCATTCTTGACTAAAATTTGACTTGGTCAAACCACTTGGATTATAGTTGGTATATCCCTAGTGCTATCCAACAAGCTAAGAAGTACTTGATTTGGACCCATATTTTGTGTTTTAGGACCATTTTCCCATTCTCTACTGTGCGATAAAAACCCTAAAACAGAGAATACTGGGGCTATTTGAAAATCTTCTATTCTTGCATATTTGCATTCTACGTCACAAGATCTTTCAATAGAGCCCTAGATCATCAAATTCCGACACCATTTGAGCCTTCTACAAGCCGTTTTCCATTTCCAGCCATTATGCCAAGTGGGCGTTCATTCAAGCAAGCGATGGAATTTCAAGAGATAAGGGAAGATATGGAAATGGTGAATGAGGATCTTGTAGAGGATAGTGGTGTGAAGAGGATTTTGGGGACATGCAAGCAAGAAGAAATATTTTTCCCAAGCAACCTTCTTCAAGCATGTTTGGTGTACATGGACAAAACTTCTCTCAAGCAAGGCCCCAACCGGAGCTTCTTCATTTTCAACGACAATGGATGGAAATGCCTATCAAAGGTCTTTATCATTTGACAGTCAAGACAAAGAACAATATTTTTTTGAAAACATAAGGATTATAGAACATTATGATGCAAAAGCAAGGTTTAGATTTGCCATGATGCATGCACTTTTGCATACAGGGTTGTTGGAATCAATAAAAGTGCAAGCTTTTCTTGATTATATGGTATCTACTCAAGTGAGTAGTTTATGGGTCAAAAGAGGAGAGCCATTTGCACAAAGATTGTTTGCATTTAATGGCGAAGGAGTCACTTGCATGGGACTTAAGGATTGGATTCGTAATTGGGATGCTTATTTTCATGCCTTTCCTTGTGAACGAGTTTGCCAAAGTGAAGAAAGTGACTTCTTATTTCAAAGGAAGAGCTAGATCTTGGTGGTTGAAGGAAATACACAACTATGATTGGGATTGGCAGAATTTGGCATATGATGTTGTGAAATACTTTACAATCACCCAAGAGCAAAATTGCTTTAGAGATTGATGCATGGTATTCTCACATGAGGACTGTCTATCTAGCTATATGGAGAAATATTGGTACCTTTCCTTCTTCATTCCCAACATCAAAGAGAAGGAAAGTATAGAGGGTTTTGTGCAAAGACTGGACAAAGATTTCATGCAAGTATCTCAAAGTATTTTGAAAATTAATGAGGATATTATTCTAGACGAGATCATGGTGTTGATGGGACTTGTCCACATGCATGCCCAAAGGGTCAATCATAAGGGCAAGTTTGTTGAGCTAAGCAAGATAGAAATGATTCAATTAGTAGTACCCATTCTTGGCTACATTTCATGTTTGAATGGGGATGGAATGCTTCAGCTCGTGTTGAAAGATTTGGATATCAATATTGATAAAAGAGGTTACCCACTCACTCAATCTTTTCGTCATTGCATAGAGTATGACTATGTGGGTCTTTATGCACAAATTGTGGGTGTTGAAGTGGATGAGATGCTTGTAATTTTTGGACAGCAAGTACATGAGGAGATCTTGCCAATTCTCTCTCCACAAGACACCACCAATGTATTCGTGGCCAATGGGAATACACAAGTTGAAAATGGGAATGCTTGGATTACTTCCAGAAGTGCTTTGATGGATACATTTTCAGCTTATGATATGGTGCCACGAGATCATAAAGACTTGATCATTGAGGATATTTTGGATGTGCATGCAATTGTGTTTGACACAAGGAATGATGATTCATATGATGATGCACATGACTATGAGGATGCATTTGACATATGCCTTACACATGAGGATGAGTATTACACATATAATGAAGACATATATATTATTGGTCATGGTGACATTAGGCATCTTGATGATGATTCTCATGCAAGTGTTGATGATTCATCTACCATCATTATTTGTGATGAGGAGAGAATCTATGTGAATGTAGATGATGGTAGTATGCATACACCTCGGGGGGTTCACCTCAAAAAATGTTAGTGTACCACGTGAGTTCAACAAGAGGGATTTTTTAATTAGATACATTGAGAAAAATTAACACGATTACATTAATAGGAGGGGTTTTTTAATTCAACTTTAGAAAAAAATCATTTAGTTCATAAGTAAAGAGGGGTTGATTTATTGGGAGAAATTTTTTAGTTAAGGGGTTTTTTTAATACCTCTTGAATGCACGTGATACCTAAGGTTTTCTAGTAGTGCACCCCCCGAGGCATACACATGCTACATATGATGAGGATGAGTTCTATGATGCTAGTGATCATGTGGATGACATTATCGATGTGGATGACATTGATGATATGGATGACATCGATGATGAGGCTTCTCTTGCATCTACTTACTTATATGTATGTAAGAGAAGCCTCATCATCGATGCACATGCACATAGTATGTAAGAGAAGCCTCATCATCGATGCACATGCACACAGTAATCATGCATCTACTTACTTATATGTATGTATGTATAATTGACAGAGATGGAAGAGGTGACACGTATATTTTTTTAGCACATGAGTATTTTCCTTTGAGGAAAGGGTGAATTTGGGTACAGAATTTGAGTGTCGCTTTTTTGATAGTCCAAACTGGTTCGGGCCATGGGTGGTTCATGCTATTGGGTGGAATGATGTTTTTAAAATTATTGTACGTTTAGATTTAGAAAAATTAGGTGAAAATATTAATGAAATAGACTATAATGTCTCTGGCCCAAGATATCAAGTATGTCAAGTGCTTGACAAAGTTATTAAATGTATCCCAAAGCATAAGTTCATTCGAAAATAAATATGGTTGTGTTCTTCTTCTGTGACCATTGGTATTTGAATAGTCTTTATTTTCTTTATATAAATATTGTCTTTGTCTCTCTCCTTCTTTCTTATGCTCTCTCTCTCTCTCTCTCTCTCTCTCTCTCTCTCTCTCTCTAACTATAACAAAGACGATGATTGTTATTGATGTGAAGTTTGATTCTATTTTAAGCAAAAACATGGCATTAGGAGCATAGCGAATTCTATGCTAGAATTCACTTGGATTTGGGTAACAAAGCAACTCCTACTGCTACTACGATTCTTCAAGAACTTAGCAATAAAAATCCGAATGTTTAGGTACATAGAGATATGGCAGGAGGCCCTATTTCTTTCGATTTAAATGAGCCACCTATAGATGATATTGGTTGTGTTGAAGATTTTCAACCTATTTCTTATTTTGTTGGCGATGTTAAAGGTATTAAATCCAGATGTCATTCTATAAGGTGTGTTTTTTCATTTCCTCAGAATGTTAAGCACCCAGCAACCATGGTGTTATGTTCCGAAGATTGTACTCTTCACTCTTTAGGGACCCTTTCTCCATTTTTGTGAGGCACTAATTTGGAAATGTGGCATCAAGAAAGCTTCGACAATATGTGGAAAAACACTGTTGTGCAAGTGGGAATGTCTCTTTATTGCCTTTGAAAAATCCTCCTCCTACATTAGCCGATCTATTACTTGGTAATGGTAATGTAAGTAAGCAATACAAGAAGAATATACACTCTTATAATAATGCATTAGGATTCATTTCACTGGGTGCTCACTTGGACAATCAGTTTACTAGGGGAGGAGGTGTATTGGATTTTCGAATCCATGGTACTACCTAATACTTGATGAAACACAAGATGCAACTCCTCAATTTGCCCAATTGTATGTGTATGGTAGTACGAAGCATGAATTGGAGAATAGACTTAATGGGATGCCTTCTTTAAATTATAATGTGCTTGAAAGGTTACAAACAATGATGTATGGACACAATCCATATGCTGGTGCATTTCGTACAATGAGAGAAATGTTACAGTCCAGTCCACATGTAGACCTAAGAATGGTTATCAGTGAAGCTCAATCAACCTCAAGGAAATACTTGGTTCCTACTACGGGTAGTGGGGTAGTTGCTATCATGCTGGGTCAAGGGGATGATTTTCATGTAGATCATAGAGATATTCAAATAATGTCTCACACAGGTGCTATAAAAAAAAGATCTAATTTGTGTCGTTCATATATGCCGCTATTATATGTTCTTATGTTTCCTCGAGGAGAGGATGGTTGGCATGTTGGAATTCCACTCCATGGTAGAAATAGACAACGTTCAAAAACGAGGAGACAAATACTGTAACTCAACGGCAATATTATGCATATAGATTACAAATAAGGGAAGATACAAATGCGTGCCTTCTATGCGGTGGTCAACTTTTGCAAACAATACATTGTTGATGCATATAGCAATATGGAAGAATCCAAATTAGTATGGATATGCAATAACCAAAAAGCATTACATGCTAAAGTATACCAAGGGCTTGCAGATATGGTTAATGTCAATGATGGGGTCAATAGAGTCTCTGGGGGGCATTCCTAGACCGCCGAATAGTTCTACCATCTACATATACTGGGGGCCTCAATATATGCATCAATTATATCAGGATTCAATGGAAATTGTTAGGAAGATGGGTAAATCTAACCTATTTATTACCTTTACTTGCAATCCAAAGTGGGATGAAATATGCAATGCTTTATTGCCGGGTCAAGCTGCACAAGATCAACCTGACTTGATGGCATGGGTCTTCTATGAGAAGCATAAGGATATGTTGCACTTATTGGTTTAAAAAGTATTATTTTGGACGGGTAGTGGGATTTGTTTCTATTATTGAATTTCAAAAAAGAGGCTTGCCACATGCACATATATTATTGATATTGGAGGGTACATATATACCTACTGAGACTGCTCACTATGATAGGTTGGTATGTGTAACTTCCAGATAAGGCGATGTTTCTCGAGTTGCACACGATAATCAGTCAGTGTAATGTTCATGGACCATGCGGGAAACTAAATGTTAGATATCCGTAACGCCGCTACGGGCGTTACCACGAGAGGGGACGGCCTCTGGCTCACCACCCAGCCATAGAGGAAGAATGAGGATTGCCCCTCATCCCAGGCTATATAGTGTGTGGCCTGCCGTCCACACTAGCCTGGCTGCCCATGACTCCGCATGGGCGTCCTCTCCCACTGAACCCCGGATATGGCCATCCGGTCTGCCGTCGGTCATCACAGGCATTACAGCCTACGTGACACTAAATATAAACTCTCCTTGCATGGTTAATGGGAGTTGCAAACATCATTATCCTCACAAGTTTTTTGAGACTACTATTGTTGATGACAATGGGTATCCAACTTACATGCGGCGAGATGATGGTAGTTTCATCCAAGTAAAGGGTCATAGGGTGGATAGTCAATGGGTTGTTCCGTATAACCCTTTTCTCTCTATGAGATACAAAGCCCATATTAACATAGAAGTATGCTCTACCATTACAACAATAAAATATTTGTATAATTATGTATATAAGGGATCCATGATAGAGCTACTATAGAGTTGCAAGATACACATGGGGTTATTGATGAGGTTAGTCAATATTTGGATGCACGGTACGTGTTTGCATCAAAGGCAAGTTGGCACTTATACCAATATGATCTACATGATGAAAAGCCAGATATACAAAGGTTGCATGTTCATCTCCCCTTACAAAATTATAATATATTTAATGATCGTGATGATTTGCACGATGTAATTAGTTGTGATAAGAATCGAAGAACTACTCTCACTTAATGGTTCAAGCTAATTAATTGCATGCAAAAGCAAATAGCTTACTATATATTGATTTTCCTTGCAAACAAGTGGGTGTGGAATTCAGCTCTTCGATCATGGACTAAAAGAAAAAAAAGAAATGTAATTGGACGTGTATATACTATCTACGCATGTTTCTCACAGTGTGTAAAGGCTGCAAATCTTTTGATGAAGTACGAACAATGAATGGGCAGTTGTATCCTTGTTTTAAGGCTGCAAATCTTTTGATGAAGTACGAACAATGAATGGGCAGTTGTATCCTTGTTTTAAGGCTGCATGTGCAGCTAGAGGAATTTGAACATTGCATTCACACGTGCAAAGCCCCCAAGCTACGTTTCACATTAAAGTCGCCTTGTCCACAGCACCAGCGTGGAGGCACCTGGAAACGTCTTGCGTGTGCGACTATAACGTGGACAGACATCAGCATGTATTGCAAGTAAAGCTATCTGGTGGGTTCAAAAAACCTCACGTTTCCTCAAAGAGAGAAAACGCAAAATCGAGAGCATTTCCAAAGACAGGTAGAACCCGCTTCTACGTTGTGGTTTTTGCCCCTTGTTCGAAAATTTGTTAAGTTAATTAATTTGCTTGATTTTGTTTCGTGCTGGTTAATTCTGTTCTTGGCCGATTACTTTAAAATTTGTTTTTGGGCGGTTTAGTGCTGCTTATTTTTGTAGGATTTATTTTGGGGTTGATTAGGGGTGTTTAATTGAATTTAGGCTTATTAACGTTGCTTAAATTTTCTTGGGCTGATTAAGGGTGTTTAATTTTGTTTTTTTGGCTGCGTAGGATGTTTAATTGAATTTAGGCTAATTAGCGCTGCTTAAATTTTCTTGGGCTGATTAAGGGTGTTTAATTTTGTTTTTTTGGCTGCGTAGGATGTTTAATTCTGTAGTTTGGCTGAATTTTGTTGGTGATGGCCGATTGATTTAATTCGTTTCTGGACTCATTAGTTGTTTGGGCTGATCAATGGAAGTTTGGGCTGATTAGTTTGTAATTGGGGTTATTGATTCTGTCTCGAATTTTAATGTTTCTTTCTCAACATTGGGCTGCTTTTGTTCGCTGTCCTTTTTGTAAAAAAATTTACTGTGCTTGTGTTCTTTAGCCTCTTATATTCTCTCTTTTTTTTTTGGGGATTCCAGCCAGAATGTCCTACGCATACCTCTTTAAGTACATCATCATTGGGGACACTGGTAACCATTTCTCTCTGTGTGTCTTCGTGTGTGTGTGGGCGTGCGCGCGGGCATGTGTGTGTGTGTGTATGCATGTATGGATGTATGTATGTACGCACTCACATAGATGTTCTAGTATATAGATCTCGATAGATAGTTAGATGTTCTCTCTTCTCAAACTAAGAATCGGATTTTAAAATACTCGTAGCCTTAAATCTGTTTTTAGAATAAAGTCCCATTGAAGAACCACGCTTTTGATACTCCATCAAATAGAAGCGGACAGTGAAATGACAACAATTCCATCATAATCATCATTATTATTTGTGTATGTGTGTGCATGCACAGATTAATATTATCAAGTTATCATGGCTCTTTGAGGGCCTCTTCTTTAAGGCTTTCAAATTGAGGATTATTTTTTTTCTCACAAACTTCAAATTAATGACAATGCAGGAGTTGGGAAATCATGCCTGCTGCTGCAGTTCACGGATAAGCGGTTTCAACCAGTGCATGATTTGACGATAGGGGTAGAGTTCGGGGCGCGAATGATAACCATAGACAACAAACCAATCAAGCTTCAAATCTGGGACACAGTAAGGTTTCCCTGCATTTTGTGTTTTTTTGGTCACTGAGCAGGGTTTGTTGGAATAGAAAGCTATTTCCAGGAATTTCCAGAGGTAATATGTATAAAACTACCTTTAAAGTCCTAATTCTTTGGACCGGGCCATTGCCCAACAAGTAGCCATGTGAAAGGTCTATTATATGATCCTAGATTCACTCCTATTGAGCATCACCAAGCTCTATACATGCGCATGCCTGTATAAGAAGCCTTTAAACTTTACACGTATAACCGTTGTCAGACGATCTGTTGACAAGCAGGGGGTGGAGCAGCTGCACTCGTGGATAGGCCATTGAGCCCATCCACAAAATTGCTGTCGACCGTGTAAAGACCCTAAAGCATCTTATAAAATAACTTGCTCTTATCATGAAGTGCTACTTTTCAAATGGATCTGTCATGCCCATATTGTTTAGATGATGTGTGCTATGCCCATATTGTTTAGATGATGTGTGCTATATACTGTGGAGTGTTAGCACCATAATTTTGTATCATCCAGCTTGAATATTTCTAGGCAGGTCAAGAGTCGTTTCGGTCAATCACGAGGTCATACTACAGGGGAGCTGCAGGTGCATTGCTGGTTTATGATATTACTAGGTACTATCTCATATTAACTTCTTGTCTGCTCGATGAGTAATTTTTTGTGCTGATTTCTAAAATCCTTTCTTTCCTACCTATGTAAAAGTTAGGTTTAAGTTGCACGTTTTTAAAACTTAGAATGGTAATCACTAATTTTGTTACCTATATAACATAATCTATAATAAAATAACTATTTCTTGATATGTGTCTAAATAAACATGTTTCAAAATCAAAGGCAAGCCTATTGAGAACCCTTCGCTTGACTTTTTTCATACTAGCCTTGTTGTTTTGACAAGGTGAATTCTAAGAGGAGTTTTTTTGTCATGCTTTCAGAAGAGAAACATTCAACCATCTTGCAAGCTGGTTGGAAGACGCTCGTAATCATGCCAATTCAAACATGACTATCATGCTTATTGGAAACAAGTGTGATCTTGCCCATAGGCGAGCGGTAACCTTTGAGGAAGGGCAGCATTTTGCAAAAGAAAATGGCTTAATGTTCATGGAAACATCAGCAAAGACAGGTCAAAATGTGGAAGAGGTAATGATGGTCACATCATTTCTATGTAAATATGTGTCTAGAAAGCAACAGCTCTGTTTTTTCTCTGCAGTGTCTTTCGAGGGGCTGCGCAAAGAGGTGGTGTGCTAGTTTGTTGATTAATTGATGGTTGATGTACCAGGCGTTTATCAATACGGCTGCGAAAATCTACCAAAAAATTGAGCAGGGCATTTTTGATGTATCAAACGAGGTGAGTACGTATCCTACTTCTAGATGTGAAATGGAAAGATACTTTTTAGTGAATTGAATGATGGTTTGTGAGCAGACATAAAGTCTGCACTTTCTCAACAATTTTTTTGGTTCTGATTTTCCCTATTTACATGGATGCATACTGTACTCCCACTTAAAGCCCATGATCGCTACACCTAGTATGTAACTTTATGGAACACCTGTACCCAGACGTTAAAATTTATGGAACACCTGTACCCAGACGTTAAAATTTGAACTGCAGATTGTGGACTTCATAACTTGTGCTTAAGCTTTTTTAAAAAAAAGGTATTTCAAAAGTGAAACGTTGTCATGCACTAAGGTTGTGAACTTATCGAAAGTCTTTTAGTATGGTGCAAACATACTAAGAAGTGAAATGTTCTCATGCACTAAGGTTGTGTACTTTTTGACAGCTTCTTAGTATGGTGCAACTAAGGTTGTGTACTTTTTGAAAGCTTCTTAGTATGGTGCAACCATGCATGTATATGTGTACATGTTTCCTAAAATAAAGTAGGCACCTTATTCCCAATCAAGGCTTTAGAGTTCCTTTGGTTTGCATACTCGATGTAGCTTCCTTAACGTCCTCAACCTTTAACCAATATGTTCTGTTGGGTTATGTATTTAATTTCTCAATTGTTGCCAAATGTACTCAACTATCATTGTATTTTGTGGTCATGTAACTTAAAGTTACTAAATCCTTCTATGCCCAACCGCAATCTCTTAATCCTTTTTGGGTGTAACTTAGGGTGCCCTTGTTGGATCCCCTGACTGTAGTGCTGTCATGTGCACAGAGTGTATCTACTGTGTGCAGCATGCACACAAGACTAGCTTCGAGGCTTGGGGTAGCTTGGAGCTAGGCAGGCTGATTGGCGAGCTGGGCTAGGGATAGACTGACGGGCGGGTGTCCAAGTGGGACGCCCTGATGGGCGGGCACCCAAGTGTGGACGCCCGGTGACCGGCCAAGAGCCTATAAAAGGGTGGCCAAGGTCAGTCAGTCAGTTAGAGTCTTGTGAGTTTTGCGAGAGCTTTGCGGTCAGGAGCCTGGATCTAGTGCAGACGTGCACCTACTTCATGCAACCGAGGCCGGCAGCAGCAGTCTTGAGACCTGCGAGGGTAGTTCCATGGTGGTATGGGACGTCATGGAGTAGAGATTGGTGGGTGCGTCTTGCTAGTTAGCTTAGCTCGTGCCTCGGTGGATACAGCCAAGACTTGTGGGTTTTGCCCACGGCTGTCATGGTTGGGTGGTGAGTCAGGCTTGCACCCCCTTCACGTTGTTTAGCTTTGTTTTGCAGGTTTCGGGTCGTGTTTCAGGATTTCTCTATACGAGGAGATCGTTGGGGATTTGACAGTGGTATCAGAGCATGCCTTGAAGAGTGTGCAAGCTGGTAGGTAGAGAAAAAAGAGGTCAAAGCAAGAGGTATGAGTTCGAGATGACTGCTGTTTTTTTTTCCAGAATTCAGCATAGGATTTTTGTTTGCATTGTTGGAACCCGAGTGGGTTGTGGTCTTGAAAAGGGTCAACTTCTCAACCTGTTAGCATTCCACCTTACAGGATGAGCCAGGCTGAGGAAGATGAGTTGGCCAAACAACTCGTAGATTATTTGAGGATGGATTAGATCCGTCCAAGTAAATCACCTTGGGGCGCATCTGTGTTACTTAGAAGAAAGAAGGACAACACTTGGCGAATGTGTGTAGATTACAAGAGACCGAACAAAGTGACAATCAAGAACCGCTATCCTCTCCCTAGATGAGATGACCTGATTGACCGTTTAGTGGGAGCGAAGTATTTCACAAAGATCGATTTGCGTTTAGTGGGAGCGAAGTATTTCACAAAGATCGATTTGCGTACCGGCTACCACCAGATACGTATTCATGAAAGGCATGTCGAAAGAACCGTCTTTCGGACTCGGTATGGCCATTACGAATTTCTCTTATTACCTATTGGGTTGACCAATGCTCCATCCACTTTCCAGCAAATGATGAACAATCTTTTTCGTGTGGGAAAGTTCGTGGTTGTGTTCCTAGACAATATTTTAGTATACAATCGTCGTCTTAAGAATCATGTTAGACACCTCACGATTGTTTTGACTATTTCAAGATAAAATTGATTGTATGCGAAATTAAGTAAATGTGAGTTCTTTATGATAGAAATTATTTACTTGGGACACAAGATCACAAGAGACGGGTTGAGAATTGACTATGACCGAGGTTTTGGCTTGGCCGATACCATAGATAGTGACAACTTCATTCTTTTCTCAGTTTTGTTGTGCTTCTTTGGAAATCTGTGTGGGAGTACTCTCAGCTTACACTACCGATGATGACTGACTTGTTGAGGAAAGGTCGTGGACGTAAGTCGAATCAGTCTATTCCTTGGAATAACAATTGGATATGGCCTTCAGACTTTTGAAAGATAAACTCAAGGAAGTACCTACCTTACTATCCGATCCTAGTCGGTCTTATGTTCTTGAGACTGACATGAGTGACTATGCGATCGGGGTACTCTATTCCAAGATGGTAAACCTGTTGCTTTCGAGAGTCGAAAGCTGGACGACAATCAATCTCGTTGGCCAACCCTTGAGAAGGGAGCTTTACGTTGTCATTTACGCTCAAGGTTTGGAGGCATTATTTATATGGCTCCAAGTTTGTGGTATTGACTAATCATCAGTCAATCAAGTATGTGTGTGATGAGGATGATTTGAGAGGACAAAAAGCTAGATGGACAGAGTTAATGCAAGATTTTGATTTAGAAATACGCTATCGAAAGGGGTCCATGAATAGTGTAGCAGATGCACTTAGTCGGATCAGAGAGGTGATTACTTTGTCGTTCATCGAGATTTCCATTGACTTATTTCAGTCATTGAGAGGGCTTTGCAGGTGACTGAGCAGCCTACCATTCAGGCTGCGGGAGGCCAGTGGATGATTCAGAATGGTTTATTGTTCCGTAATGACAAAATTTGTGTACCGCAAGTCCCGGACATTAGGTCCAAGATTCTTAAGGAGTGTCACGATGCTCCTTTTGCTGTACATCCCAAAGCACACAGGACATTAGCTTTAGTGAGACACTTTTTCTATTGGCCAAAGATGAAAGTATATGTAGAAGATTATGTGCTCAAGTGTCAGATTTGTCAAGCAAATAAAGCTGAATGCTTTAGACAGGTTGAGATGTCGCATCCTTTGCAAATCCCAGGTAATAAGTGGGAAAGTATTTCCATGGATTTTATTACCGGATTGCTAAGAACACGTCAAGGCCATGAGTCTATTTAGGTTGTGGTGGACCGCTTGACAAAGATCGCTAGATTTTTACCTACACGGAAGACTGTTACAGCTACGCAATTAGCAAGGCAGTTTATCGGGCAATTGTTTAGATTGAATGGTTTACTGCAGGATATAGTCAGTGAGACAGGGACTCTAAGTTTACAAGTGACTTTTGGGGGCTTGTTTTTGAGAAGTTGGAAACAACTTTGAATCTAAGTCTGTCTTGCATCTCTGGAGGTTTGACAGAAACTCAATACGAAGGCCTTTGTGTGAATATATGCTCTTGTGTGTGTGTGTGTGTGTGTGTGTGTGTGTGTGTGGAGTGCGTGTGTGAGAGCATATCTTGATATAGAGTTCTACACCCACTATTGGGCACTGATGACGTTAGTGGGGATGTCGTAGTATCTAGTCCATACTATGTATTATGGAGTTGATAGTTATATAGTCTTGTGGGTTGACTACCATGAGTATATAACATGCACGTTCCTAAAAGGTGAATTTGGGCATGTTCCTGGATTCACCTAGGTATATAATTCAGCCGTATTAGCGGACATGCAGATTTCACAATGTGAATTTTTCGTCCGAGTTGCGGCTAGTTGATATTGTGCTTATTCTTTCTATCTTTAGCGTTGCATTTGCCATATCAACTACTTATTTGCTGTACTAATTCTTTCTATTTGCTACTTCCCTTAGTGCTAGGCTTCATTATGGCTGAGTCTGCCCTGCATCTCCGGAGGTTTGACAGAAACTCAGTACGAAGGCCTTTGTATGAATATATGCTCTTGTGTGTGTGTGTGTGTGTGTGTGGAGTGCGTGAGTGAGAGCATATCTTAATACAGAGTTCTACACCCACTATTGGGCACTGTTGATGTTAGTGGGGATGTAAGTATCTAGTCCATACTATGCATAATGGAGGTGATAGTTATATAGTCTTGTGGGTTGACTACCATGAGTATATAACATGCATGTTCCTAAAAGGTGAATTTGGGCATGTTCCTGGATTCATCTAGGTATATATATATTTTCCTCAGATCATCCTCAATCTGATGGCCAGACTGAAAGGGTGAATCAGACTTTGGAGGACATACTTCGTGCATATGTCTCCAAAAGACAAGATTCATGGGAGGATTATCTTCCTTTGTTCGAATTTGCACATAACAGTACTAAGCATACGAATAAAGGTTTTAGTCCTTTTATGCTTATGTACAGATTTCAATCCAGATCACCTGTTACCGTGGGATTTTCAGGACTTCAGCATGATGCAGCATGTAATTTTTTGCAAGACGTGTAAGAAATGTTAAAGTTGCGAAGGAATCTATTATAAGCGCTCAAGAAAGAGATAGATTTTATTCTAATAGACATCGTTCACCGAGAGAGTTCTCTAAAGGAAGGATGGTGTGTTTGCGAGTTCCGAAAGATTCCAAGACTTTATGTGATCTCCGAAATTATCCCCTAGATACTGCGGACCATGTCGGGTTACATGCCGGATTGGTTCAGCTGTATATGAATTGGACTTGCCTTCTCATGTGAAAGTTCATCCCGTATTTCATGTTAGTAGACTTAAGGGAGTACTGGGTGGAGTAGACCAGTTAGTTACTCCTCAAGAAATCATAGATGTCGAGGATATGACATTTGTGCCACACGAACGAGAAAAGATTCTTGGATTTTGTGAAAGACGTTTGCGGCATACGCTACTCACAGAATACAAGATCAAGTGTTGAGGAGGACGCTATATGGGAGACATTGACTACCCTTCAGAGGGATTACCCTAGGTTTTTACTGAGCTCAGGGGTGAGCTCTTAGAGGAAGGGGAGTATGTCATGTGCACAGAGTGTATCTACTGTGTGCAGCACGCACACAAGACTAGCTTCGAGGCTTGGGGTAGCTTGGAGCTAGGCAGGCTGATTGGCGAGCTGGACTAGGGATAGACCAATGGGCGGGCACCAAAGTGGGGACGCCCTGATGGGCGGACACCCAAGTGTGGATGCTCAGTGACCGGCCAAGAGTCTATAAAAGGGTGGCCAAGGTCAGTCAATCAGAGTCTCGTGAGTCTTGCGAGAGCTCTGCGGTCAGGAGCTTGGATCTAGTGCAGACGTGCACCTGCTTCATGCAGCCGAGGCCGGCAGCAATCTTGAGACCCGCGAGGGAAGCTCCGTGGCGGTATGGAACGTCATGGAGTAGAGATTGGTTGGTGCGTCTTGCTAGTTAGCTCAACTCGTGGTTCGTGGCTTGGTGGGGACAACCAAGACTTGTGGGTTTTGCCCACGGCTGTCATGGTTGAGTGGTGAGTCAGGCCTGCACCCCCTTCACATTATTTGGCTTTGTTTTGCAGGTTTCGAGTCGTGTTTCAGGATTTCTCTACAAGGAGGTCCTTGGGATTTGACAAGTGCAATCTAGGATTTTTGCATGCAAAGGCTAGAAACGTATTGGCATATCTCTTCAAGCAAATGTGTAGTAACTAAAGTTACTAAATCCTTCTATGCCCAACCGCAACCTCTTAATCCTTTTTGGGTGTAACTTAGGTGCCCTTGATGGATCCCGTGACTATAGTGCAGTCTAGGATTTTTGCATGCAAAGGCTAGAAGCGTATTGGCATATCTCTTCAGGCAAATGTTTGAGATCTCAAAATAAGAAAGTCGTATGGCACTCAATGAAGATTGACTTGGAGATGGTTCGCTAAGTCTAAATTACTTGTCTCTGTGCATTAAGGAAGAAGCTTTTCATTAATATTTTTATTTACAAGATAAGGATAGGATAGGGCTAAGGTTTTTCTCTTTGAGTTTGCTTAAGGTAATGGATTCTTCGCCTAGATGTGTTAGAAGATTTTGGAACTATCCCATGGTATCTTGGACTCTAGGGCGAAAGGCCTTTAGTCATAGTGACATTGGTACAAATCCTATAGACCAAAGTAAGCGAGCTACTCTAAGTAGACCCTGCCATTGTAGTGATCGAAAGTTCACAGCTTTCGTTGATGACTCTTTGAGACATAGTTATTGCTGAAGTATCTCTTCTTTCTTGACGAAAGCTTTTGTGAAAGGTATTAAGTTTTGAATTTCATCTTCAAATTACTCTTGGCTGTGAAGGCGGATAGATGTGTAGTCTTGTGCCTGCAAGTTGAATAGTTAGCTTCACATTTTGACTTTTTTTGGCTCAAAACCAAAAAGGATTCATTGACTTTTTTATATGGGATCAAACAAGGCTTAGACATTACTTTCTAGATTAAATTTATATCTCACGTGGGAAGAGGTGTTGGTGTTTTATTCCAGACATTTCATGGTTGTGTTACACTTTGATAGGATCATAGACATGGCCTTCAACAATAAAGACCAGTAAACTCCACACTACAAGGATGACAAGATGAAGGTGATGGAGAGACAGGTGATGTTCTTTCAATACCTGACCCCTATCACCACAGACACCAATGCGTGCTTTGTCACCTAAACTCGTGATGCTACACAAATGGTGCAAAGCATGCGGGACAATTTCAGGGTGGAGAACACTAATTGGGTGATAGTGCATGCTTTATCCGAAAAGGTCAAGTGGATCATCTTACCTTGATCAGTTTGAATAGACTTTTGATCAGGAGAGAACCAGGCCACGACGCTGTAGATCTGCTCCCGCGAGCTCCGCCTCATCCCCCCTCCCGTCTTGCTGCTTCTCGCCGTCGCGCGCCCCCCTCTCCCCCCCCGCCTGTCCCCCGCCATCTCCTCCGCCTCTCTCCCCCGCCTCCTTCCTCGCTTCCTCCCCCGCCATCCCCCCCCCCCCCCCCCCCCCCCCCGCCTTCTCCTCCTCTGCCTCCTTCCTCGCTTCCTCCCCCGCCATCTCTCCCCCCCCGCCTCCTTCCTCGCTTGCTCCCCCGCCCCTCCCCCGCCGTCTCTCCCCCCCCGCCTTCTCCTCCGCTTCGCGGCTCTTCCCCCCACCTTCTCCCTCTCCTCCCCCTCCGTCTCGCCCCTCCTCCCACCGCTAGCTCCCCCGCCTCAGCTCCCCCCTCCCCCCCCCCCCCCCCGCTCCGCCCCCGCTATCCTCTCTCCTTCCGCCTCTCCGTTTCCTCGTAGGGCTGTGTCCCTCCCGTTGGTGACCCCAGTATCTGGCCTTCTCCCTCTGGAGGACTCCATGGAAGCCGCTCCGACTACCCCTGCCGATTCCGGTCTCCATCTGGAGTTCACAGATGCAAATCATCAGTTGTTTGTTTCCACAGTATCCGCTCTTGAGGCCTCCTCCTTGGTCTGCAAGATAGTGGGTAGCCGTCCGATGCGGAGAGAGCTTTGCGACCTTCTGCAAGGCAGCCTCGTTGGCGTGCCTGCCAAGATCGTCAGCATCGATTTTTTGGGACGTGGCTACTACCAGGTGGATTTCGAGTCCCCCCAGGCAGCTCAGACGGTGCTGGCTCGGAGCCCCATTGCCCTGCGCTCATCTCGGGCGTTCCTGGCATGATGGACTCACGGTTTCGACCCCGCTTTTGACCCGCTAGCAGGCGCGACAGGTTTCCCCATCACTATTTGCTTTCCTGGACTCCGCAGGGAGTACTTGCCCCTCTTGTCATCCATTGGCAAGGCGTTCGGGCAGGTGGTGGAGACGCCTCAGACAGCGGCTTCAGTGATAGCTCGGGCAGCAGGACTCCTGGCCATTCGTGTTGTGGTTCCGTCACCGGAGTCCCTCCCGAAGACGATCCGCCTCCCTTGTCTTTCTGGAGGACATCTGATACAGCGCGTGGAGTATTCGGGCCTCCCCAGCCAGTGCTACATCTGTCGGGAGATGGGCCACCTCGCACGCGCCTGTCCCCGCAAGGGGGTTCATCCTTCACGCTCTGCCGCCTCTGGACCCCCTTCAGGAGGCCCGAGGGGTGGCCATCCGCCTTAGAGACCGGACATCCCTGGCTCGTCTCAGCAGACGCCATCATCTGACGAGCAGGCCCCGGCGGAGGATGCCGCGCAGACCCAGGAGGCTGGCGGATGGCAGGAGGTTCGCTGGCGGAAACGCCCGGCCCGCAGGGACCGTCGCAGACGCCAGCAGGCAGCACAGGCTGGCGGACAGGCGACTCGGGCTGGCGTCCAGGCACCTACCCGCACTTATGCTCCAGTCAGGGATAGGCGGCGAGCAGGTCCCACCCCGATGGACGAGGATTCAGTCTCAGTGCCCGTTTTGAGGCCGCCGGTGGAGCCCTCCACGTGGAGACCCCGCTCCCGCCTCTCCCCGCGGGGGGCCCCGCCCCCTCCATGGAGCAGATTCCTGAGGATCCCGGGCCGCACTCTGTGACCCCCGGCCCCTCTTCCCCTCACTCGGAGAGC
Source organism: Cibotium barometz (assembly GCF_041138505.1). Lineage (NCBI taxonomy): Eukaryota > Viridiplantae > Streptophyta > Polypodiopsida > Cyatheales > Cibotiaceae > Cibotium > Cibotium barometz. The sequence goes on along the minus strand of NC_141048.1, from coordinate 44,727,748 downwards.
ACTCCTTCCACCCCCCCCTCTCCCCCCCCCCAGCCCCCCCCTCCCGCCTCCCCCGGCGGCCCCCCCTGACACCTCTCCTCTGGCAGATGCCTATCCATCCTCTCCTCGCTCTCCCCCCTCCTCTCCGCGAGCCACCATCCCTCCCTCGGCCTCTCCAGGATACTCCTCCAGACTACCCACTACCCCGGGGCAGCGCAGCTGGGTAGGCCAGAGTTCAGTTCAGCGCCTTTTCCACCGCCACTCCGGGCTGGTGGAGATGGCGATCCTAGCTTCACCCGCCACAGAGTTCTCTCCAGCCTCCCCTGGGGGGCCCCCGCGAGTGATGGGGCTCCCAGTGGATTACGGTTTTTTCAGGTGTCTCCAGCTGGATGCTGGCCCGTTCGAGACACTCGTCGCGCCCTTGCGAGTTTGCGTGGTGTGCCATCCCTCTCGTTCTCCTTCAGTGTGGTGAGCAGCATGGTGGCCTTCTCCTTTCCTCTCAGTGTTGCCCCAGACACAGCATGGGATTGCAACTTTGTAGAGGAAGTTTTGCGTGATCAGATACTGGAGTTTTCTCACCACTTCAGTGACTTGGGGCTCACGGACTTATTGCAGATCCGATTACACTCAGCCCGCATGAGCTTGTTTGGTATAGGAGATTGGCGGGCGGATCCGGTCCACACCTCAGTTGAGGCGGTGTTACTGATTCTCCTCCACACCGCCCCGAGGATACAGCCTACCTTTAGATACATATATGCAGAGGATTGGTCTCACGCCTATGCCCTGGACAGGGTGAAGGTGGAGTGGGGCTGGACACAGAGACAGGTCACCCTCTTTTTGGAGAGACTCTGCACCCGGACAGACAGTGATTATTCTCCCTCCAAGCCGGCGCCCAAGACTCACAGAGTGGAGGGTAGCTCATCCGGGCCGGCTGAGAGGGGTGAGCCAGTGGCGGCTACTTCACTTGCCATAGCTCATCCATGAGGATCCTCTCATGGAACATCCAGGGTCTTGGTGGACCTCGTTGCTACATTGGTCGGGGCAGACTTCGCTAGGAGATCCAGAGGGCTCTCGTTGGAGGACCCATAGATATCCTTTTCATCCAGGAGCACCACCTTTCTGCCGGGCGTACCCGCACCTGCGGGAAGATCTTGCCAGGCAGGAGTCACACTTTTTGGTCACCGGCATATGGCTCCCAGGGGAACCAGGGTGGAGTATGCATCTCAGTCAGCGAGCAGCTTCTATCCGAGGTAGTGGATTCTGGCACTCTGGTCCAGGGTCGAGCGCAGTGGATCATCCTTCGGGTTGGGGAAGACCTCAACTTCTACGCCCCTAATGGGGCGACCGGGAGAGCTGAGTTCTGGAGCACCATTAGGCAGTCCCTCCCCATGGCAGACCATTGGTGCCTAGGGGGGGGATTGCAACATGCTGGAGGATGCAGAGGACAGGATGGGGGGCAGCCAGGAGACCATTCATGGGCCGGAGCTCGCTGCCTGGGAGGAACTAGTGCTGCAGGTGAGAGGCCAGGATCCGTGGACTCTCCCGGAGTTTGGCAAGTTGCAGGGGAGTTTATCTTTCTCGCGCTCGGATAGACGGGCCACAGGAGTTAACCTTTCCCGCATCGACAGGTTTTACATTGATGAGTGGGCTTGCGATAGAGGTGGCACTGTGGGTATACTTGCAGGCTCCTCGTTTTCAGACCACTTTCCAGTGCTTCTCCAGATCGAGGACCCTACGAGAGGAGAGCGAGGCCAGAGCGTCCGGATTCCAGATTGTCTCATAGAGGAGCCCGAGATTGCGACCAGAGTTGAGCAGGTCTGGCAGGAGCTTCAGTTCAGGAGAGGATCGGCAGCGAGCGATCTTGACAGGGGTCTGCAGGAGATCAGTAGGATGCTCAGACAAGCTGCCCTGGACCGTCTAGAGGCTTTCAGAGAGCAGGAGAGGAGCCAGTGGAGGAGTCTAGCTTCCCTTCAGAGACTTCAGGAGAGGGATCCTACGAGCCCTTGGATTTCAGAGCAGATGGAGTCAGCTCGCACAGAGATCAGATCCATCGAGGAGAGGAGGGTGGAGTTCCGATTCCATGCTCGGGCTTCTTTTTGGACACAGGCTGGAGACAGAGTGACTCGAGATTTCTTTGAGGCGACAGGGCCTCGCTTCAGACGAGAGGGTCTCAGGCGTCTTCGGCAGGCTGATGGCCAGATAGTGGTGGATCCCCCCAGGGTTCGGGCGATCGCCACAGATTTTTACAGGGATTTGCTCTCTGCTGAGCCAGCAGATGACAGGGTGAGAGAGGCTCGGGAGGCAGTCTGGAGCTTCACGAGACCGGTTGTGCCAGCCCATTTGCAGCACTCCCTTCTCTCCCCCTTCTCGGATACGGAACTGGAGGCGGCTCTTCAGGCACTTCCTCGGGGCAAATGCCCAGGAGAGGACGGTCTCTCAGTGGCTTTCTTCCAGAGGTACTGGGGTCTCTTGCATAAGGGTTTCAGATTGGCATTCCAGGAGATCATGGAGTCGGGAGACATGCCGGACAGCATGGCAGAGGGGTTGATCCACTTGATCCCTAAAGAGGGAGGAGACAAGACTGGAGATTAGACAGTGGAGACCGATCACCTTGCTAGGCACGGCCTACAAGGTCCTAGCTAAGGCGATCAGCAGGCGGCTTCAGCCTCACCTTCCGGACATCATCCACTCCACGCAGACAGGCTTCATCCAGGATAGGAGCATCCTGGATAACATTTTCTCTTTCTGGGAGGCTACGGCTTTGGCTAGATTTCGGCAGGAGGATCTGGCAGTGCTCCTTCTCGACTTCGAGAAGGCATATGATCGGGTGGATTGGGCCTTCTTGGAAGGCACTATGGAGAGGATGGGCTTCCCCCCTCAGTGGATCCGTGGGGTCTCTGCACTCTACACATCGGCTCACAGCCAGGTGCTGATACAGGGCGTGTGCGGAGAGAGGTTCCAGCTCTCGCGCTCGGTACGGTAGGGGTGCCCCTTGGCACCCTTTCTTTTTCTTTTTGTGGCGGAGGCCATGAGCACTTTCTTGACGGCACAGGATACAGGTTTGCGGGGCCTCCAGCTCCCCATCCGCACCTCGGAGGAGCTCCTAGACTCGGAGTTTGTGGATGACACTGCTGTCTATCTTCAGGGAGGGGAGGAGAACCTCCGCCGCTTCGCCTCAGCCATGGACAAGTTTTGCAGAGCTTCGGGCGCTTTGATCAACTGGCACAAGTCGTGTGGGTTGTGGGTCAGTTCTGTACCCCCCCCCCCCCCCGACGTGGAGGCCAGTTGATGGGTTTCAGTGGCTGCCCCCCGGCACTACAGTGCGCTATTTGGGATGCTATGTAGGCATTGACATATCTCCGGAGCAGCAGATAGCCCCCCTTCTTCTGAGCATTCGGAAGAAGCTTTTGTATTGGAGTACCGCTCGTTTATCTCTGGCTGGCCGAGTGGTTGTGGCCAACCAGGTTCTGCTTGCTACCATGTGGTACATCACTTCTTGCTGGGCCTTCTCTCGGGCGTGCATTGGCCAGGTGCAGAGGCTCATCAGGAACTTTCTTTGGTCCGGTGGCGACGGGCGGCCCGCCAGGGCCAAGGTGGCATGGGCTGTGATCACTCAGCCGAGGGAGAGAGGCGGCCTGGGCATAGTTGATCCTATTTGTCAGAGCCGAGCTTTGCTTGGCAAGTTGGTGGTTCGTGGCCTCCTACCAGGCGCTGAGCCGTGGAAGGAGTTTCTTGTTTCCAGGATTCTCAGCCGCACTCCTTCTCTTAGCGGCCCCTGGACCCCCAGCATCAGGTGGATCTTTACAGAGCAGCGATCCAGAGGAGTGGGCCTTGGCTTCGAGGAGCGTTTTGCAGCTAGCCTTCTGAGGGCCTGGGAGCATCTGAGGCCGTCACTCTTCCAGACTCCCCCGGGCACCGATGAGGAGCGCCTGAGGCAGCCATTGATCTGGAACCCCTTGATCCGACTTCCCAGTGGTCATATGGTTGGATCGCGATCTCACGTGTCGTGGGGCCTGTTGAGCTCCGGCCCAGCCCAGTCCCTAGACGACTGGATATGTTTTCAGCAGCTGCCTCTTGAGGTTCAGGAGAGGAGACTCAACGGGATGAGGGGCAGAGAGTTGATGAGGCAGGACATTGAGGCGGCCATCCCCCAGGAGTGGCGGACTCCAGTACAGGACCCTCCACCTCCACAGTGGATGGGCGTCTTTACTCGACATGAGATCCTTCTAGCGGTCTGCGGCTCAGCAGAGAGAGTCGCCCCACTCACTTTCGAGGTGGGAGAGGGAGGCCAGCTTCAGAGGACCCGACTAGATTTGGATGAGTTCCAGGGTTGTATCTTTCAGAGGGTGCGGGTGCTCGGCTTTCATCAGAGACAGTGGCATGTAGACCCCTCACCGGCCTCGATAGGGGAGGACTATTCTTGGAGACTATGGGCTTGGGACAGTAGGCCTCTTATTCGCCTTCAGTGGGATCCAGGCGAGTGGCTTTGGCGAGATCCCTACTCGGCCCCTACCAGCCCAGGCACCCCCTTTTTTCAGTACACAGTGAGGCTGGGGCGGCGGATCCAGAGGCACAGGATAGCGGGCACCCCGGCGGCGGCCGAGCATTGGCGGCGACGGGGGCTCTCCCCTGCCTTCCTTAGGGGCTTCTGGCAGTGCCTTTGGGCTAGCTTCCGGCCCCGGAAGGTGACGCTTTTTCTCTGGCTTACAGCGCATAGAGGACTGGCTGTGGGGGCTTGGCTAGCTTTTGGCAGACACCCAGCGTCCTGCCCGCGGTGCGGCCATGCACAGGAGTCGCAGCGGCACTGCTTATGGGATTGCCCACAGGCACAGCAAGTCTGGCAGCGCGCTCTCAGGATGGTTTTTACAGGCTCGCCAGGTGAGATGATGGTGACGTGGGGTGCGGTGGCTTGGGCCACGGACAGCGGCCCGGAGAGAGAGAGGGAGAGATGGAGAGGACACAGTATTGAGTCCCAATTACCCTCTGTAGGGCCCCCACCACGGATGGTGTATTTGCTTTATTAGAATGATGAGAAATCTGAAAGAAAATACAGCAATCTTGGACCTTTTCTTGGCTGGGAATACCCTGCCCTTGACCTGAATCCTTCACCTCTTTGCTTAGCACCCTCTTGGCTTTGTCTAGCCTCTTATGCTTGAGCTCTTGGTGGAGAATGAGATGATTGAATGGGATTGTGGGCTAAGCCTTTTATACTACTCCTCATGAGCAGTCGGCCAGCATACATCCAGGCGGCCAGCATAAAAGTCCCACGACTTATGCAAATTCATAAATGCTAAAATAAATCCCATAAATGCTGCGTTTTATTCCTAGCTAGCTGGGAGGTGATGCGCCTGCATTCCAATGGCTGGGCAAGCCTTTTGCGCACATCCCAAGGGCTGGGCAGCCTGTATGGGCTGCCCCATACTTGCCCTACAGCCATGTAAAGGCTGTAAATTCCTGGAATTTGCCTTATTCTTGCCCTAGGGCTGTCCTACAGCCCTTCCATGGCTGGTGGGTTCAGCTTGGGCCTTCCTGGCCCTCATGGGGGTGGTTCCACACCATTCCCATGCCCACACTAAGATCCGGGGTAGCCCTATGGGCTGGCCCCTTGTCCTAAACACTAACTACTTAGTGATCTGGCATCTGGTACCATATCCGATACACAGAATCACTGACATCATTCTAGAGGGAGACTCACAGCGCGGACTGGCACTGTTTCATGTGCAGGATAGTGCACACCTGACCTTAGACTCCTGTGCAGGACAGTGCACACCTGACCTCGGACAACTGAGATGGATCCTTGGCTGACTCATCCCGGACTGGGCTCACATGGGACCAGTTCACCATCCCAAGTCCTGCACCTTCTGTAGAGAAATGACATCCCCTTCTGCTTAACTTGACGGAAGCTGCATAGCCTCCAAATAATCCGTCAATAACGCCGGATAGTCTTCGAAAAACTCTTTGTCAAGCCATACCGCTTCATGGGTTCCTCGGTCCTGAAACTTCGTGAGGAACTGTCGTAGTCTTCGGCCTGAGCCATGCTTGAAACGGTGCAGAAGGATCTGTTCTGGAACCATAACTTCTGCTTCATCAACAATGTCTGGTTCCGTTTCGTCTTTGACCTCTGAAGGGGGTGGACCTGCATATGGCTTTAACCAACTGACATGAAATACATCGTGCATAGTCCAACTCGGGGTAGCTTTAACTGCATAGACACCTCATTAATCTTTTTCCTGATGGGAAAAGGTCCGAAGCTCCTGAAAGACAACTTTGGGCATCGCTTGCCCACCTGTTTCAATCTTTGCTTCATAATCCGAAGATAAACCCAATCCCCTTCTGAAAACTTCATATCCCTTCGGTCTTTATTGGCCTGTCGAGTGTAGGCCTCTTGCGCTTTAGCCAATCTGTTTTTTATTGACTCTAAAATCTCCTGGTAAGACTCCGTCACTCTGTTCGCCTCCGGTACTGAAGACGAAGTCCTGGTCAACAATGAGACTGGAAAGGTCTTCCAAACGTTGCCTCATATGGAGTCCTGCCAATAGCTGAAGAAAAAGAGTCATTCAAAACAGCTTGAACTAAAGGCAAATATGATTCCCACTTACCTTGCTGATCGTGGACATAACACTTCAGCACATCAAAGGCCAACTGGTTGTATATCTCTGTCTGGCCGTGTGTCTGTGGGTGGAATGCACTGGAAAAATTAAAAATTCAACTTAGTACCAAAATTATCAAACAATGCCCTCCAAAAATGACTGGTAAACTTGGCATCTTGGTCTGACACTATGGTTCTAGGAATCCCGCCAATTGGGTATCAATGCCGAATGAATAACTGGGCAACATCCTCGGCGGTCACATTGGCCCTGCAAGGAATAAGCATAACAAATTTGCTAAACCTATCAACAATAGTTAAGCACTGCGTATTACGCTTACTTGGACTGGGAGGCAGATTTGTGACAAAGTCCATCGAAATGTCCTGGAAAGGATCCTCAGGAATTGAAAAGGACTGTAACAACCCTATCTTCTTTCCACGAGGCGCCTTCACCTTTTGACAAATGTCACAGCGTTGTACATATGTAAACACATCACGCCTCATCTTTGGCCAATAATATTGCCGTTCTAATTTCTCCAGAGTCGAATTCATGCCCCTATGACCACCTGTAATGGCGTCATGGGCGTCATGGAGAAGAGTTGCCCTGAACGACTTCATGACACATAATTGGCCTTTGTAGAAAAGCCAACCATCGCGTATCTGAAAATGGCATGGTCCTGTGGCATCCAATGCCTGTTCCCACTGAGTACCGAATTCCTCGGAATCCGCGTACGTGTGCTTCATGTCCTCTAGTCTTGTACCAACAAGGTCAAGTCTAGTGGTCTGAATCGTAGACACTTGTCCCTTCCTGCTCAAAGCGTCAGCCACTGGATTGGCCCTTCCTGGAAGGTACTCAATCATACCACCGAATTGCTGGAATATCTGACTCCAGCGGTGTTGTCGATCACTCCACTGTGCACTTTGCATTGTCTGAATCTAGCGTAATGCCTGATGGTCAGTGCAAACCTCGAAGTCACGGCCATACAGAAAATGTTTCCAATGTTTCAAGGCCTGTATCACTGCTAGGAGTTCACGATCATAGACTGAGTAGTTCTTCTCGGCGGGCAGTAACTTACGAGACATGTAAGCTATTGTATGACCATTCTGTTGCAATACACCTCCAATTGTGATGTTACTCGCATCGGTGATCACTTGAAATGGGTCGTCCCATGAGGCAAGTGCTAAACAAGGCGCTTCTCATAAATGCACCTTGCTATCTGAGGTACTTCCCAGTTGACAATCTTGGCCACTTTAGCCGGATCAAGTCGAATGCCTTCAGCACTAATTATATATCCCAAGTAATGCACCTGGAACAAATAAAATTATGACTTCTTTTCATTGACATAGAGCTCGTTGCTTTCCAGCAACTTAAGGACTTTTTTCACATCAATGTCATGCTGTTCAACTGTCATGGCCCTGTGAAAATGGAGCAGGACAAGTGTGGGCATGGTGGTTGCAGGGTCAGAATATTTTATGATTCACATGGGGGGTGCCCGGACAGTGTTTAAGATGTGTGGACATCCCTAGGTGTGAAGGGGGAACATTAAAACATTAAGTTTGAATGTTTATTGAAGTTTGCCCCTAGGCCTTAGTGGTCCTAGGAACTTATTAAGTTGGGGCCCTAGGGATTAAATTGGAAAAGGAGTTTTCTCTCTCTTCTCTCTCTCTCTTCCCTTTTTGGGGAATCGTGTAGCAAAAGGAGAACTCCCCTCATGCGCATGATGAACTAGCGTGGAAAAGCTCAAGGAGAAGGAGGCGGCTGCTGAAGATCAGTGGGGTTGCTGTTTTTCTGAGTGGAACCAGCCGTACAGCACTGTACGGCCAGAACTGGGCACTCTCTCTCTCTCTTTCTCCTCTGTTGCTGGCGGCGCACAGTACAGCTGCTGGAAATTCTGCGCAGAAGCTCTGTACAGGCTGTACAGCCTGTTTTCCAGCCCAAACCCTACTGTACGACTGCCGTACAGTGTACGGGCAGTCAGGTACAGCAAGTATAGGTGCAGGCGGCGCTTTTCTGGGTGCTGGACAGACCTGTGCAGACCTGTGTATGCTGATTCAGGCTGGTACAGAAGTGGACAGCAGGCTGTTTATGCTAGTACAACGCTTGGCACGTATTCCGAGGCGGTACAGACGGGTACTGTGCTGATTTTCAGATCTGTACTTTACAAGGACAGCATAGGAGTGAGCATCAGGAGGAAGATACAGGCAAGTGCAAGCACATGTGTGAAGCAGGATTGTGGATTCAAGTGCCTGCAGGCACAGATTGGTGCTGTTACTTCCTCAAGTGTTGTTTCACGAGCTGAACTTGGTAAGCCTTGACTCTGTTCATCTATCTCTCTTTCTATTGCTTGATGTCTGCTACAGGTATGTGTTATCTGGCTCCTTGTGAGAGGAGGAGTATGGCAGATTGACAAGGGATTAAGACAGAGATTGAACAGCATATGTATGTTTGAGCTGAGAAGATGTATCAGGCTCTTGAGTTATGCCAGATGTATGCCCATGGCTGGCCTGCTTTGTGAACTTGGCTGATCAGAGGGAGGCACAGTGTGTTGCTTGAGGACACAGATCTGTGTGCATAGATCCTCTGTGCTGAGAAGGATTTGTGGGCAGTCAGATTGGACTTACAGGTGTAAACTCTTGGCTGGTCTTTGTGTTGTACTCAGCCATACATATTATTTTAATTGAATAAAGAAATACCGCAAGGGGCGCCAAGCTTTGGGGCCAACAGGTGTCGCTGTGTTTTCAGATTTGGGCACTCTAGCCTCAATCTGTGTTTTGTTTTTCATCTAGACTACAAGTGGACGGGTGATTGCTCCTACCGCACTCTGGTTTCTATCAGAGGCCGGTTTCAAGGTTCCGTCCCCGGGACCAATCATCAACTTTCTGAAGGGGGTGAGCTCGTGGTTGTTTTGGAGAAAGCCATCGCTGAAAATTCAGCAATCATGTCTGATACAGAGGAAGAGTACTTCTATCAAGAAGAAGAAGAGCAAGAGTCTTCTCCTGAAAGAGATGTATCTGAGGATATTTTTGCAGGAGAACAAGCTGCAGATGTTGAGCCTTATGAGGATGTAACACAGCCAGAAGATGTGCATGGTAAAAAGGATGATGATGCTCGGTTCAAAGATCGCTTGGCTAGTGTTATGGATACTTTTATGCAGCTCACACAGAGTGAGAGATTTGCTGAATTTTTGAGATCTCGCTCAGAGCCCCGCACAGAGCCCCAGAAAAAGAAGAAGAAGGTTCGTTCAAAGAATCTTTCTCAAGGTCATAGTGGTACCACTCCACAGGATCCATCTCCTGCCCAGTTTCCGAACATGCAGCATGCTTTTGGTGCTAACCCACAGAGTTCCTTCTATGGACAGCCACCTATTCCTCAGCAGAATATGCATCCAGGTTATTTTGGTGGTGGCTCGGTGTTTCAATCCATGACTGGGGGATACCCTCAGGGAGGCATGGGTATGTATGGGCCTTTTGGAGCCAATTTTCAGCCTGGCATGCAAGGGAATATGTATGGTGGTATGCAGTCCGGTATGCAAGGAAATGTGTTTGGAAGCATGCAACCTGGGATGCAAGGCAATATGTTTGGTAGCATGCAGCCAGGTATGCAGCATGGAATGTTTGGAAACATGGCTGGGATGTATGGTATGCCTGGTGTTGGAATGGGAAATGTTGACCCAATGATGGGTATGAATGTTGGGGGCAGCAATCTTACGAAACCACTTCCATATGATAATCTAACGCCTATGGGCAAGGCGAAGGATTACAAGGAAGGGGGAGCTGCAGTGAAGTTTGACACTTTCAGTGGGGCCAAGGATAAATTGAAGGCACTTACCTTTTTACAGCAGTTTGATGCTGCTTTTTCTGGTGGGAATTACACAGAGTCCTCGAAGGTGAGGAAAGCTGCCACTTTTCTCAAGGGCAATGCTTTGCAATGGTGGTCTACTCTTCTTTTGCAGGGCATAGCACCCACCACATGGGTTCAATTCAAACAGGTTTTCTCTTCTGTATGGCTCACATCTACATTTGAGGTGGATGTTATGACTGCATGGCACAAGCTGGATGCTTCAAAGTGTGATAGTTTGGAGGATTATAACAAGAAGTTTTGGGAAGCTCTACTCCCAGTGACTTCTTATCGTGCCGTGCCATTATCTGAGCAGGTAGAGAAGTATTGTTGTGGGCTGCCCAAGGAGGTACGAGATTATTGTATAAAGACAAGAGTAACGAACATGTCACAGATGATTGAAAATGCTATGACAGCTAATGCGTTACTCACAGGTGGTTCATCTGGGTTTAAAGGCAGTAAGAAATTGAGCAAGAAAGCTGAAAAATTTGGGCATGCTTCTCGTGATGCTAAAGGGTCTTCAGAGACAAAGTATAAGAAGTTGCCAATGCCCAAAAGGACTTCTGAGGAAAGACAGGCTTTGAGAGATGCTCAAAAGTGTTTTTACTGTACTGAAGAGGGGCATATGTCATTCAATTGTCCCAAAAGAACGTCCAAAAAGGACCCTGATAACAAAGGAGAGCCCAAGCCAAAGAAACCAAAGCCTTCTGCAGGCTTAGTTCCTGATCTTGTGGGGGAGCAGCTAAGTGGTGAAGCTACAGAGTTGTGCAGAGCATGGGGCAAAGTGAGAGATCAGAATGCTTTGATCTTCTTTGACACAGGTGCTAGAGCCAACTTCATTTCACCAGATTTGGCTGGCCGATTGGGGATTCGCGCAGAGGAGATGGGGCCGTTACATGAGGCAAATATGGCTTGTCCAGGGTATGCAGAACCCATTACTCCTATCATTGGGAAGCTTCGGCTTCATTTGCAGGGTTATGTGGACAGTGAGGAGTTCTTCATCATGCCTTTGGATGGCTGTGATGTTTTGTTGGGAATGCCATGGTGCCACAGGGTACATGCGGTGGTGGATACTTACAATAGGAAAATTACTCTGACTCATAGAGGGAAAGAGCATGTATTGGATGTAAAACTCAAAGGGGAATCTGTTCCTATTGTATCCGCTTCGGCGATTTCATCAGTAATGAAAAAGCATCTTTCCGCGTACTTGATTTATGTAAAGGATGCACAGGATGATGAGTCTAAGTCTAATTTGTCAATGTTAGATAAGGATAGGGCTGATTTCTTAAGTGGGTTTCAAGACTATTTTTCCGAGTCATTGCCAGGAGAATTACCTCCTGAGAGGCCAGAAGATCATGCCATAGATCTGATTCCTGGTAGTACTCCACCGAATAGACCGCCGTATCGTGTTAGTGCAGCCCAACAGGAAGAGATTATGAGTCAGGTGCAGGAGCTTCTAAATAAGGGGTTGATTCAGCCTAGCTCATCACCCTTTTGCTCACCTGTGCTCTTAGTGCAGAAGAAGGATGGTTCTTGGCGCATGTGTATTGATTACAGGGCGCTCAATAAGAATACCATCAAGAATCGATTCCCCATACCGAGGATCGATGACATCTTGGACCGCTTACAGGGCTCCACAGTTTTTAGTCGTATTGACTTGAAAAGCGGGTATCATCAGATACGCATTAGACCCGAGGATGTGCATAAGACAGCCTTCCGAACCACGTTTGGATTGTATGAGTTTTTGGTTATGCCCTTTGGTTTAACGAATGCGCCTGCCACATTTAACAGAATGATGGACAGGATTTTCAGGCCTCATAGAGAGTTTGTGGGCACATTCTTTGATGATATGATTGTGCATTCACGAACTGAGGAAGAGCATAGAAGGCATTTGGCCATTGTGTTTGCCGAACTCAGAAACCATAGATTGGTGGTTAATGGCAAGAAGAGTGAGTTTTTCTTGCAGGAGATACATTTCTTGGGGCATATTGTGTCTGGTCATGGAGTCCGTATGGATCCAGCCAAGGTAGAAGCAATACTTAATTGGCCAGCTTTGAGGACCGTGCATGATGTACGCAGCTTTTTAGGATTGTGTTCCTATTACAGGCGATACATACGACACTTTGCTGAAATTGCTTCGCCTCTTCATGCTTTGACGAAGAAAGCAACTCCGTTTAGATGGGCTGATCGGGAAATTACAGCATTCAAAAAGCTCAAAGAAAAGCTTACTTCGGACCCAGTATTGGTGTTACCGGATCTCCGAAAGGCTTTTGTTGTCCAGTGTGATGCATGTGGAAGTAGCATTGGTGCAGTTCTCATGCAAGAGGGACATGTCATAGCCTATGAGAGTAGAGTTTTGCAAGATGCCGAGAAGCATTTACAGGTGTATGAGAAAGAGATGTTGGCTGTAATTCACGCTCTTTCTACATGGAAACACTACTTGCTTGGGGCTGATTTCACTGTACAGACAGATCATCAGACCTTGCGTTATTTCCTCACGCAGACTAAGCTTTCAGAGAAGCATATGCGTTGGGCAAACTTTTTGTCAATGTTTCACTTCCAGATTGTGCATGTGGAAGGCAAAAAGAATGTAGTGGCAGATGCTTTGTCACGCAAGCCACAGGTCTCTGCCGTTTCACTTGCTTATCATCATGAGCTTGATGAAATGAAAGAGCAGTATGCCCATGATGAGGATTTTGAAAAGTTATATGATCAGATGTCTGAGGGTCAGCGGCATGAGCATTACACTCTCAGAGATGGGTTTTTATTGATGCATGGCAGACTGTGTGTTACCAGGCCATTGCGACTCAAGGTTATGATTGAAAGTCATGCTCCACCGTATGCAGGTCATAGAGGTATTGACGCCACGGTCAAAGCAGTGGAGACTTTCTTTTATTGGCCAACCTTGAGAAGAGATGTTGATGCCTTTGTGAGGCAATGCATCGTATGTCAGAAGGTAAAGTTTGACCGTCAGAAGACACCAGGGTTATTACAGCCTTTACCTATTCCGGATAGACCTTGGGAGAGCATTGCCATGGATTTTGTATTTGATCTTCCACGGACACAAACGGGAAATGATGGCATCTGGACTATCATATGCAGGTTCAGTAAGCAGGCTCATTTCATTCCCGTGAGGAAGACAATTAAAGTGGATCATATGGTGAAGTTGTTCATGGCGAACATCTTCAAGTATCATGGCTTGCCTACGTCTATCATTAGTGACCGTGATCCACGGATGACGAGTTTGTTTTGGAGAGGGTTATTTGACAACATGGGTACAACTCTCAAGTTTTCATCGTCATTTCATCCACAGACAGATGGTCAGTCAGAAGAGGCTAACTCTACAGTGTTGGATCTTCTCAAATGTTATGTGTCAGAGCACAAGCAACAATGGGAAAAGTATCTTCCTTTGGTGGAGTTTGCATATAACAACACTGTACATAGCTCGACAGGCAAGGCGCCTTTTGAGATTGTAGAAGGAGGGAAGAAGGTACCGCCCATTTTGCATACAAAGGATAAGATCTTTGAGGCTGATCAGTATGTGGAGAGCTTGGATGAAGCTTATCGGAGAGTTAAGTTGGCCCTCCAGAAAACTCAGCAGAAGCAAAAGAAAGCCGCAGACCGTCACAGACGTGATTTACAGTTTGCATTGGGTGATTGGGTTCTTTTGCGCTTTGAAAAGGCTAGACTCAAGAAGATGAAGGGTAAAGAGCGCTTATTCCCTAAGTTGAGCATGCGATATTATGGGCCTTTTCAGGTTTTGGAAAAGATTGGTGAGGTAACCTATCGTTTGAAGTTACCAGATCACTGGAGGATTCACAATGCTTTTCACGTGAGTCTTCTTAGACCTTTCCGTGGGGATGTGCCTGAGGATGTATCAGATGAGGCTCAGCCGGAAGTTGAGGAACTTGATGAGGTTCTGATTCCAGAGCAGATACTGGCACATAAAGAAAGGAAGGTACGAGGCAAAGTTTCCCGTCGCTATCTTGTGAAGTTCAAGAACTATTCACCGATGGATGCGAAGTGGATGGAGGAAGGTGACTTAACAGATTCACCTCAGGTTTTGCAGCTTTATCTCGATGCCTTTGAGTTAGAGCCGACTCTTATTGTGGCTCATTCAGGTTCAGCAGAGCATGGGTCTGGAGCATTACCTGATGCTCAAGAGGGGGGTAGCACCTCCACTCCCTTGATACAGACAGGCTCAGATGACATCTAGAGGTCGCTTGGTGCAGATTTTATCTCATCCGAAGGTACTGAGGCTGACAGTACATCTGTTTATTGGACTTCTATGATATATGTGTACTAGTCACATGGACATTTTTGTGGATATGTATGGTTCACAGTGGTATACAACTTCGACTATTACTATGCCATTGGTTTGCAGTGAATCTTGATACATGTGTATGGCTCAGAGAGATTGGGACGCTGATCTTGCCATATTGTATATTTCACTTTGGATATTTTGATGCATCACCAGAATGCAATCGAGGACGCTTGCCATCTTTCAAGAGGGGGGTATGTCATGGCCCTGTGAAAATGGAGCAGGACAAGTGTGGGCATGGTGGTTGCAGGGTCAGAATATTTTATGATTCACATGGGGGGTGCCCGGACAGTGTTTAAGATGTGTGGACATCCCTAGGTGTGAAGGGGGAACATTAAAACATTAAGTTTGAATGTTTATTGAAGTTTGCCCCTAGGCCTTAGTGGTCCTAGGAACTTATTAAGTTGGGGCCCTAGGGATTAAATTGGAAAAGGAGTTTTCTCTCTCTTCTCTCTCTCTCTTCCCTTTTTGGGGAATCGTGTAGCAAAAGGAGAACTCCCCTCATGCGCATGATGAACTAGCGTGGAAAAGCTCAAGGAGAAGGAGGCGGCTGCTGAAGATCAGTGGGGTTGCTGTTTTTCTGAGTGGAACCAGCCGTACAGCACTGTACGGCCAGAACTGGGCACTCTCTCTCTCTCTTTCTCCTCTGTTGCTGGCGGCGCACAGTACAGCTGCTGGAAATTCTGCGCAGAAGCTCTGTACAGGCTGTACAGCCTGTTTTCCAGCCCAAACCCTACTGTACGACTGCCGTACAGTGTACGGGCAGTCAGGTACAGCAAGTACAGGTGCAGGCGGCGCTTTTCTGGGTGCTGGACAGACCTGTGCAGACCTGTGTATGCTGATTCAGGCTGGTACAGAAGTGGACAGCAGGCTGTTTATGCTAGTACAACGCCTGGCACGTATTTCGAGGCGGTACAGACGGGTACTGTGCTGATTTTCAGATCTGTACTTTACAAGGACAGCATAGGAGTGAGCATCAGGAGGAAGATACAGGCAAGTGCAAGCACATGTGTGAAGCAGGATTGTGGATTCAAGTGCCTGCAGGCACAGATTGGTGCTGTTACTTCCTCAAGTGTTGTTTCACGAGCTGAACTTGGTAAGCCTTGACTCTGTTCATCTATCTCTCTTTCTATTGCTTGATGTCTGCTACAGGTATGTGTTATCTGGCTCCTTGTGAGAGGAGGAGTATGGCAGATTGACAAGGGATTAAGACAGAGATTGAACAGCATATGTATGTTTGAGCTGAGAAGATGTATCAGGCTCTTGAGTTATGCCAGATGTATGCCCATGGCTGGCCTGCTTTGTGAACTTGGCTGATCAGAGGGAGGCACAGTGTGTTGCTTGAGGACACAGATCTGTGTGCATAGATCCTCTGTGCTGAGAAGGATTTGTGGGCAGTCAGATTGGACTTACAGGTGTAAACTCTTGGCTGGTCTTTGTGTTGTACTCAGCCATACATATTATTTTAATTGAATAAAGAAATACCGCAAGGGGCGCCAAGCTTTGGGGCCAACAGGTGTCGCTGTGTTTTCAGATTTGGGCACTCTAGCCTCAATCTGTGTTTTGTTTTTCATCTAGACTACAAGTGGACGGGTGATTGCTCCTACCGCACTCTGGTTTCTATCAGAGGCCGGTTTCATCAACCGTAGCTGAAAATACCAGTATGTCGTCCAAAAATATGAACACACACTGTCCAATCAAATCCCGGAAAACACGCATCATCATGCGGTTAAATGTAGCTGGGGCGTTCGTCAAGCCAAATGGCATGACCACAAATTCATAGTGGGCCCATTCTGTACGGAAGGCTGTCTTGGGGATGTCCCTCTCCACAATCCGCAACTAGTGGTACCCACTCTTTAAATCCAGTTTTGAGAACATCTTTGCTCCATTCAGCCTCTCGAGAATATAGTCAATTCGAGGCATCGGGAATCTGCTCTTGATAGTCAGCTTGTTGAGTGCACGATAATCAACACACAAACGGGAAGATCCATCTTTCTTCTTGACAAACAAGATCGGTGCTGCAAATGGCGACACGCTTGGGCGGGTGAAGCCAGCTTGCAACAATTCTTGGAGTTGGCGGTCCAACTCCGATTCCATTGCCTTGTAAAGGCGATACGGAAACTTGATACGGAAACTTGCTCGGGGGTTCTGAGCCTGGGAGGAGGTCAATCCTGTGGTCCTCCGGTCTGGACGGGGGGAGCTGGGGAAGGAGGCTATCCCGAAGAAAAATCTTCGGGAACTTTTCATGGAGAACCGAGTGCTTCTCGGAAGCACTGGCCACCGTTTGGGCTGTCTGGATGTAAATCATCGCACACTGTGCGCCTTTCCTGACTGCTAGCTTAGCCTGCAAGTGGCTTATAAGCGGAAAGTTCGAAATTCCTAGCTCACACTTAATGGTCACCGGGGCGTTTGACACATTCCGATTGATCTGGAACGTGTGCTTGTCCCACTTGACATCAGGGAGAAACTTGTGAAACCACTGAATACCCAAAATTATGTCTACTCCTACAAGAGGGGCAACCATAAAGTCACGCACAAACTCTATGCCCTGAATCACTAACTTAGCACCTAGAGCTTCATACTTGACGCTCGTTGTCATGCCTGTGCTAAAACCCTCAACCTGTTTGTCCACCGAAGTCAGCTCGAAACGGGCACGCCTAGCGGCCTGTTCCGTGACCACATCCTCCGTGCTGTCGCTGTCAAACAAGACAATGACTCTCTGGCCACCTATGTAGCCAAAGGACTTGAGCAATTCGTTGCGCTCATACTCCTGGTCATGGGCGCCCTTCTGCTTATCTTCGAGCTTCCGGCTAATAATTGCTCCAACTGAAGCACTGGGGTTTAAAGAACTAGGGGTAGCCGCTGGGGTCTGTGTGGGAGTTGAGCTCACCACGGAAGTTGTGGAGGCGGCGGCGGCGGGCTTTGGAGGCTTCTTAGGACAATCCCGAGAAGTATGTCCTTTTGTATGACGAAAGAAACATCTACCCTCCTTTTTGTACTGAGAAAGTTCCTCAGCACTTAACTTGCCACCTGTCTTGCTTGCCTCCGCTTTCTGGTCTAGAGTAAGCTTAGACGAATGTTCGAGTTCTTGGGGCCAGAGGCTCCCGGGCTCTGTCGTGGGGAAGACCCCGTCTGGTTCTGGCTTTTGCCCCCTGAGGCGTTAGCCCTGGGAGAAGCCGGCTGGGAAGTCTTGGGCTTGCCACCATTATGTTTCATTTCTGCACTTTGTGCAAGCGAGAGTGCGTCTTCAAAGGTGGCTGGCCTAAACATATGCACCTCCCATTGGATTTGCGTGTCCAAGCCATACAAAAACTGCCCTTTCTTGTCCGTATCAGATAAGCCTAATTGCAGACATAAAGTCGAAATTCTATTGGCAAACTGAAGGACTGGTTGTGTGTTCTGACGCGCTCCCCTGAACTCATCTTCGAGTCGCTCAAGGTAGTGGGGCGGTAGAAACCGCTGCTTAAGGTCGCGGACAAACTCGTCCCACACATAAACTGCCATACCTGCTCTGGTGTGGGCGTGAGCCCACTGAGTCCACCAAGGAATGGCCTCACCTTTCAAGTACCAACTGGCTCAGATCACTCTGTCAGTATCTGTTTTTCTAACTGCAGCAAAGCCCAATTGCAGATTAAAATCCCACCTACTTCACCTATTCAGGTGGACAAAACTGAACATTTCAAGGTGGAGTTTGAACCAGTGGATGGACAGGAAGAGGTGCTGATTTTTCAGTCTAAAAAAAATCAGCACTCTTCACATCCTGGAGTTTGTGACAACACCAACAGCATAGATGTATTTTCTGAGTCACACCACTGGCAGATGAAGTGGCTATCAGACCAGAAGTTCTAGAAGTATCAGAAGGTTCAAAAAATGTCTATTGTCTTGCCTGTCAGCCTTTTATGCACTTCTCTAAGTGACTAGGTAAATTGACTTAGTAATAGAGTTGACCTTAGGGGCCTTTTCAATGATGGGTATCAGAATTGCTGCCATACATGTGAATATGAAGTGTCATGATCTAGTGTGGACTTATAGAAGAAAAATTCTTGTGGCCACAACGCGTGCCACCAGTGCCATTCAGCTTTTAAACAAATAGCTATACCACACGTGCCAAAAATTTTAGGAGCCGTGCTCAATGATGGAGCTGGCATATCCAGTGGGGAATCAGCCTATGAGAGTGTCACTGAAGCAGCTTCTCTGCAACCCCTTACATGAAAGGAATTAAGCAAAAAACTGAATGAACAGGCACACTTAACGAGTCTACCAGCCGTGTCTCCACTATGATGCACAATGCCCAACAAAAAAATTAGCAATGCTGGGTCTGGCATTACCCTGGGGCATCAGTCTATGGGAACGTCACCGAAGCAGCTTCTCTGAAATCCCTTGCATGAATGGAATTGATCAAAAAACTGAAGGAACAGGCACACTTAATGAGTCTACCAGCAGTATCTCCACTATGATGTACAAAGCTCAGCAAGCAAATTAACAATGCTCTATTTGACAGTGTAAAGTCTAGCACCACTCTAGATGGAAGTTCATGGTGTGCTTTTTATCCTCCATTGTTCTTGATGTGGTTTTCATTAAAAAGAAGGTTTCTTGTGGTGTGATCAACCATGAAATTTTCATGTTCTCAAGTGTCAAACTCTGATCACCTTTTTTGTTCCAGCAGTCTTATGGCATAAAGGTTGGCTACGGAGGCGCCACAGGCACTGGCTTAGGAGGGAGAGGGAATCCTCAAAGAAGCGGCTGCTGCAGCTGAAGAGCAGAACCAAAACAAATGGGTGTAGACTGGATGGGTGAGGCTTTACAGTATATTGAAATTCCATAATCTTTGGATATGGTATATGGTGGTCTCTTTGTGAGCTGTGCTGGGCCTCAAATCATTCTTGGGCATGGGGCTTGGATGCTCTTTGCCGTCTTATGTTTACGGCTTTCAATTGATAGTTGTTGGTGTGTTGACTTCTTTCCTTCCATTGTAGTTTTACCACTATTTTTTTCTTGATTCCACAGCTTGGATTGCTTGTACATACATAGATGTAAAGGATTTGCAAATGTCATTTGAATGTAGAAAGTGTGCAGATTATCTTTTGTTCATATAGTGTACCGTACGTTGTCTATTGTGTACGACATGCCCCGTACAGAAAAAGCATTAGGGTAACTCTCTTCCTCCTTTTCTTCTTGCTTCCAACAAGTAAGTTGCTTGCTTCTTTTGTCCTTCTTGCCCAATGCATGGATCTTCTAATATATTGAATAGCTTCTGTGGTTGAATTCTTACTAGACAACCTATATATATATATCCTTTGCGACTCTTTATATATCGGCAATCAACTGGAATCATTCCTCCGAATTTCTATTTGAATTTATAGAATGTTTAATTGCTATTATTTTTCATTAACTATGTCAAAGAGATGACTTGTTTGTTCTTTGCATTCAAAATTTTTATCGATTATATACAAATGCAAAGCTTCTAACTTTTTTGGTGTGGAATTTACCCTTGTCAATCTTGTGAGCTTTTTTTTTTTGGGAACATGGTTGTTTCTTCTTTGATCTTGAAATATCTCAATCTGAAATTAGGTTTCTAAGCCTGATTATGCCTCTATTAAGTTATGATATGCATGCCTCACGTTATCTCAAATCTTAATTACGTCCAATTCATAGATTTCCTCGTCTTTTCACAAATGAGAGAACTTATATTATTTAGTAATATGATTCTTTTACTTCTTTGCATGGGCTTCAATCATAAGGGCAAAACTTTTTCACTTGTTTATGGTTGTTTGTTATTGCATAAGGGCAAATATTCTCTCAATTTGTAAGGTTGGATATATTCCAAGAATATAAAGCTATATAAAAACATAAGGTATAAGGTATATATAATCCAACTATATAGCTTAATAAAGGCGCCATATACTCTAAATACCTTATCTAGATTAGTACTTTCTATACGTATTCCATACACACACAGTACCTACTATTTCTAACCAACTTGCTTTTGTTTACACAACGATCTATCTCACCATCGATCAATTATTCTCTTTATGCTAGGTCTACTAATATATCCGTCCCTCTACTCCTTCCCAAAACAAAAAGGGAAAACAAAGCACTAACAAAAGGTAGCTTGCTGATTGGTCATTTGTAGAACTCTTTGGAGCTTAAAAGGTCTTTTGTAGAACAATGTTTTTTTAAAGATCAGGATACTTAGAGAGTTTCTTGGGTTTCCATGTCAACTCATCTTAAGACCTTCCTTACGAAGTCATCTTAAGACCTTTATCTTAAGATCCTCCTTGAGAAACATCCTTCATTCTCAAACCCTTTTCGTAATTCATCATAGAAAATCCACATGAATATATGAAACAAGCTTGTAATGATTGTGTGTATTGCAAAGTGTGGGTGTAAACCTCTTTGAAACTGTCATGTTCCTAGACTTGCTCATTTTCTTAGAATATTTCACTTTAAGATCCCAAAAATTATTTGCATAACCTTTCAAAGAGTAAATGTTTATTTGTGTTTATTATTGGTTAGCAGGGTCGGTTCAAAATTCTCTACATAATTATGATAGTTACGATTGCCTACACCAATGGTGCTTGATCACCCATATATGTTTTAAATGACACCACGACTTGGAAGATGTGCTTACATGGTTCTTGTATTATATGTATGAATTTTATATTATGAGAAAGCAAGACTTATAAAGATGCATCTAGTATTTGAGCCTAAGACATACGGGTGGACACTCGAGGGCTACTTTAAGTGCATGTGTGGCTCATCTATACAAGTGGTTGGCCATAACAAAGGTGCAAGCCCTAAATCTCAAGAAACAAGATCTTGGTGAGAATGGAGGGCACTATTTGAATAGAGAGTACAATCCCTCAAAATGAGATTACATACGTGGGTTAGAAGACCCTAGGGTGCAAGCCCAATATGTTGCTCAAGTTGTTATAGAGGGAATGCCATCAGTGGAACCTATTCATGAAAACACCAAAGAGGGGTGGGAAGTGACTACCCTTCGGGATATAGATGAACCCAACATGAAGAAGGCTAAGGTAGCCAACAAACAACAAATATACATAACGGAAGACATTAATAAAAATATGATTGATCCCGACTTCCTTAACCCTCACCGAGGAGCCAATGCTTGCAAGGAAAAGGAAGAACATTCACGTTCCCAATAACAAGAACTATTAGAGAACCACAAAAGCTATCCTTGTTGATTTGTTCAGAATGGCAGCTCTGAAATAGGTAGGAGGGTGGCAAGGGAATTGGGAACCACCCATGCCCATGCCCCTAGACATTATCATATAGCCAAGATTATGCAAAGCTTTAGAGATGGTGATCCCATCCAACACGTGGAAATATTTGAGTCTACTTTTTAAACTTGTGGACCCATCAATGATGTTACAAAGATCCATTCATTTTTCCTAACATTAGTTGGGAAAGAAAAACACCAATGGTATAGGACTTTGAAACTAGAGGATAAAGTTACTTTCACTCGGCTTAAGAATGTGTTTGTATAAAAGTTTTCAAGAAGTGGTGACAAGTGGAGCCCAATGGCACATTCTCTACAGCATTAAGCAGCAAGAGCACGAATCGATGAGAGTTATGACTCACGACTCAAGAATTTTAACTCTCCATGTAAACTTTACGAGAGGTTGACTCAAGAACAATTGTTGTCGTGTTTCTGAAAGGGAGAGATCCTAAAATGCATGATTATCCAAGCGGGTTTCACTGATGCATGCTACAAGGTGGCCATATATAGAATTTCATGATAATCTGTTAGAACTACCAACAAACGATAATAAAACTCCCTCATTGGCTACATCTTCTTGTATGTGCAGTTGTCATGATGCTAATGTTACAAAAAAACAAATAACCAACATGAAAATTGATGAGTTAACCTCAGCCTTCTTAGAAAAGGCTAAGTTAAACGAGGTAACGTGATCTAGTGAGGATAACTTCTTAGTACAAGAGGTGGTAAGGGAGACACAAAAGACCTAAGGAATACCAGCAACATCAAGAGGGGCGGGTGAATATCCTAACACTGAGAAGGAAACTGAAAAACTTGAAGCTAGCAAAGCCTTAGTCCAAGATGCTCAGGAGAAAAGAGCTAGAAAAGCCACATAAACATTATACCCATGTGGTGAGTTTGGGCAAGACATCAGAGTTAAAATTCTTGATCCTATTCATAAGCAAGAAGAGGCAGAACTTGGCTCCCATTATGAGAGTCAAGCGATGACTTACTTGGTCAAATGTTTGCATCAAGGAATGAACTATATTCTCCTTGATCATAGGATCATATTGAATGCACAAAACATCTTGTGAAAGAACTTGAGCCTACAAGTAGACCCCGCGTGAGATGTGGCGAGCTTAATGTCATTCCTTTCATTTGAGGTAAAAATGTCAATAGGCTCTACTTCACAATAGCACTACACTTTGGGCAGATGTTAAAGAATGGCTTGAAGGAAGATCAAAGTTATCCCAAACCAGCCTTGGTATAGTGGTAACACAATATGATGTTGAAATTCTGCTACCATGAAGAGAAGAAAGTAGTGTTCCTAAATTCATAAAGTAGTGTTCCTAAATTCATAAAGATCCTAGTAAATTAGTTGGGACACTACTATGAAAATGATGACATGAATGCCACCATTCTGATCCACCACAATGGAGATCATGTGAGTGCTATTTGGATGGGGGAGCAAGAGAGCTACTGCCTTAAACTGACCCCAACTGACTCTTAGTTGACCACTAATGTAATTTGATTTAGCTAAATGATGTTGCTGACCTCTATATCAGATTCTTGTCCTCTAGCCCCTCAGATTCCCCTCTAGAACCAACAATCTTTAATCCCCAAATCTCTAGTTCAAGGACCCTACTGAATATGTCAATTGTCCTCTACTAACTCTTATTTGACAATGTCTGACTAAACTGTTTCAGCTGATTCAGATCTCCTTACCTTTGTGTCCTTTTGACGGGGAAAAGAACCTTATGCATTGCTCTGATGAACCATCACATGAGTCTTTTGTTCATTCCCTCATCCCAAGGATGTGATAATGGCTACTTTTGATTCAGTTTTACATAGTTGTGATGTAATTAAAGATTTACGCTTTGGTTGGAAATATACTAACTCACTCAAGAAATTCCTCACTAAGAATGATTTCTTACAGGATGCAAAGATTCCACAATGCTTTTGCACATAAGTCACTAAGTTCTGTAAGGACTTTGATGAATTAGGTATGCATGTATGCACACCTAATCTTGGGATAATCACAAATACCAAAATTGGGAGGTTATTGAATAAGGGTTAAAAAATATTCCTCTTGAACCACTTAACCCAAATATGGCCATTACAGCACTAATTGATTGCTTGGCTGACATTGCCAAGACTTGAATTGGAGTATAATGTCCATCAGGACATAGCCCAAATTCTTCCATTGATATTTATGGAAAGATTAAAGGGCAGGATAAGGAATCCAATTGGATGACACATGACATCCTAATAGAATTATCCAAGATTATGAATAAATTTATGATTGTTGGGCTGGACAAAACACCCAACACATGCACGTGCACGCATGCACACACACACATGCACATGCACACACACACACACACACACACACACTGTTATGGGCTACCACACCTCCAAGAGGGAACTCAATGCATTCACCTAAAGGATGAACAATAGATCACAACTGTCGTAGGGCACTTACCAATGCTTCGAACTTGAGTCCCTTGAGGCCTCCAAGCTCACTTATGAAGCTCCAAACCTCGAAGCTCCATCGCTGCGCTGTCAACCGTAGAGTCGCTCGCACCATTGCATAAGGTAATCACTCTTTCTCACTCTCCCACACAAGCATGAATCATACAAGCATAGAAGAGGCACAATGCTAGAATGATCTCTCTCTCAATCTCTCTCAAGACACAAAGAAGGGGATTGTGTTTTTTTATCATGAGAAAATGCCTTATATACATTTGGCCCTTATTCACACTTGGGGCCCAACCAAAACTTACTTAACTAGGCCTTCGGTGGCCAATATCTCATAATGTACAACTTTTATAGTGCCGTTTCATGACACTTATTAATGTCCTCAATTGGAGGATCATAATTGATCCAAAATGGGATTAACATCCCCCCTTCCTAATGTAGGTTCTGTTCTCAGAACCTGTTACCGAGGTCTAAAGAACTGGGTCACCGAACTCATGTCGGTAGAAATTTCTTCGTCGTGATTAAAGCTTTCTGAGTGTACGTTTGAACACTGAGTGGGAGCGCCAAAATCTTGTGTCCACCATGTCTTCAAATGTGACATGCATCTAACTCGGAATACATCTTAGACGATGGTAGTAGAGCATTATGCCCCAGATGGCCCTTGTTTTATGTCAAACTTTAGTTGCTCAGCTTCATAGCCATCATAGGGCTCCTTAGGTTGATCAATCTCAGGACCACCAACAATTTAAAAAATCTAATGATTGCCACGATTTCTGGGTCCGGAGTTCTTCTCCATTGTTGTATCCATGTAAGCATTTGTTTCCTTTGCTCCCGTATGTCTGGAAATGTCGCTGGCATGAAGATCAAAAAGTTGTAGCAGACATGGGAGTCGCGTCGTTTGGCTTCCTGAAACTCTAGCGGGGCGACGTCCATCTTCTCTTAATTGGCATGTATAATGGGTCAACCCGTTGTGTTGGTGGTGCGTACATATAGACCTGGCTGTACTCTGGAATTGTTAAGTACTCTTTCCGCCAGTCTGGTTGTATTCCAAAATCGTCTAATTTGGGTTGCACCTTATCTGTGACAATGGTGGCATAGCCGCGTCGTGTGTACAGGGTGAGCCTTCCTCCACACTTGCGGGGTAGAAGCAGTAGTAGCTGATCATGAAGGTGACGATCCTGATTTCCAGTAGGTTAGCTAATTGGGGGTTGGCCAACTTTGTGTGCTTTGCCACATTTTCCCATAATGTGCCCTCTCCATCTAAGGGAATTAATTCTTCTAAATCAGGGCGAGGAGCTCGTAGAGGGTATGGCATATTGTGCTGCTTTGTTGGTGTGATCTCAGAGTAGTCTTCTAGCATGATCCGTTGAGTTGGCTCAAATGGAGTGACTTGCATGAGGACCTTGAACATCAATTTTGGCTTTAAGAGAGGATTGCCAGTGCGAATGAAGCCCTCGTACTCTGCACCAGACAATGATTCTAGAATTGTGTCGTCAGTGAAAGCTTCAATATTATCTTGGGTAATAGGATAGCGTACCTCTTGAGAGTGCCATTGGGGAGACGGGTGAGGTGCCAGTATCTCCTCGGGGGTGAGAGGGTTAGTGGGAAAATCTATCTGTTGAGGAATGAAGGTAGAGAAAATGTAGTCAGCTTGAGATGCGTTAGTAGGTGGTGTAGCAGGATAGCGTATCTCTTGAGAGTGCTATTGGGGAGACGGGTGAGGTGCCAGTATCTCCTCGAGGGCGAGAGGGTTAGTGGGAAAATCTATCTGTTGAGGAATGAAGGTAGAGAAAATGCAGTCAGCTTGAGATGCATTAGTAGGTGGTGTAGCAGGATAGGAGTGAAGTAGCTTACTAGTGACATTAGAATAGACGGGGTAAGTTGACTTTGAAGATGAGGACGAGGATTCTTCTTTACCCTTACCTGTGCTGCTAGGGGGTGGGTGGCTAGGCTTGTGAGATTTTATAAATTCTTATAAGTCAGGGATTTCCTCGGGATTTATAGTAGGATATTCAATGTGGGTAGCATCAAAATTGTACTGTACATTTGTTAACATAGCTTCTAAGTGTTTGTAGATATTAGAGTATAGCTTTAGAATTCCAAAAGGATGATACAAAGTAGACTCACATAAGTTAAGAAGTTGGTAAGTATTATATACTTCCAGCCACCCATGACTTATAATCCACTGATAGCTATGTGCTACCATCTCATAGTTGGCCGGTGTCTCGGGAATGTCATCTGGGACATACAGGTCTAATTTTTTGACACTGTTGTCCATAATTTTGGAGTACCTGACACCAACAACTATAAAGGTTTAACACAATAGGATGTAATGGGTAAAAGAAGATGTTTTATGGATCAGTTAAGACTATGTCCCCCCGTAAAATTCCCATTATTATTGTAGGGTCAGCATCTCGTTCAATATTCTGCTTAATTAGGGTTAGTTCACCTAGGCCTATGTCTTCTGATAGATTTATATCGTATTGAAGTAAAGAGAGGGTTAGTGTGGACAAAAATAGAGTGAGAGTTTGAGGAGGGGCTCGAGGAGTTACTGGCAAACTGACCCAACTCCAAGGCATGCTCAAGGAGGAGGCGTAGGTCATCTGTAGGCTGCTGACTTATCTCGGATCGCCAATCGAAATTCTAACTCTTGTAAGCGAGAGTCCTTGTCACTGTGAGGAGGTTTAATATTGCAGTTTCCCGAACCATCCTTGTAGCATCCAACTCCTCAAATCTCCAGGTTGCATCCTCTTGGGCACACTTGGTTGTTGCTTCTCTTTCTTGAGCTTCAGTGATTCGTTGGAGCCTTTCGGCAGCCAGCCTCTGACTGTCCTGTGTAAGTTGTGCCATTGCTTCTTGGTAGGCCAATTCTTTCCTTTGCATTTCGACTTGACTTGCACTTATAGTGTCATTAAGTGTTCTTATTTTTTCTGCATGGGCCTTGTTCGATTGTTCTCTCTCTTGCTATAAGTGAGTTTCCCTCCTCCGCTACTTTCAGATTAGAGGATAGCTGTTGGATCTAGCATTGCAGCTCCTCTTCTTTGGCCTTGGCATTGTGCTAGAGCTCTTGTACTTGGTGGGCATGAAGTGCTGTGAGCTCATTGGTGTGGGTGACCTCCTTTTGAATTTGCTCTTTCGCTTGTTCTAACTTTGCCTTGAGGTCTACATTTTCTTTGATTCTTTGTACAATGGTTTGGCTGAGGACCATATTATTGCTTTCCAGTGCTTTATATCGCCAAGTGACCCACCTTCTTGACTACCATGTATGGACCATAATATCTATGAGCTAATTTTGGTTTAAAAGATACCTTGAGGATATTATGACGGCTCTTAGGAAGATTCAATAGCACATAGTCACCTTGTTTAAACTCCATCTTTCGTCTATGCTTATCTGCACTTGCCTTCATGACATCTTAATCCTTCTTCATATTGTCCTTGCAAAGTTGAAGAAGCTGTCTTATCCTTTCCAACTCTTCCGTGTCCAAAGGATTAACCATTTTTTCCTCATGAAAGTCAATAGATGGCACATCTACTTGATACCCATAGAGAGCCTCAAAAGGTGACTTGCCTATACTCAAGTGTTTGCTCAAGTTTTGACAAAATTCAGCAAGATAGAGCTCATCCCAAGATGTTTGCATATCGTGACAATAATGTCTTAAATACACTTCAAGCCATTTGTTTGTGCACTCCGTTTGCCCATTCGTTTGAGGGTGATAGGTTGTATATGGAGTGATTTGGATTCCCAATCTCTTATATAATGTCCTCCAAAAAGTATCCATGAACTTGGTATCCCTATCACAAACTATGTTGAGTGGCAAGCCATGTATCTTGAATACATGTTCCATGAATTGCTTGGCAATACGAGAGGCCCCATAAGTAATCTTTGAAGCAATGAAATGGGCTTTTTGAGTCTATCTACCACCACAAATATTTGATCCCATCCATGCTTTGTCCTTGGTAGGATAGTAATGAAGTCCATATAAATGTGGGTCCATTTCCCATCCGAAATTGGCAAAGGATGAAGCAATACCTTGGAAGTTGATGTCTATCCTTATTCTTTTGGTAAGACACACATTCCAACACAAACTTCTTGACATATCTCCACATGCCTTTCCAATAGAAGCTCTTGCTCACTTTATCAAAAGTTTTAAGCACACTAAGATGACCCGAAAGTGGTGAAGAATGCATCTAATAGATCACCTTGGAAATGGAGGATGAGGTAGGAACCAAGTACACCTTATTCTTGTGCCATAAGAGACCATTACTACGAAGCTTGTAATGAGGGAATTATCCATCATATCCTTACTATAATTTCTTGTAAATATGGGCAACAACTTCATTGATAAGATATTCCTCTTGAATCCCTTTGACCTGTTCACTATATACTTCCATTAATTGAAGTCATTGATAAGATATTCCTCTTGAATCCCTTTGACCTGTTCACTATATACTTCCGTTAATTGAAGTCATAGTGCAAGCTCACATTCTTGACAATGCATCCACAACCACATTGTCCTTACTAGGGGTGTAGGATATCTCAAAATCATATCCTTGAAGAGTAGCCAACCATCTCTTTTGTTTGGGAGAAAGATTGGGTTGGGAGAGGAAAAATTTCAACACCCTATGATCACTTCTCACCTTGAAATATGCACCATAATGATAGTGATGCCATTTCTTGATTGCATGAAGTATGGCCAACATTTATTGCTCATAAACATGCAACACCATCTCTTTCTTGGAAAGCTTTCTACTCTCAAATGCAATTATAACATGCTCTTGATATAAAACTGCCCCAAGCCCTCTTCCACTTTGCATCTGCTCTCACATAAAACGTCTTTGAGAAATTGGGGAAAACAAGAATAGGAGCTGATGTGAGCAAGGTTTTGAGCTCATTAAAACACTTTTCGGCAATACCATCCCAAAAGAAAACTTCCCTCTTGAGTAAATTGGTTAGAGGTGCCACAATAGTTGCATAATGCTCCATGAATCTTCTATAAAAACAGAAGACAATCGCAAAAATCCTCTCAATTGCATTGTATTGCTAGGAGTTGGCCATACTTTGACGCATGCTACTTTCTTTGGATCAGCCCTAATGCCCTTCTCTCCCACCAACAAGTGTCCAAGATATTCCACCTCATTAACCATAAATGCACATTTACTCTCCTTCGCATAAAGCTTGTGCTTCCTCATCTCCTCAAACACTTGTTGCACATGAGATAAGTGCTCTTCCTTGATCTTGCTATGAATCAAGATTTTATCAAAGAAAACCAACACAAACCTGAATAGGAAGGGAGCCAATATCCTATTCATAAAAGCTTGGAAAGTGGCCGGGGCATTTGTAAGGCCAAAGGGCATAACCATAAAGTGGAACAATCCCCTTTCGGTCCTAAATGATGTCTTCTCCTCATTCCCCTCCTTCATTCTTATTTGATGGTAACCCGATCTTAAATCAATCTTGGTGAAGAATTTTTCACCCTTGAGCTCATCACAAGAAGATCATCAATGTGAGGTATTGGGTACCTATTCTTGAATCAGATACTTGAATCAGATAGTGACTTTGTTCAAGTCACGGTAATCAATGCACATACAAAAGGACCCATCCTTCTTCTTCACTAATAGAATGGGTGATGCAAATGGAGATTGTGAGGGTTGGATAAGACCCATGGTAAGCAATTCTTGTACTTGTTTTTCCACTTCCTCTCTTTCCACCTTGGCCAAATGATAAGGAGGCTTGTTCACAACCTTTGCATTTGTTTGAAGCACAATAGCATGGTCAATCTCCCTCTTGGGTGGCAAACTCTTTGGCACTTGAAAAATGTCCTCATACTATTTGAGAAGAGTCACCATATGTTTATCTGTGTGTTGTCCATCAATACTACCCATCCCTTCTTAAACAATATGAAACACATGGATAGTGCTGCCAAGAGTCTTGATATCCTTATTGAGCCGCTTTGGAGTGATCAAAGAGAGCCCTTTTGATGTATTTCCAGCCAATACCACTTGCTGTCCACCATTCATGTGGAAGTCACCAAGAGAAGCTAACCAATCACACCCCATAATCACATCAATGGGACCCATAGTCACCTTTCCAAGTATGAAGAAGACAATGTCACTTGTGTAGAAGGGAAAACCAAAGTAACTTTCTCATTTTTCCCATTTACCACTTGCACTTGGAAGGTTATGGGTAGCTCTGTTGGAGATAACTTGAGAAAGTTGATGGATTTAGAGTTAATGAAGTTATGTGTACTACCAAAATCCACAAAAATGTTTGCAACTCTCCCATTAATGGCTCCCACTAATCTCAAAGTTTTTGGGCTCTTGCAACCCGCCCAAAATCTCTTGAGAAATAGAGCATACGCAAGCTGCGTTTTCTACACTTTTGGATGTATTATCACTCAAAATACTTACATGGCTCTCCCCACTAGGGTCAAATGGAAACTCATCCTCTTCTTGGATGAAAGAGTGATCCTCCAAAGTATCATTATGTGCCTCTTCAATGCAATCTTCATATTCCTCTACCTCATGAAGTTTCTTTGAAAGAGTGATCCTCCAAAGTATCATTATGTGCCTCTTCAATGCAATCTTCATATTCCTCTACCTCATGAAGTTTCTCCAAAGTATCATTATGTGCCTCTTCAATGCAATCTTCATATTCCTCTACCTCATGAAGTTTCTTTGAATCATCCTGTTCATCCATAAGAATCATAGTGGCCATCATCTTCTTTGACTTGCAAATATGGCCGAGTGACCACTTTTCTTTGCATTTGAAGCATAACCCCTTACTCCTCAACTCTTCAATATTAGGATCATCCATCCTTTGTGTCTTCTTGAAGGGTTGAAAAGTATTCTTGACAAAACCATTGCCTTTCTTAGCATCATTTTGAACTTCACTTTTGGGCTGTCCACCTCCAAATGATGAAAACCTAGAGGTAAAAATGGGTGTTGTGGAGGGAAAGCTCTTTCCAAGATTTGAAGAAGTATTAGATGGTTTTTGAGAGGGTATAATGGGCTGAAATTTTATGTATTTTGGCTCATATAGCTCCGCCAACCTCATAGCCTCTTTGATGGTGCTAGTAGGTATTTGTGCCAATACATCCACCTTGATGTAGGAATCTAGACCATGCACAAACTTCTTCATCTTCATGACTTCATTGAGTCCATCCACAAACATAGAAAGCTTCATAAACCTTTTGATGTACTCTCTAACCAATGTGTCCTTTTGTGAGAGTTCATACCATTCTTCATGATATTGATCAAGAACCAAGGGTGAAACAAATGCTAAATTCATCTCTCTCTTCAATTATTCCCAAGTATGAGGCATAGTCCCTTCTTTGACCACATGTCTCCACCATTGGTGGGCATAATCTTCCAAGTGTAAGGATGCAAATTGTACTTTGTCTTGCTCATTCTTTGGATATAGTTGAAGATATGTCTCCATTTTTTTAAAATCCATTCCTCCAATTCATATAGGATTGATCCTTCATCCTTGAACTTAAGGATTGATACCTTATCCCTAGCATCCTTGGAAGTGGTAGATGGTGCATTATCATGATGATTAGAGGGCTTGTACCTTTGCATTTGCACATAAGATCCAAAGAATTGTGCAAAATCCTTGTACTCCCTCTTGATGAATCCCTCTTGATGAAGTTAGGTATTTCCATCCATCTATCATGAGCTTCTCTTTGCCTTTCAATAAATGACATGTGCTCCCAATCTTGCTCAACCACATGCAACTCTTCTTCAAGCATAGAAGACTGATTTTCCTTGGAATACAATGATGCTCTTTTGGGTTCTCCAAGGCTTGATTCCAAATGCTTTGACCAAGAAGTATGTTTCTTTCCATGTGGTTGAGAGGAACTGGCTTGGAAAGATAAAGGCTTGATTTCCCTCATAAGAAGTCTTCTAGCCTCCGCCATGAATCCACTCATGGAATTCCTTGTAAGATCTTCATGGTAAACCCTTGTAGAGGATTCTTGTATATGTTGCTTGCCCTTGTCTCCTTGGTTACCACCATGATCATTATCTTGCTTAAGTTGACCCATTGGTTGGGTTAACTTATCTTCCACCAATCCAAGTAACCATTGGTTGGGTTAGTTCTTATCTTCCACCAATCCAATCCAAGTAGCCATAGTGTCAAATTTGGCATTGATCTCTATCAACATTTGAACAAGGTTATCATTTGAGATGGCATATGAGGGTTGGGGGGCATGCTTATGGGCACTTTCAACATTCGCTTCTTCTTCAACTTCTCTTGAAGGTTTCCCTAAATTCTCCTCTAGAACCTCCATATTACCAAGTTCCACCATCTTTTCACCCTCTACATCCTCAGAGCGAAAGGCATTCTTCCTCGGCCTCCCTTTAGGCTTGGGTGCCATGGAAATTCACTGTTTTTAGCAAATTGGGTGTAACTTTGGGTAGGGACCTCGGAATGGGAAGATATAATGCTTCATGGAAAGCTTATAAGATACCCTATCCAACTATGTAAGTACCTAATCAAGATAAAATGCCTAGATATGCTTAGTTTTAGAGTTCTGAGACCTATAGGTTGAAAATGAGAATTAGGCTATAGAATACTCATATCTCATCAGATTTGGATGAAAATTGATGTGTAATCTTATGATAATGAGCACTAGCTATGCCTAAGAGGGTTTGACCAAAGTCAAATTATAGATATGCTCTCTTTTGACTTTTTGGTCAAAGTCAATCGCCTAGGTTTGACTACCCAAATGAAGTTAGAACGAAGAGGTTAAAGATTTGTTGTGTAGGTTTGAAGAAGTACTTTAAGCCTATATAGGCACCTAAACTTCAATCATAATGTGCTCAGACTGAATTGGAGTTTAGTGCTTATGCAAAAATTCTCAAAAGTGGCTCAATTTGCACTCCCACTTGCAAAGCATTGCCTCTTTCTCTCTCCAATGTTTAATTTCCACCCAAACAACTCCATTGATCAAGTGTATGGCATTGATTTACTCCATGGATTAGAATTTTGGAAAAATTTTGCCATAACCTCCTTTGTTTTTGGATGAAATCTCAATACCCAAACAAGTGCAATACCCAAACAAGTGCAATAGCATTCTTACAATGGCTCTAGTAATTGCCAACTCACTTAAGGCATTAAGGCATCATTGAACCACATGGCAACATGCATTTGGCATCATTTATCCTTGCAAAACCCATTATGCATTACAATCCTTTTGCATGCATAAATCAGTGCCCACTTGATTCGATGAAGTGCTTTTTCTTGCCGATCTCTCGGCCAAGCCTTCTCACCCTCTTACCAAAGTTTGAATTCTAATGGCAAGAGTTGAGGGCATGTCCTCACTCCTTGTACCTAATCCCCCTCCTTGCCTCTTTTCCAAAAGCACTCATGAGATAAGGAGATTTCATGCCATGCTCCCCCTTGGCCTCTCCACCAATGCCAAGGGTACCCTCTCAACATGCTAGATTCTAGTGCTTGTTTGAAATAAACTTATACAATTGATTGAGAATCTAGCAATGTAAAGAGAGTAGAGTGTTTGAAGGCTTACACTTCAAAGCATGTACTCATGCTCATGTACATTACAACCTTAGCATGTAATCATGCTTGCATTATTCTCCTTGTACACCTTCTTCATCAAAATCCTTTTCTCCAAGGCTTGCAATAGTCATCCAACCAAGAGAAGCAAAACAATTCCCTTACCAAGGCATAACCAATGCAAGAAGCATCAATGACTGCATACTCTTCTCTTGTTCAATCCAAATGTTGACTCCTTTTTATGTATAGGGTAAAATTGATTGGGAAAATGTGTGGGAATAATAGAGAGCAAGCAGAGGTTCAAAGAAATGCAAGCTATATGCATGGAAGTGATGAGAACCCCATGATATGCAAGAATCTGCCCTAAACCCTATTTTCTCCCAAAACCCTAATGCCATTCGCCAATTTGATCAAGCGATGCATGATTGTGTAGAGAAGACCAAGGGAAAAAAGATTGTTGATTAAAAACTCAAGAAATCCCATCACAAACCCTAATCTTGAAGGCAATTCCCAAAACCCTATTTCTTTTAAGAACCCAACAAATTATGATCATTATTGCAAATTAATTATATGAGACGGTAGAGGAGAGATAGAAGAAGAGAATTGACACCCTGGATCACAAAAGATTTGAGAGGAAACCCTAATTTTAAAGAAAGCCCCAAATCACTCAAGAAGAAACCCTAACAACTCAAGGTTGAAATCAAACATTAAGTACATGTATGGGGAGAGGAAAACATAAGGAAGTGAATTTTGATGGCGATTTTGGAATCAAATCGACTAAAACCCTAATTTCCCATGGACTCCAAAATATGCAAACGATGGAGAAATTTGAAGCATTGGTAGCAATGGAAACCTTTCTTACACTTTGTAGAAGTTTAGCCATGTATTGTAGCCTTTGATTAGTGATGATTTTTGACTTCTAAGCTCCCACAATCTGCGTGCAGCTGCCAACAGCCTCACGGGAAAAAAAGTGATCTCCATGGCTATGGTTAGGTTCTCCTTGAAGCTTATAAAATGGTCAATACTATGGGAGAAACAATGGTAGAGATTTTTGGCTCATGCACAGGGTTCCAAAGCCATCAAAGATCAAGCAAAAGAGGAAAGGAAAAATAAAAAATGCTTTGATTAAGAAACTAATCAAACTTAGCAAAAAGTTTTCCTCCCAATTTTGGTCCCAGTCTTAAATTTACTCTCGAAATTCAAAATTTGGCTCAAAACCCATACAACACCCTTAGAACTTGATCAATTGAGGTTAAATTTTCCATTTCCACCCTCTTTCCCATCAACAGCAAGAAAATCCAAGAAAGCAACATGTAAAAATCAAGAAAAGTATGAAAATCACATGTAAATTGCTATTTTCTTGCAAATTTCTTGCCCAAATGCATGAGAAAGCTCCCAAATATCAAAATCAAGGCTCTGATACCAATTAAAATGGATCTAGAGCAAACATCAAAGAATCAACATCTAGCATACACTTGATGAACATCAAGCACATATGTGAAATCCATGTGATTAAGATGGGAAAGAGAAGAAATCCACATGCACATGTAGCATAGAAGATATGTGCTTGATGAACATCAAGCACATATGTGAAATCCATGTGATTAAGATGAAAAAGAGAATAAATCCACATGCACATGTAGCATAGAAGATATGTGCATTAGGCCTAAGTGAGTTAATCTCTCACCACCAAGAGGATGGCTATCAAGCTTGCCCATGAGCCTCCCTAGACCATAGAAGGCCATCTCCATGAGAGGAGCCATGAGTACATGTACATATAAAATCAACATCTAACATCCATTTGATGAACATCAAGCACATATATGAAATCCATGTGATTAAGATGGAAAAGAGAAGAAATCCACATGCACATGTAGCATATAAGATATG
Source organism: Cibotium barometz (assembly GCF_041138505.1). NCBI lineage: Eukaryota > Viridiplantae > Streptophyta > Polypodiopsida > Cyatheales > Cibotiaceae > Cibotium > Cibotium barometz. The sequence continues at coordinate 44,691,923 of NC_141048.1, read as the reverse complement.
TGCATTAGGCCTAAGTGAGCTAACCTCTCCCCAAGAGGATGGCTATCAAGCTTGCCATGAGCCCTAGACCATAGAAGGCCATATCCATGAGAGGAGCCATGAGTACATGTAATGTCCAAAATAAGAATGGTCAAAAGTCCCTACAATGAACCCAAGGCCCTATTTATAGTAGCCTTGCCCATGGCCCATTATTTACATATTTTGGGACCTTAGTCTTGCTACATTACAATGATGTTAAGTTTCTCAAGAATTGTGTTAAAGTACTACTGCAATAACAACTCTTAAATTTTAACTTTAGTTTTTATTTCTCTCCTTTAATGTTTCACTTTAAATTAAGAACTTTATATTTCATATGCATAGAAAGTATAAAGGTTCGCATGTCTTTTAGTGTTAAAATTGATTGTTGCTAAATAATTTCAACTACACTATCAACGATGGAGGTATGTGTTGAATTTATTTCGCAAATGGTTCACATTTGTTTTTGCATTTATTTTATCACTTTGACTATCTAAAGACATAAGTAGTAAACACTAGCAAACCATACATTCAACATTCCGATTAGATCAAATTGGAAAAACTGAAGAAATATTTAAAAACCATCTTTACTTTTACAACAAGATTTCAAAAATAAATTCATTAGACATCATTCATTTCTCAAGTAATAATAGATTTTGGCATGCATACTATAAATATTTTTCACACTTTACGTATTAATTAAACAAATTTAAGAAAAAGAAAAATTGTGTCAGAATTTAAGTTTCAGAGGAAACTGGCCACTCTGTCTCAAACTTCTATTTTGAAGGAGTGATATGTGGAGTTAATCTGGTGGTATGGGACATCAGATTCATTTCATGTACTTACACCTGACATATTTATGTCTTGTATCTTTTACCATCTTGTGTGTGTATGTGGAATGCGCCTTTGGGGTATGGGACACTTAGACTCGTTTCACATGTGTTCATTTGATTGTTTCGTTGCATATATTCATTATGTGTTGATGAAGTTTTCCCCCATTGGTTTTTTCGTGCCTATCTCGACCTTATCCACATAGGCCAGCTGATATGACACAAATAAGGATAGTTGGCTATCCCAGGCAGGAGGGATGTTATGGATTGTCCGTCCATCCCTCTATGGTTAATTGAGGATGCTTAATTACCACTATGTTTGTAACATGGCACTTGGGTGATTCTAAATATTCCATGTGTAGGAAATTAGGGATGGCTGGAACTAAGTGTTGGATTTAATGCTTATGTGATGTTGTGTAATTTTAGCAGATGTTGCTAATGTGTAATGTGTTTGAATGGACAACCTATAGGTTGGTGAGATTGACGAGCCTTGTGCTCGTAAGCTAGTATGGCTGGGACATGATGGCAATGATTTAGCATAAGATATTATCGAGAAGTTATAGTTGGGTGTGGATCTATTAATTTTGTTACATGTGAATCAGCCCTTGGGGTTCTTTATGTATTTTTCTTTTAGCGGTTTTGATAGGAAGGATTTATCTAAGCTTTTGGTAAAAGCAACTCCTATTTTTGTAAAGGGAAGCCCATACATAAGAGTGCAACTATTTTTGGCATGAGGGCTATTTTTATGAAGAAAGACATAAATACCCAAGAAGTGGGAGGATGCCGACACTTCTTGGGTGGGGATTGCACTGTGTTGAAGGTGATGTCTACTCTATCTCTTGTTTTTATTTTAATTTGTGCTCTATCTTGTCAATTTGAATTCAATCCTATGGTTTAGTCTTTGTTGTATATGTGAGTTTTGAATTATTCTTCATTGAGGTCCCATGCCATTTTATGATTTCACTTAAACAAAACATGGGTATTTGAGAAAGTTAAGTAAAGGTATTTCAAAATACAGAAGTATCCTTGCATGAATTAAAGCTTTTTGATGATGCAGTAAACCAAAGTGATGAGGTTGATATACTATTTTTATTATTTCACTAATGGGTATTTCATAAAGTTAAGTAAAGGTATTTCAAATGGAGAAGTATCCTTGCATGAATGAATTAAAGCTTTTTGGTGATGCAACCAACATGCGTACCAAGGGGAAAACTCAAAGCTTGTAAAATTAGATCTTTAATTTTATAAAGACAATGCCATCATAGATAGCTCAAAGGAAGATGTTTCATCTATATCATCCAAGGATGTAAGCAAGGATGTTCCAGATATGGTGGTGTTGACACTCATGAAGAGTAGTTGAACCCCAAACCATGAATTTTCTTTTTGAATATGTCAATAGTGACTTTTCGAAAGCATCCAGCTTTGGTCAATGTAAAATTATAGACCAAAATATCAACCTCACTAAGAACTAAAGTAGTAGTTCTAGGAGAGTTCTTCCTGAGGAATTCACTTTCCTTAGAAAGGGGACATCCCCTGTGTGCATGAAACTCATAAAAACCCCCTATTTAAGTTTCTCTAAAAAATAAACTATACCCCTTTCTAAGCACATGAGTCCCAATTATGAAATTCAAGTACCCCCTATTTAAGGTTTAAAAATCAAATAGGAGATATTGATGTTATACATGTGACAAGTTGCAGCCCATGTTAGTAGCATGAATGTAAGTGCTAGAAGCACAAAGACCTATGTGTACTCTCCAAAAATTGTTCCATGTGTGGTTAGCTTAAAAGAGTAGTAAACTACTCAAGTTTTCAAACTACACCACTAATCACATATTGTAGACTACAAGAAGAAACAAAAACCCTACTTTCATTCTCCCCTACTACCTTGTCCTCCCCCCCTCCCAGACCACCATAAATCCCCCTCACTCCACCTAGCTTATAAGCTTAAGCCCTCCCTTCAAAAAACCCACCCCCCTTACACTCACATTGTAAAATCCCTTTTTCTTTGCTCATGTGAGAACCTCTTCTTAGACTTATATATATACCCCACACACACACCTTTGGAGGAGACAAGTAGCCGCCTACCGATCCACCACCTTGGTTCTTTGTTGGCCAATTGGTCCTTCTCCTTATGTGATGGCGAGCTCAACTCAACCCCCTTGTGCTTCAATGTTGGACCCCCTTCGTCACATGGAATTGGCTGGACCCCTCTTGCACGATGTTGTCAAGCCAACCACCACAGCTGCTTTGTTGTTTTTTTTCTCCACCGGCCAACTACCGTGAATGCGAGCCTTATCTTTTTCCTCCCCACCGGCCAGCCATGTTATCCAGCCATGTCTTCTTCCTCTATGTGGGCGTTGACTCTCTCTCATGCATGTTGAGATATCGAGCTCATCTAGTGAGGCGGTGGACACTGATGACCCGCCTGGGGGATAGGCCCTACACTTACACCCACTGGCATGGTTGGTGAGATCTTGGGTGGCCAGTGGGATGACAGGCTGTGTGATAGCCATTCTAGAGACTGACATAGTTATAGCGCCAGCTCATTTTAGTCGAGTTCACACTATAGAGAACCTGTGTATGTATGTGGTTGAGTACCTTTAATATTGTGTGTACTCTTATTCTTGTATATGGGGTGTTGAGTGTTGAGTGAAGAAAGAGAAGAAGATTTTCAGCCTCTCACCTTGTGTGTTCTCTATTAGGGTTTTGTGAGTGTGTGTGTGTGCTTGCAAGAGCTCAATCTCTCTTTCCCCCTGCATATTTTCATGGTATCAGAGCCTGATTCGTGCTAAGGGCTGAGCTGCAAGCAAGAGAACCACAGGAAGCGGTACGAGGGTAAGAGATTCAACTACTCTTCCCTATTTGTGTTGGTGACTACACCCTTGTCGGGAGCTCTATGGGAGGCACCGGCAACGATCTCTGATTGAGGAGCTTTCTTCGCGGGAGTAAAGCTATAGGGCAACTGTGTTGTCCTATTGGACGAAATTTTTGGGCCGAAAACGCGTTTCGGGCGCGTCTAGACCTCCGTTTTTCAGAAAGCATGCGATTTCGAGCACTGCGGGTAAGTCATCGATTCTCTGCAGAACTCTGTTTTAAGAACTGTAGGAAGACAGATTGACTGTGTAGACACTGTGGGTCCTGCAAAGAGGTCTACAGTTGCCATTGGGTGTATGTATGCACATTGAAGTCACTGATTGTGACATTTGAGAGTACTACAGTACAGCTGCAGAAAATACAGCAGTTGTGCAGGAAAACCCAGAGTGCAGTTTCTGGTAAAATTGTGTGTTTGGCAAGATGTCTAATGATGGCATACCACAAATTGTGGCTGAGAAGCTGGATAAGAATAACTTCCATGCTTGGAGGTTCAAGTTGACGAATTTCCTGATGGGAAAAGGCTATTGGGACTGCATAGAAGGTGAGCATGAAGAGGCACCGGAGATACCGGATATAAATCCGACTGCTCTGCAAATGTGAAAGAGTTTAAAGACTGGAACAAAGGAGCCAGGAAAGTCATGTATTGGCTCTCCATTAGTATACAGGACACCATGATTGGGCACATTCAGGATGCTAAGTCCCCCAAGGAGGCGTGGGACACCTTGGTAAAGCTTTATGAAACAAATACCAAGGCACGTAAGATACAGTTGAAGAATGAACTTCATACTGTGGAGAAAAAGAGTATGTCTGTGAATGACTATGCGTTGAAGATAAAGGGCATTGTGGAATCCCTTGCATCTATTGGTGTGTCAGTAGATGATGATGATAAGGTGGAGGTCTGTCTACGTGGTCTCGGGCCACAATACAAGGCGTTCAAGACGTCTATTCAGACTCGGGAAAACATTCCCAACTTTACAGATTTGGTGTCTATGCTAATTATCGAAGAGAAGAACTTGGGTGAAGACCAACAGTCTTCACAAAGCAAAAACAGTTCAGAGCAACAAGCCTTCTACACGAGTTCAGGAAGAGGACGAGGTAGAGGAGGCCGTGGACGCGGTCAAGGAGGTGGCCGAATAGGTAATCAGAATTATGGCCAACAGCAGCAGCAACAACAACAGTCTCAGAATCAACAACAACAACAACAACACGTAGGTGGAAGAGGCAAATTCAGAGGCAGGGGGAGTCAAAGAGGACGTGGAAATTGGCAAAGGCAGTATAATGATGCACGTGAATGCTATTATTATGGTAAGCCTGGACATGTGCAGTCAGAATGTTATAAGAAGCAGGCTCACATGCAAAATGGAAAAGTGCAGAAAAACAACTATGCATCCTCAAGCAGAAATAATGAGGATAATGAAAGGTTGTTTGTTATGCAGCATGTCGTGAATGCCATGTCTGAAAATGTTGATGCAGCACAAAAAGATAATGTATGGTATGTGGATTCAGGTGCTTCGAACCACATGACGAGTCATGGGGAGTGGTTCAAGGAGATGAAAAACCCAGAAAGACCAGGTTTTGTGGAAACAGGGGAGACACTGCTCATCCAATTGCCCATGTTGAAGATGTGCCATTGTCTATGCAGGATGGCAAAGTGAAGTACCTTGCAGCAGATGTACTTCACGTTCTAAACATAACAAAGAATCTGGTTTCAGTTGGCCAGATGATTGAGCAGGGTTTGCAGGTTCGGTTTAACCCTGATGGATGTTATGTTGAAGATTTTAAAGACAAGTGCAGGTTGGTTGCAAAAGGCAACAGAGTGGGCAGAATGTTTACATTAAATGTAGACATGCCTGAAATGAGTGCTGTGATGTTTGCAAATGGTTCAGGAATTGTTGCAGACACAGACATTTGGCATAAAAGGATTGGACATGTAAATGTGCAGAGATTGAAGTCTATGCAGACAAAAGGAATTGTGACAGGGCTGCCAAAATTTAAAGTGGAAGGTATGCAGAAAATATGTGAAGCATGCCAATTTGGGAAGCAAACAAAGCATGTGTTTCCACGTAACAGATATGTGAGCAGAAATGCACTAGATGTTGTGCATTCAGATGTATGGGGTCCTACGAAGACCATATCTATGGGAGGCTGCAAGTATTATGTGACTTTCATTGATGACCACACAAGGAAAGTGTGGGTATATTTCATGAAGGAGAAGAGTGAGGTGTTCACTCATTTTCAGAATTTCAGAGTTTTGGTTGAAAAGCAAACAGGGAAATATGTAAAGTGCCTAAGGTCAGATGGAGGGGGAGAGTACTTCTCCAATGAGTTCTCTGAATTTCTGAAGAAGAATGGTATTCGGAGACAGTTTACATGCAGATACACTCCGTAGCAAAATGGAGTTTTTGAGCGGAAAAACAGGCACATTGCTGAGATTACGCGAGCATTGATGGAAGAGAAGAATATGCCGCATTGCTATTGGGCTGAGGCTGTTTCTACAGCAGTATACATCATGAACAGGACTCCAACTGCAGCCATACATGATGTAACTCCAAAGGAGAGGTTTACTGAAAGAAAACCAGAATTGTCTCATCTGAAAGTCTTTGGATGCCTTGCATATGTGCATGTGCCAGATGAGCTGAGAACTAAGCTGGATCCAAAAGCTGAAAAATGTGAGTTTATTGGATACTCCCTTGAGCAAAAGGGATACAGGTGTTATAACCCTGCTACACGTGAGTTGAGGGTAAGCAGGGATGTTGTCTTTGATGAGATGAGCAGCTAGTATGCTGCTGAAAAAGAAGCTGTTGGGCCTGATGTGAGTGGAAGTGTGGTTGCACAGAATGCAGGTCAGCAATCACAGTCTTTGAGTGGACCAGGAGAGTCCTCATCTAGTGGGTCTATTGATAGACCATGGAGTGGCAGGCTGCATCATAATACCAGTCCTACAAATGTGATTAGTACATCGCGTAAAGGAAAAGAGAAAGTGGTTGAGCCCCTTGGTATTCCTGACATTTCTGCAGGGCATTCTCATGTTGATGGAGAGTCTAGTGGCTCGGATATGAGCCTTGATGAGGAGCTTGGGATCCCAGCTATGAGAACACCTGGTGTAAAGAAGGCTATGGAAGCCATGAATGAAAAGCTACGAAGATCAGGGAGAGTGAAGAACCCTGTGCAGAGATTTACATATGATGGTTATGTGGCACATCACTATGCATATATGGCAAAGGTTGTGCAGGTTGTTGAGCCCACATGCATTGATGAGGCTGTTGGAAATGTGTATTGGGAGAAAGCCATGGATGAGGAGATGGATGCACTATGTGGAAATGAAACTTGGGATTTAGTGCAATTGCCTGAAGGCAAGAAAGCCATTGGATGCAAGTGGGTGTCACATCATATCACATCCATTTCACATCACATCTCATCCATAAACATCTGTCCCGATTCACATCACATTACATCACATCCATTTCACATCACATCACATCACATCCATTCACATCACATCTCATCGATTCACATCTATCCCGATTCACATCACATCACATCACATCTCATTCATTCACATCTACCTCGATCCACATCACATCTCATCACATCCATTTCACATCACATCACATTCATTCACATCACATCTCATCCATTCACATATATCCCGATTCACATCACATCAGATCTCATTCATTCACATCTACCCCGATCCACATCACATGCATTTCACATCACATCACATTCATTCACATCACATCTCATCCATTCACATTTATCCCGATTCTTATCACATTACATCACATCCATTTCACATCACATCACATCACATCCATTCACATCACATCTCATCCATTCACATCTATCCTAATTCACATCACATCACATCACATCTCATTCATTCACATCTACCCCGATCCACATCACATCACATCCTATCACATCCACATCCACATTGACATCCATTTACATCACATCACATCCTTTCACATGTCTTCACATCTCATTCTAATATGTTCATTCACATTCACATCCACATCCATTTACATCACCTCACATCATATCACATCCACTCACATCTTATTACATCGCATTCACATCTTATTCACATTTAGTAAGATTTTCTATTTTTCGATATCGATGGGACTTTTCTAAATTTCTGCCAATTACTTGGCCTAGTTAAAGGTACTTTTTCTCGACGGATATTTTCATATTCTTTCTCAAATTTCTCAAGTGAAATATATTCAATATTTTTCTTTTGAGTAAAAGATTCATGGGATTTACAAAAATCAATTCTACCCATATTTTTCAATAATGCTCAAAATTCCACTTTTGATAAATACTCATAATTTGAATTATGCTAAAAATTCCTCTTTTTTCGATTTAATTTTCTTGGATCTCAATTATCATGGGAATTCCTCTTTTTGCATTTAAATGATTGAATTCAAAATGTCATGGGAATTCTTCTTTTATCATAAAATAAATTTATCTAAAATTTCTCTTTTCTTTAATAAAAATATCCATTATTTTAAATATGTCAAGAATTCCACTTTTACCATTTAAATGATTGAATTCTAAATGTCATGGGAATTCCTCTTTTATCATTTAAAAATTTCTGGATACTTATTCTTAACTGTCAGATGATTCAAACCTCTGCAGTCCACACAAAGTCTAAGCATTCCATCTTTCTTTTTCTGAAAGAGAACTGGTGCACCCCAAGGTGAAACACTGGGTCTTACAAACTCTTGTTCTAACAGCTGCCCTAAGCTATTCCTTGAGTTTGATGGCTTCAGGAACTGGCATTTTGTACGTGCACAGGGCTACTGGCTGAGCTCCGGGGGTTAATTCTATCACATGACCTACTTCCCGAATTGGAGGCATTTCAGTTAGTTCTGCTGGGAATAGATCATCAAATTCACTTAACCATTCTGGTTCTTTAGCCTTAAGCTTTGAGTCTACTGGGTTCATTTTGACAACATAAACTTGCTGCTTCTTCCTAAGTCCTTTCAGCAACCTGGAAGCTTTTACTAACTAAAGGTTTTGGAGATCTGGAAACTCCAGTTCCTTGAACTTTGTTCCCATGAAGGTCATGGAAGGAAATGGTTCCATTATGACAGTGTATGTCAGCTTGATTTTTGTGGAGCCAATCCATCCCAAGGATCCCATCAAAAACTCCCAGAGGTAAGACTTTGAACTGACAGTCAGTTACATTACCATCTAGTTTGAACTGTGGATAAGATCTGTCTCATGGTGAGTGAAAAGAGTCTTCCCACTGGCCAATTCAACTTGCATAGGTTTCCTTGATTTTTGTTCTAGGACTAGCTTATGCAAGCATCCAGGGGAAATGAATGAATGAGAACTACGTGAATCAATCAAAAGCTTAAAAGGCTTACCCTGATATTCTGCTGGAGTATGGATGACTGAGAACTGACAGCGGTTAGGTCCTTGGTTTTCAATTGCAACAAAGATCTACCCTCTTTCCTCTTCTACTACGTCTGAAATTGTGACTGCTCTGGCTACTGCAGTCTGAGGTGGAACTCTATCTCTTTGGTTGCCCTAGTTCTGGGAAGGAGTTCTGAGGTTACTCTAGACAGAGGCAGATGGCTGAGCTGGAGTTCTTCTGGGGTTACCCTAGCTTGGACGAGACGGACCTTGATTGGACTGGTATGAAGGGGTTGGTCTCTAAATTCGGGGTCCTTGACTTCCCTGTCCCCTTGACACGGCAGGAGTCGGGTAGTCTTTCAGTTGGTGACCAAAACCTTGGCATCCAAAACATCGGTTTTCACTTCTGAGTTCATCCTTCTGATTTCTTGAAAGAGGGGGGGCTCTTGAGAAAGTATTCTGGGGGAAGGGTCTTCCTTCACTTCGGAATCTTCCTGCATCCTGATTCTAATTCGGGCCTTACTGCCTCTTCAAAAGTTTGAAGTACTTCCCTGGGCTTGGAATCTTTTAAAGTTAGAGGATGCAAGCTTTGGTGAGACCTTTACTACAAAGGCTTTGGCAAAATCCTTTGCCATTCTTACTGCTTCAGCCATGGACACCAAATTTCTCTAAGGTTTCTCGAAAAGTTCATATTTTGACACAGTTAGAGTTTCTACACCCTAGTTTGCGAGAATCTAGCTATCACTTGCTTCCGAGAGAAACAACGACTTAAACTGCGATTTAAGTACAGTTATTTCAGCTGTTAGAATGGAGGAAAAGCGCGACAAAATGGAAACAAACATCAATCAAAATATATATTCCAGAGTAGGTAGGTGTATTACGCTTTTTCACGTACCTTCTTTAAAGAAATTATTTTAAAATCTTTAGATGCTTTTAGATCTCAAGGAATCCCTGCATGTAGCAGCCATATGACGCGAATAGGTTAATCCTCGATATTTCAAGACAGAATACCTCGTCATTTTGATTCCCAAAACAAATTTAGCTTCGATAGCCAAAAGACGCGATATTCTATTTTGAAATCCCTTACTTTTTCATTTTCGCGTCAAATGGCTACATACACATATATCTGTGTGTGTATATATATATATATATGTGTGTATATATATATATATAAGTGTGTGTGTGTTTGTGTGTTTGTGTGTGTGTGTGTGTGTGTGTGTGTGTGTATTGGTATATCTATGTAGTTGTAAATTTGTGTATATGCATAGATACGCCTCTACAAGATTTCGCATGTGCACATAAACTATATTCAAGTTTGCTTTTGATAGTCAAAAGACACGATATTCTGATTTCAAAGCTCTTATTTTTGTATCTTCGCGTCAAATGGCTACTTGTTTTCTCTCTCTCTCTCTCTCTCTCTCTCTCTCTCTCTCTCTCTCTCTCTCTCTCTCTGTCTCTCTCTCTCTCTCTCTCTCTCTCTCTCTCTCTCTCTCACACACACACACACACACACACACACACACACACACACATAGATCGACACATAGCTATTTTGTAATCGATTTTTATAAATTAATCATGTATCTATTTCTTATAATGCAGGGTATTTAAAAGAAAGTCTTCTGAAATGGATGTAGAGTATTGCTTTAGAAGACGGAAAGATGTATTGGGATAAGCAGCCAAGGGAATCAAATATTTTGAAAAAGAGGTTGATCGATTTTTCATCAAGTTCAGTTGTTTCTTCAAGTGACGCTCCTCTTATAGTACAGAGTGAAGTACTCAACCAATTGCAGCAATGTCTTTCGTATTTGATTTTCGAGCATGTCAAGAGTTTTGCAGGTCTTATACTTTATAGTGTGTATATAGTGAGTCTGCAGAATTAAGAATGGTCTTCCAGTGTTGTTCCAAAAATTTGTGCCTTTAAAGTAGAGGATCCTGATTTCAAGGAACAAATTAAGGCCAGCAGGGATTATGACAATAGTGCCGACAGCTTAGATTCTATGGTAGAAGCTATAATAAGGATATGCCAAACTTGTCCTTGATTCCTGTCATGGAAAGGAAGTCAATAAAAAGGGATGTTGATTTCTCTATAGGAACTCATAAGGAATAGGAGGTTGTAACAAGGATTTTGAAAGATCAGTCCACTATTATTTCATGAGAAATTGTTTGATTTCATCTACGCTTCTAGGGCTATTGGTTGATATTTTCAATAGGCCACTTGACATTTCGTTAATTTTGGTGCAGCATGCAGATTTTCTATAAAAGGAGAGGTTTGAAGCTTTTCTCAGGAAGGGGAGAGTCCCTATTTGTGGGAGAGCTTATGCACATTTAATGGATTTCTCTCCAAGTTCCAAGTACCTGAATCTTCTCCAAAAAAGGTATCCGCAATTTCCTTCTGACTACAAAGCGACATGCTCCGTACACCCCAGGCACTGTAGGCTACTGGAGGAATCGATCGGATTCCTATGCTTCCTTCACTGTCTATACACTATGCTCCCTTCATTAGGGAAAGAGGTGTTCTACGAGGAGAATGTTGATGAGGATGTGCCTGCAGATGAGACCAACCGGCCTAATGACAAAGACATAGAAGTTATTAATGAGGTCCAACTTGAACGGGAGGCAGAAGAAGTGAAGACCCTAGACCTGGTTCTTCTCAGGAGAGAGTCAAGGTTTGAAGATGCCAGATGATCTACAAGAGTTCAATGTTGAAGACAGCCAACTGATCCTGCCTGTACTCTTGGAGTTCAAAATTGGTGGGAATGTGTATCTGCTTTTGAGTGACATATAGAATACATTTAGGATACGTGAAGACTACGCTCTATCTGCCATAGCCTGTTTTTATGATGGAGATGAGGGATTTGTTTCAGAGGACTCTAGTGACAAAGAGGCCCTCGAGTTGAATTTTGATTTGGCAAAGACTGTCTAAGGAAGTGTTTCAATAAGGCAAGGCAATATAGGGATGATGGATTAGTCCTTGATGATGAATCAGTCTTTCAAAAAGTTTCAGGAGGATCACGGTTTTGATAAGCTAGAGGACTCTACACGAGGCTGGGTAGACAAGAAGATGCCGGCAAAAGAGAGCTCAATAGATCTCTAGATCAACAACACGTTTGTAGCAGATGAAAGCGCTCAGGTACTGGAATTCTCTCTCTCTCTCTCTCTCTCTCTCTCTCTCTCTCTCTCTCTCTCATATTTCTATGGTATTCAAATTTCTTGCAGACCTTTATGGAGGAGCCAGAGTAATTTTTACAGAGGCACAATCGGAGCTATCGTGGTAGAGATGCTGCATTATCTTACTACACCTGAAGAGATTATCAACTGCAAAGATTTTAATCTATAATAATTCTATGAGCCAACAGGGTGTCATAGCAAATTTCTTGTTCAAGACACTCTCTCTCTTTCTTGGCAGTACAATAATACCCAAAACATACGATAAGATAATTCTTGTAGAGAAAGTAAGTAAAGTAGATATTTTTGGATACTACCCTGGCTTAAGAGCTTCTAGGAGAGCTTACTTTCTTACATACACTGCTAATGCTTTATCCTTAGGTATAGAGAATCCTGAGGAGTTAGATGAGTATGGAAAACATTTTCTACTTAGATTCAAGCAACCAGCACACCGTGTTAGCAATAAATTACTCAGGGAGACAGAGAATCTTGAGATTGTATTCAAAAATTTCTTGTATCATTACATTTTATTAACCCAACGGTGATTTACATAAATCTTTTTTTCTCTCCATTTGTTTTGTGCTTGGATAGCACTTGAGTTTTTAAAAGCCTCAAATCTTTTCTGTTTCCTCTTTTCTATATCTCTAAGTGTCTGAAGCATCTTAGACGACTTTAAGGTTTCTTTCCTGTGTAGTTGTTGGAGTATTCTATGGTAGAACCATTAGAATACTTCATGCATGCTGTTTGCTTTTCTCCTTCCTCCACCATGTTGTGTATGCCTGAAATATGCATTTCGTTTCATATAGTGTGACTTTTCCATCCCTTGAGTGTTCCAAGTACTAGGGTTTTCATATTTTTGGATAAAAAATGGCATATGGTTGTAGAGAATATGTTGCATATCAACAAAGAGAGAATCAAATGTGCATCAATCAGTTGTGCATGTCAACTAAAAGAACATAATCATGAACCTTACCATGTAGTGTGTTATGTCGGAATCTATCCAAGCTATCTTCTCATGACTCTTTTGAAAGTTTGCAGGTTATCTTAAAAGCTCTTTTTATCTTGTTGTGTCCAGTTAACTTTGTCACACATTCTGAAAAGGACATCAATTGATCACCAAACCTCTGCCTTTACATGCCTTGATTCACTCTCTTGATCTTTCACTGCATTATGGATATTTTTCCATTGTTTGTACTTGATTCTTCTAATGTAGTTTGATTTATATATTTTTCTTGTCTTGGTGCTTTTGTGTTTCTCGCTGTGGAGGGGTTCTGATAGAAATCTTCTTGCTTTAACACCTCCAATTGATGGTTTCATTGGTACATCCTTCTCATTGTTTGACTTCTTAGTGTCTTTCAGAATAATACAAACATTCCCTCCATGTAGTCCACCCAATCTCAGACAGCTTCTTTTCTCTCTAGCACCTTCTTTATCTTCCAAACAAATCCAATGTAGAGAAACACCAATTTCTCAATGATACAGCACAATGCATGAGGGGTACAAATATGTACATTGATGAGAGGAATCTCAAATACAGGGCGAAAGTTCTCATCAATCAAATTTCGGTTTGGTGGTCTTCTCCACCACTTAGAGTCTAGCTCTTTTGCGAAATCCATGCAATAAAGACAGGGTGACCTTGCGTTAGCTCCCTTGTTGCAATTGAATAAGCACTTGAGTGTCATGAGGTCACTGCAAGATGCCATTGTACTTGGAAGTCTCCCTTGTTGTTGTCGACGCTAATGATTTTGTTTCCCTTCATCTGTTTGCTAATCAATTTAGGAATGGGTGTATGATGAAACACCCAAAACAATGTTTCATGGTCTTCTTTCTTGACCTGTAGTACAGATAAATAGATAATGTCAACTTTCTTCCTAAACAAGAGAAAAAAAAGTCTGTAGATAAATGCAATATGATTTACCTCAAATGATCCTAGCCACCATATATTTTTTTTAGATTGCACGTGCTAAAATATTGTGGATTATCATCCTTCATGCATTTATTGAGTGCTCTATTCATTAGTGTCATTGTCACTCTTTCTACCTTTTTCATTTTGATAATCTCACATTCATCAAGCTTGATGACAAATTGAAAGACACCCCCTAAGTGATGTCATAGAACTCTACCATTCTCTTTTGCAAAAGCTCCATATCTAGGAATATATTGTTGAATTGATTGTATTGAATGCTACCACTTTTTTCATTGAACTCCTCTTCAATGTGGTAGGGTTTATTGATTGTATTGAATGCTACCACTTTTTTCATTGAACTCCTCTTCAATGTGGTAGGGTTTATTGATGTATTGCAATACCTCTGCATTCAACTTGTCCCGAAATCTCTAGACATCTATAGGAGTTGGAAGTAGTTTCCCTTTGATTCCCTTGGCATCAAGAACTGAAGATAGTGACTTCTGAATAGCATTGTAAACTCTTTGACTGACTCCATTACTGTCCATAGCATCCTGTATTTTTGTTGTGGAGACTGCATTATTACTGACAAATTGTTCTACTATATCTCTTTTAACCACCTTGAACTTCTTTTCCTGCAACATTTCCTTTGCCATTCTTGATGTAAGTAGAGGTTTAAATTGCTTTGCTGGATGGATATTTGGATTAATATTTTCCTTGTCAGGACGCAGTACAACCCTGTAGTTACAACAATGATAATATTTGACATTAAGAACATAGTCAATGATAATTTCTAACACAATCATACCTTATTGTTTGGATTCTTTTCTTTAAGCCACCTAATGATAATTTCTAACACAATCATACCTTATTGTTTGGATTCTTTTCTTTAAGCCACCTAATGATAAGTTCTAACATCAAGAACACAAAATAAACAGAGCTTTAAATACATCTCGTACCTTATTGCTTGGATTCTTTTCTTTAGCCCACCCGAAACCAGGCTTCAGGTTTTCAAAGTTCTTGAGCTTTCTCTTCCTTTGTCGAAGTCCAACACTTGTTTCCTTTTGCCTCAACTGTTTTCGTAGTCTTGCAAGTTCAATATCATTTTTCTCCATTCTCAATTTTAGTGCCTTGCATTCTTCTGTTGAACAAAGAAGTTAAGCTGCTACTTGGTATTGAGAGTATTGCCTTTCACTATTTGCATAGGCAGCAATGGATTGACAGTATCCTAGCAATCCATTGACTCCATCTCCTATAAAACATAATAGAGTTGTGGGATTAGAGAATGGAGGATGGGAAGCCATTGTAGGGTTGATAGGATAGATTGATCTATCACACCAAAGATCTATGTGCTGCAAATCAGACCCTCTCATGTTTGCCTTATCATTTGATGAGAGCGTTGCAGATTGTTTTCTGTGCTTTTGAATGGGCTCATACTCACTATCAAGACCAATGTGGAGATGATATTTTCTGTTATTATCTACTTCATTAAACACGTTAGCAGAATGGTTGCTTACACTGTTGCTCTCCATGGACTACATGTAAGGGTGAAGATAGGGTGATAATATCTTGCTTATACTATCAAGGGGTTTATTAGAATTTCAATTCTAAGCGCGAAATGCTTCATTAAAGAGCCCTATCTTGGTGTATAAGATACGAAAATAACTACTTTATGACAAGCTGATAAGAATTGTATTAGAATAAGGTTATATTAGGATTCAAATTTATGAAAAGCTTGCAGTTATTCATAAATGCAAGAGTAGAATAATCACATCTTAAAATTCAGTTGTTTTATATTTGTACATTTTTTCTAGAGAGAGAAAATAGGAATTCGTGAATTTCTTAGAAGGCCCTACAAATTATCTCCAAAATGTCCTAATGTGTCCAATGCTCCTCTAGTTGGATTTGGTCAATCATTCATTGATATAGGTTTGGATAATTGTCTAAATCTATATACAATTCATAGCTCACACCTAATGGGGGTTTGTATAATGCTCCTCTCATTAGATTTAACTAATCATTCAATATAGAATTGGATAATTTTTCAAATCTATAGACAATTCAGAGCTCACTCATATTAGGGACTTGCCTAATGCTCTTCTCATAATATTTGGCCAACCATTCAATACATATTTAAATAATTATCTAAATATATCTATAGTTCATAGCTCACTCCTATTAGGGACTTACCTAATGCTCCTTAGACTACACCTCACCCCTATTAGAGACTTTCCTAATGCTAACCCTGACCAAGCACTTGACTAATTTATCCTCTCACTAAATTTGACCAACTGCTCAATGTTGATTTAGATAATTTTCCAAATCTATATAAAATTTATAACTCACTCATATTAGGGACTTGTCTATCCAATTCTCTTCTCATCACATTTGGCCAACCATTAAATGTAGGTTTGGCCAACCATTAAATGTAGGTTTGGCTAACCATTAAATTTAAATTTTGATAATTGTCCAACCCCTATTGGAGAATTACCTATTGCTCATATCTCTACATTTGGCCAACTATTCAAAACAAATTTTGATAATCCAAATCTATCTACAATTCATAGCTTACCCTAATTGGGGACTTGACTAATGCTTATCTCACTAGATTTGGCCAACTATTCAATACATATTTGGACAATTATCCAAAGTTATCTATAATTCATATCTCACTCCTATTGGGGACTTATCTCACTCCTATTGGGGACTTGTCTAATGCTCCTCTAACTACACCCACTAGTTTAGCCAACCATTCAATAAAGATTTCAACAATTGTCCAAATCTAACTACAATTCATAGCTCACTCCTATTGGGGACTCACCTAGATGCTTCTCTCACTAGATTTGACCAACCGTTCAATATAGATTTTAAAAATTTTCTAAATCTATATAGAATTCATAGCTCACTCCTATTAGGGACTTGCCTTGTATTCTTCTCACTAGATTTGGTGAACCGTTTAATACAGATTTGGATAATTGTCCAAATGAATCTAAAGTTCATATCTCAGTCCTATTGGTGGAGAATTGCCTAATGATCCTCTAACTATACCTCACCCCCATCAGAGAATTTTCAAATGATAACTCTAACCACATACTTAGTTATTGCTCCTCTAACTACTATATTCAACAAGCTGCTTAATGTAGATTTGGATAAATACCAGAATATATATAAACTTCATAGCTCACTCCTATAGGGACTTGCCTAATTATCTTCTCAATAAATTTGGCTAACCATTAAATTTAGATTTGGAGAATTGTCCAAATCTACGTACAATCCATACCTCACCCCTTTTGGGGACTTGCCTAATATTGCTATCACCACATTTGGCCAAACATTCAATATAGATTTGAAAAATCCAAATCTATCTACAATTCATAGCTTACTCTTATTGGGGACTTGCCTAATGCTCCTCTCACTAGACCTCACATCCCTATTGGGGGCTTGCCTAATGCTCCTCTCACTAGACCTCACATCCCTATTGGGGGCTTGCCTAATACTAACTATTATTGATGATTTTCCTAATACTTTTCTCACTATTTTCTATTCATAGCTCACCCCAATTGGAGACTTGCATCTCACTAGATGTGGCCAACCATTCAACATAGATTTAGATAAATCTATCTACAATTCATAGCTCACTCCTATATTAGGGACTTTGATAATGCTCCTCTCACTACACATCACCCCTATTGGATACTTGCCTAAGGCTTACCCTTTTTTTGGGACTTGCCTAATGACCATATCACTAGATTTGGCCAACCATTCAATATAGATTTGGACAATTGTCCAAATCTAACTATAATTCATAGGTCACTCCTATTAGGGACTCTCCTCTCACTAGATGTCGCCTCTATTGTAGATACTTACCTAGACTTTCCTAAGGCTAACCATTATTGGGGATTTGTCTAATGCTCCTCTCGCTAGATTTGACCAACTATTCAATACGGATTTGGACAATTGTCCAAATCTATATACAATTCATTGCTCACTCCTACTGGGGCCTCACTTAATGCTCCTCTCAGTAGATTTGACTAGCCATTCAATATAGATTTATACAATTCAAATAATCTATATACAATCCATATCTCAATCCTATTAGAGACTTCCCTAATGCTCTTCTCAATAGATTTGACCAACCATTCAATACACATTTGGTCAATTTTCCAAATCTATCTACAATTCATAGCTTACTCATATTGCCTAATGCTCCTTTGACTAGACCTCACCTCCATTGACCAGAACTTGTCTAATGCTCCTCTCACTAGATTTGACTAACCACTCAATGTAGATTTAGACAATTATCCAAATCTATATACAATTCATAGATCACTCCTATTAGGAACTTGCCTAATTCTCTTCGCAACAATTTTGGCCAGCCACCCATTAAATGTAGATTTGGATAATTGTCAATCTACCTACAATCCATACCTCACCCCTATTAAGGAATTACCTAATTCTCTTATCACTATATTTGGCCAACCATTTAATACAAATTTGGAAACTCCAAATCTATCTACAATTTATAGCTCACTCCTATGGGGGACGTACCTAATTCTCTTCTCACTAGAGCTGACCCCCCTATTGGAGACTTTCCTAATGTTAGCCCTTATTGGGGACTTGCCTAATGCTATCTACAATTTATAGCTCACTCCTATGGGGGACTTACCTAATTCTCTTCTCACTAGAGCTGACCCCCCTATTGGAGACTTTCCTAATGTTAGCCCTTATTGGGGACTTGCCTAATGCTCCTCTCACTAGATTTGACCAACTATTCAATATAGATTTGGACAATTATACAAATATATATACAATTCATAGATCACTCCCTCTCGTATCCCTCTAAACTGTTCAAAACTAAGTCCAATATTTTAACTTTATCACTCTAGAGTACTCAATCATGATTTGATTAATAGATTATTTTTTCTATGTAAATGTTAAATGATTAAAAAGTATAAAAATCTATAAAATTTATGGAACTAAGCAAGTTGACGACATCAAACTTGAATAGGTTCAAAATGTCAAAGAGGAAGACATCATCCACTATTTCTAAAAGGTCCAAGGAAAGCTCAAGGCTTGAGATTTTTGACGGCATTGATGACAAGGCATGGACTTCATATCTTGACTTCTACAATGAAGAGGGGAAACCAATGAAACATGTGTAATTGTTTGCATTGCAGCCCAAGAAAGAGGCATACAAAAAGCTTGGTTTAGCAGGCATTATCTGAGGGGATTGCAAGAAAAGAAGGAGTTCCAGGCATTATCTGAGGGGATTGCAAGAAAAGAAGGAGTTCCATGCATTCGTGTGGATATTAGATGTAACTCCAATAAATAATACTTATTGGATGCATCTTCTTATGATGATGCAAACATGAAGATCGATGGTGCTCAATCTATATTAACAATGGGTTGGTATATAGAGGAGGAGGATGATAAGCCTATGATAAAACAATACATAGATGGATGAATTTTACAAGGTCCAAGCCAATCTTTCAAAGGATGAGGCTAGAGGTGAAAAAACAATAGTGAAACAGAAAACACAAACATCATTTACTTTGGTAGTAAACACAACCAAAGGTTCTAAACACCATATTAGATAATTTGGGAAAAATCCCATTCCCATTTTAAAAATGGGATCATGGTGAACTTGTCCAAAATTTTGTCAAAACCCCCTCATGTGACATATCATTGGAAAGATCTTGAAGAGTAGAATCTAGATCTTCAATATCCGACAAATTTGGAGTTGCAATGTTTAAGATATATACAAAATTAAATGGAGTGATTGATTCCCAAAATATGAGATTTTTTCCAAATTATCTAATATTGAATTTCTGCCATTGTTCCATTCATGGATACTACTATTGTGGTGGAATATGATTAGACAAAAAAGAAGATTGCAAAAAAGAGTAGCGAAGACCATTTTGGGTTGGTCACGACGAGAAATACTACCCATTTGGATTATAAGATACTTTCCACATCTCGATGAGAAATCGTGTAAACTCTCAAAGACCCATGATAGCACCTTGTGTGTCTCCTTTGGGAACCTAAAATACTCCTAACCACCATATATCTTTCTCTGATTGAACATTAAACAATGGTTTAGTGTGTGAAATATTGTCATTCCCTTGCTCTTGAAAATCAATTGTGCTCTCTCCCTCATCATCACGCCCTTCTGCTGCAACAGTGGTAGCAGATGGAGACTTAAAGGCTACTGCCAATTGCGTGGTTCATGCGTGTGACACACATTCTCTCTAGCCTTCTTCCCTTCACAATCTGGCACTCGTCCAACTTCAGCACAAAGGAGACCTTGGAACCTATAAAACACAGAAATCAAACAAAATGTTAAGTTGTTCCTTGTAAATGAGCACAGACCTAATGCGTATAAGGTTACTTGTGTTATTTACATCTAGAAGGCAACCCATAGAACAATATCATTGACTTTTGTAGCTTTTACATTTCAACAAAAATGTTGTTGAATGAATTGAATTTGAATGAAACATTACCATTCACAGTCTTCTTCTTTCCCCATGCTGCAATGGTAAGTGTATCGTTGATGTGGTAGTAATCCCCAATCCTACATTTTACATCTTTGATGTGGTAGTAATCCCCAATCCTGCATTTTACATCTTCATTGCTCACTCCCTTTGCTAGAAGAACCCTCTTTGGTGGTGGGAAAAGGTTGTGCGTGATACCTTTCTTATGAAGGGTGTCTCCTAGAAATTGATGAAGAGCTTTGTAGCCCTTCGTGCTAATTCTTACCTCATCACATGTATTAACAACATCAACACTGCTGCTGATACTTTGAAAAACCTCTTGTATGATTTCATTGGAAACAACCATACGTATCTTCTTGCAATGGGGATACCTAATCATTTTAAGCACATGCTGCCTCGTCTTTGTGTGAAAGAGCACAAGAGCTCATTACAATCCCCAATTTGATCAGAACCTATGGCATCTTGAAGGAATACTCTAAAAACTAGAAAAATTACATTGATATTACACAAGTGCACACATGATTTACATCGGCATTTTGAATTGGAAGTGCTAGAGAATAAGAAAGAGGATCCATACTGTGTTGCTTGAATTCTCCGCTTTTCATGTGGGAGATGGTTTGCGTAAGCTTTTCCACACATGCCGCTCTCTCTTTATTTACACCCTGAAGCTCCTTGGTATTTGCTTGAGCCTGAAGTAGGCCTTGGTGTACACTATTAAGATTAACTTGGAGTGTATGCAACTATGATGACAAGTAGAAGACTCTACTAGTGTCAGTTATTGCTAATCTTGCAGTGGCCGAGCATCCCATTCTCACCATCTCCCACATACTGAATAAATGATGGTAAGTCTTTGAAAGTGGGTGGGTAATGCACTCTTGGGTCAGCTGGGTATAGATTCCCCCATCAAATAGATCCACATTAGTGTGACCCCCTTGTCTATATACCGTATGTTCCTCTCCTATTTTATGAGATGAACCTTGCCCGAAGTTGCATACTCTTCCAACACCCGCACATGCAAATCCACCTTGTGTCAATTCAATGGAACATTAGTGTTAGTTATTTCATGCAATGCCATGCTTAGAAGGAGTTGATAGTGGAAAAGAAGAGGGAGGCCCTAAGATCACAGGAGAGAGAGAGAGAGAGAGAGAGAGAGAGAGAGAGAGAGAGGGATAGGAGTTGAGATTAGAGGGAGTGAGTGCATGCCATAACCTTCCAAGGAGTTGAGATTAGAGAAAGGGAGGATGCAGTCACCTTGTGTCGATTAAATGGCACATTACTGTTAGTGATTGTTGAAATTTGAGCATAATGATGAGCTATGGTGGATCAAACACTAGAATCAACATCATTAACAAAGTGATTAGCAAATGATTAAGACGTAATTAGTGGATAATTAGCAAATAGATTAATGTAGGCATGGATACTCAAAAACCAGCAAATTCTCATTAGGGCTATGCCTCAATTTATAGAGTTTACATCAAGCATCAAATCCCATTGATTTCTCCATGATTCACTCCCAGAATATCTCCACCTCTCTCTCTCTCTCTCTCTCTCTCTCTCTCTCTCTCTCTATTATGAGCTTGGCGTGCATAGCCTTACTCTATCTCTCTCTCTACAATCCTCTCATCTTCTCTTAACTCTCCCAGATAGAGAGAGAGAGAGAGAGAGAGGAGAGAGTGTGTTTGCAAGCCATTAGCTCACAAAATAGAGAGAGAAAGGGAGAGTTAAGAGTAGATGAGAGGATTGTAGAGAGAGGGATAGAGTGAGGCTATGCACACCATGCTCACAATAGAGAGATGAGGAGAGAGAGAGAGAGAGAGAGAGAGAGAGAGAGAGTTGGTTCAATTTTGGGGGGTAAAGAGATTGAAAATTAAATTTTTGACATATATATGGGTTTGTGATAACTTTTAAAGCAAAAAAGTTCAAAAATGAGAGAAAAAAAATCACTATTTTTGGCCCCCCCTTAGTTGCAAGATTGATGATGTGGAAAGTGACAAGATATCTGTGATTTGGTTGATTTGGTGGGGGAAGTG
This sequence comes from Cibotium barometz, assembly GCF_041138505.1. Classification (NCBI taxonomy): domain Eukaryota; kingdom Viridiplantae; phylum Streptophyta; class Polypodiopsida; order Cyatheales; family Cibotiaceae; genus Cibotium; species Cibotium barometz. The sequence continues at coordinate 44,669,248 of NC_141048.1, read as the reverse complement.
GAGGCATTAAATGAAGGAGAAAAAGGTGGAGGCATTCAGTTGATGAGATAAAGTGGGTTTTAGGATGCAGCACGGGCTCGCAGTTGCTAGGACACCCATGCGTACGTTGAGGAAGATACAGATAAACTGAAAAGAATGACTTATGTGAACTGAATTTTGATATTGAATCTCATTGGTTGACTAGCTGGTCTTCAACGGAGAGTCCGGATGATATATTTTGTAAACAATGGACTCAATATTTTGGAGGATTATGATCAGTAATACTATGATTTCATGGAAAGATTATTTTAAAGACAGCCAAATCTATTATAATGGCAATTTCATATTGGGTGTGTAAGTGGTATGCCTACCTTAAATTTTGCTTGAGGCGTCGGCTAGGGGGCATGGGAACTCTTTTCCTCAGTACCCGGGCAAAACATAACCAAATTATTATAAAGGAATCCCACCAATACAGTGGTTGGGGGTGATTGGCTAACCCATGGGCTAGATCAGGGGATTCCTGCGATACAAATAGTTATTACGATTAAGTTACGTTAGTTAGATTAAGTCCTAGGAAGACCCTTGTTCTGTGGTGGGAAGGAATCAGCGCGGCGGCTGTGCCTTGTTAAAGGAGGAAAAAAGCGATGATTCTATGGACCAAGTGCAAGTTTCTTCTTTGATCTGACAATGTTAGAGTGTTTTAAATCATCTTGGGGTAAATTCTAAGTAGATTTAGAATGTAAAAATTGAGAAATGGTTAGCCATACACAAAGGAGGTTATGGTAAAATTTTCTTAAATTTTATGGAAATAAGTTTTATCTATATGGTATTCAAAAAGAGTAATCCCCTCCGTTTGTGTTATTTCATTTTATGCATAGAAAGATGCATAAAGGAATTTATTTTTATTTCAAAAGAGTTATTCTCATTAAATTTGATTTTATGCATAGAAGGATGCATAAAGGAATTTATTTTTATTTCAAAAGAGTTATTCTCATTAATTTTGATTTTATGCATAGAAGGATGCATAAAGGAATTTATTTTTATTTCAAAAGGGTTATTCTCATTAATTTTGATTTAAATCAGCAAAATTCAGATCAGGGTAGTCACCTTGAATGCCAAAATTTTCCAATTTCATGCAAAACAAATGAAAACAAAGCTAACATGTTTGATGTTGATTGTTTGCAACATTCTATTCCAACTCTCATGGCTGAAAATGACTTTGAAAGTGATCCCATGGATCAAAATGGGGATTCTTTGATAGTTGAGGTGGATCAAAACCAATTTTCCACACTCTTTAATCCATGTTTTAGCATGCAAAAGAATTTTTACAACAAGCAGTGCAAATCTCATTCAAAGAGGCTGCTGTGTCGGATTCTTGGTATGACCAATTATTGACATTTCTATCTGAAGGCATTATTCCAGGTGAGTTTACTGCAGATCAGAGGAGGAAGTTTGCTTTGAAGAGTAGACCTTTTTTGGTGATTAACAGGGACATTATATAGGAAGGGCATTGATCAAGTCATCAGAAAAAGGTGTGTTCCAGATTTTGAACAGAATGCTGTTATTCAAGAAGCACATTCTGGTGCAGCAGGTGGACATTTCTCAGGAGATATAACAGGAAAGAAAATTCTACAGGTTGGATTGTGGCGGCCCACAGTTTTGAAGGATGCACATGAGTATGCTAAGAGGTGTGTCATATGTCAGAAGACTGGTCAGCCAGATAATAAGGATAGAATGTCAGATCATCCTATTCTGCCACTAGAGCCCTTCCTAAAATGGGGGATGGATTTTGTGGGACCTGTTAAGCCTACAACAAGAAAAGGATGCAGGTATATTTTGGTTGCAACAGACTATTGTACTAAATGGGTAGAAGTTGTAGCTTTGAAGGATAATAAAGCTTCAAGTGTTACAAGGTTCTTGTATCACAACATAATGACCAGGTTTGGGTGTCTTGTGGAGCTTGTGAGTGATAGGGGATCTCATTTCTTAAATGAGGTGATAGATGAATTGACTAAAATCCATATGATTATGCACAAAAAGTCTACAGCTTACCATCCTCAGGCTAATGGGCAGGCTGAAAGTACTAACAAAACATTGGTTAGAATTTTGAAGAAGATAGTGGTAGACAATCATAAGGATTGGGATGACAAACTGGACTCAGCATTATGGTCTTTTAGAATAGCCTTTAAGGTAACAACAAGGATGACACCATTTAGATTGGTGTATGGATTAGAAGCTGTGGTGCCTATGGAGTTTGTGGTCCCAAGTCTTAGAATCACAGCTGAGAAGATGTCTCCTAAATTGTCAGTTCAGCACAGGAGTAAATATCTGATACAATTAGAAGAAGACAGGTTGGTCAGTTCATATATCACTGAGGTGATCCAGAAGAGACGACAACACCATATTGGGGAATATGGGAATTTCCCATAAGTTTGGGACATGTGGTCAAATCTTTGGATTAATCATAACTTGAACACCGTTACTCCAAATTGAGCGCTCTATAGCTCACTAGATTCCATTTTCCAAGCGCTTTCCAACAATAGGTCACATGATATGGTTTTGAAAAACTTATAGGCATGTTATCCAGGTCCCACCTTTTTAGCATTCAAAAAATGGGAGTTGGGAAATTCCCAAACTCACGAATATAGTGTTCGACATGCATGGGTAAGTATGAATGTCAAATTTAAAGTGTTTCAAGTTGGTGATGGTGTACAACTCTCAATTGGGACCTCATCCAGGGAAGTTGACGCTTAGATATTGTTTCCATATATATAGGCAGTGATGTGTGTGAACACACTTAGGACCGCCGGGGCACTTTTTCCCTCTTTAGGAGGTTTTTCCCCCCGGCTTGTATATACGCCCATCATTCTAGGGCTAACTTATCTTTTGTACATTGAAACAATCTAATACACTTTGTGTTGTGTGCATTCTTGCTTCTTCTTCTCCAAGCTTTGTGTGCTTTCTTGCAACCCTAATTCCAACAATTGGTATCAGAGTAGGCATCGGCTCCCAGGGCTACGCCGCCGGCACCCTTCGACTCACGTTCTCCGATTGAGGTGAGCTTTCACGAGCGTTGCTGGTCCCTATACTCTGCAAATAAGCCCAAAGGGCTTTGTGTTCTCAAAAATTGCATCTGAGGTCGTTTCAGGCTCCGTTTTTGCATTTCAAGTTCTGCACAGGTGTTTTTGTCATTTTGTGCAAAAATTTTGACAGTGCAGTTTTTTGCAAAATAGGCATACGTATTCTACTGTGGACCATGCTACATAGCACGAGTTGTTTTCTATTCAGTCTTTGCTTCATTACAGGTAGCTTTTGCATCAGTTTCAATCAGTGGCCATGGCTGTTAATAGCAATGATGTATTTCGCATGTTGTCTGCTGTGATGACAAACTGGATGGAGACAGCAACAACCCACGTTGGGCATACATGATGTAGCATGTTTTGGTTGCAAAAGGAGTGTGGAACATTGTGCAGGGTATGGATGTACGACCAGGTTCTGTGGATGTAGGATCTGTTGAGGATGTTGCAGGTTCTGGCAACTCTACTGTTGCTGCTGTTTTACCCACTACTGAACAAGCTCGTTGGGATGGTAAAGATACGCAGGCTCATGCCTTGATTACACTTTTGTCAAACGTAACATCATCCCACATATTCGTTCAGCTAAAACAGCAAAACAGGCTTGGGATATTCTAGCTGGTTTGTATGTAAGTCGTAACGAGGCAAAAATCTCTTACCTGCGTAAAGAGCTAGAATCAAAGATTATGCAAGAAGATGATGACATGAATGTTTTTCTTGCTAAGATTAAAGATCTCAAGGAATAGTTGATTTCTGCAGGTGAGATTATTCTTGATCATTCTCTTGTGCAGACTGTTCTTGATGCTTTACCTGAGTCATATCACACTTTTGCTTCCACGTGGAGACTTGTTACTGAGGACAGACCTGATGTTGTCAAGTATGATAATTTAGTCAACAAGCTCTTGCAAGAAGCGCAGTCCAGGCAAAACAGGGCTAGGCAGCATGTAGTTGATCAGGCATTTATTGCTTCCCAGCAGAGAAGAAGTGGTAAGGCAGCCCCTTCCACTGTTTCTTCTCCTATTAATAGGTCTGCAACTTCTTCTCCTTCCATAGGTAGCAACAATAAGTCTAAGAAGGCTCTTGATAAAGGCAAGAAAAAGATCAGGTGTAACTATTGTAAGGCAAATGATCATGTCATTAAGAATTGCCCTAAGCTAAAGGCTAAAGAGGCAAAGAAGAAAGAGTCAAATACAGCCACAATAGCGGATGCTTCTACAAATGTAGATTCTGCAAATGTTGTGCAGGATACAGAATGGGTGTTTAAGGAACCTTTATTGTGGCAGATGTCTTTGGAACAAGGGTAGAGAAGCCAATCAATGGTTTTAGGCTAAAGAAGTTTCAAGGAAAACCACCACATCTTGATTGGCCAGTTTCAGCTTTGGTGCATGCTGAGGAAGTTAGATCCAACTCACCAAAAGTTAACACAACACAGAGATGGAGGTTCTTAAGGCAGAACATAGGTGTTGAGATGATGCCAAGAAGCTTAATTGTTGGCACAGGGTGTTTTGATCAGTTGTTGTAGAGCTTGAAATTTGTTGAAGCTTTTGTCAGGGTTTGTTTGACTGAATTGTGCTATGTTGGAAGTTGCTTAGTTGGAATTTACTGGCTCGGAGTTTTTAAGTTGGGGATTGCATGCCCACTAAGAGTGATGATCAATACTTTATGGAGAGCACCTTCAATGCAGAAAGTGCAGGACTTGGAGAAGACCAAAGTTTCAAGACACAAGTTGCAGGTTTGCTGGCAGATCAATTGAGATAGTTGCAAACCAAGTGCCTGATGTAGAGATGCATGGTGCAGAGCAGATACAGGTTGCTTGAGCAGTTCAAGGAACCAGTTTCATTACAAAGTGTGGATGTAGCAGCAACAGACAAGCATGTTCAGGTTGCTGAATGTGATGTTATGAAGGAGGTGGACCAGACTATTTGATGAAGCAGTATGATTTTACTTTTGTCTGACATTTTGATCTGATCAAGGGGGGATATGTGGATCCGAGTCAGATTTCTTCGAAATCTACCACCGGGGCGTGCCATGTGTTGAAGGCATAGTTCTCTTAGGTTGAATGTTGCTTAGTCGGATATTTTGTAGTAAGTCATATGTGCTAAGTTGGATATGTAGTAAGTTGGATATGTGCTAAGTCGAAATTATGAGGTGGTAGGAATGTCTGATGAATGTCTTGGGATCTTGGGAGTTAACAATGTCTTGGGATCTTGGGAGTTACAATGTCTTGGGATCTTGGAAGTTAAGATATGTAACGGGTTATTCAAGAATAACGTTTTGGGGGAAAGAGTAACGTTTTTGCACAAGGTAGAAAAGAAGGGAAGCAATGTAATGTGAAGAGGGGAGAATGAAGCAGATTTTTAGGGTTTTATCTCTCTTGTGTGACTTTGCTCTATCGAATTTCTGTCTATGCATTAAGTTTCTGCTATGTCTGAATTTCTGTGTTCGCCCAATCAACATGTTTCTTGTGGAGAAATTGTGTCTGCTTGTTGTATTCGTGTTTGTGCATGATGAACCCCAAAAGTTGTAGTCTCAAAGAAAATTTTAGACCTATGGCTATATGAAGGGAATTTTATCATAGAAAGCCCAAAGGTAGATGCTTTATTTGCTTCATCCAAAGAGGAAAGAAATGATGATATAGTTAGTCATGGTGTGGAAACTATTCAAGAGAATCCAAACACCACTGACAATGTAATTTTTAGATGTAATTTGTATTCATGGACTTTTTTTAAATCTTATGTAGAAGTTTTTAAAATCTACCATGATCAATTGATACTTTGAACCATTGAATTATTGTTTGAAATATGGAATCAAGACTCATTTATTTGTTTGTTATATGATTACTCATACCTGAAATTTTGGGCCACTTCTTAAATTGATTATTTAATTGTTGAAAATGAGTTATTTTAGGCCTTTTAGAAATATGTTTTACTTTATGAGTAGAGGTTTTTCAAACTTACTTAAAAACACCTAATTTTAAAGGGAATATTTTTAAAATGCCAAACTTTTCTCCTTAATAGGTAATATTTTCCATTTGATCTGCATCAGTATCTTTACCTCATATTAAGGAACCTATGGAGTTTTTAACTCTTCTAATGTTTCATTGATTGGAGGAAAAATTATAATGATTTCATCACAACAAACATGCTCCAACACCCAAAATATAAATGATTGTGCAAGTACATGTGCATGCGGTAATAATGCTTTAGAAACTTACACAAGGGATCCTTTTGACAAAAATTGAGTGCATAAAATGAGTAATAGACTCATGTTTGAGACTTTGAAGTGTTTTTGTTAGGATGAAATTTTTAAAGCACAAAGTTTCTTAAAATCTCCCTGAACTTTATTTCAAATCAAGAACCATTTAATAAAAAAGTATTTAAAGAGAGTTAAATTAATGAAGGAATTAGGGGTTCATGACATCAAAGGACATGAAAATACCATGTACCTTTTAAATAACTCCATAATCACAAGTTAAAATCATGGGTTGCTAGCACTTCAAAGTTGTAAGTTTCTAGCACTTTTGAGTGCGGCACTACCAAGGTGGCTACGCACCATGCATGCCCCAAGATTCACTTAGCCCACACTTTGTTTTCATTTTCTTTTCCACCTAAATGCATGATTCCTTGAAAAAGTTAACTTTTTTAGGACACTAAATTGAGATAATTGTATACCCTCTTTCATGCCTACATATAGAAGAGTTCATACTCTATGTCATGTGCATGCATAAATAACACTTATTATGAGTAACATATGGCCTTATGACACATTGGTTCTATGCGTACAAATTATTATATGGATTTCAAGCTTCAGAAAAACTTATCATGTGCCCACATCTTATGTCTCACATGCACTTAAAAAATAAAATTCCATGATTTTTTTGAAATCCTATACTTTGAATGCATGCACACACACACAAAGCCATGCATGAATGCACAAAACGTACACACATATACGTATGCATGTGTAAATGCACACACATATGAATGCATATGTGCACATGCACACATGCACACACATGAAGTTAATAACTAGAATAGGTTAGTTATAAATTTGAAAAAGTAGCATCTAGAAGTGATTAATAGTTCAAGTAACATGTAGAAGGCATGCATGGACAACACAACATGCACACACACACACACACACACACACACACAAACCTATGCTTTTCACACTCACTAATAAATAATATTCCGTTGTCTCTATCTCCCACACACACACACACACACACACACACATGTTGAGAGATATAATCGTGGTGTTGTGTTGTGTGGGAAAGCACCCTAGAGGTGCAAGATATTGTGGTGAGATGGAATGCCACATATAATATTGTATGGTGTGTGAGTGTTGACCAAAAGAGTGGAAAAGGGAGTGCCACATGGATGATGATGTGTAAAGTGGGATAAGGCTAGAAAGCCTATATCATTGTATGGTTCATTGTGATATGCAAGTGAATAGAATTGAGTGTTGAGTGTGCAATCTCCCTCTCTCTCATGGAGTTTTTAGTGTGGTTTAATCCACCTTAATTATGTTGCTTATCCTTCACCATGATCAATCCCATTTTAGGTTTTTTAACATGGTATCAGAGCCAAATGGGCTCTTGGTCATGGTGATTATTATGTATAGTAGCTTATTTATGTGTTTCTTTGATTAAGCATTATTTTCAGCCTATTATATAAAAAAATTATGCACTCATATTATGATTTGGATTTGCATTTGTAAGGATTTGAGAGGAGATTTGTAACAAGGAGGTTGCAAGAAGCTACCCAAGAGAGTTGCAAATGGAGTTTTGCAACATGGAGAGCTTGCACTCATATTATGATTTGGATTTGCATTTGTAAGGATTTGAGAGGAGATTTGTAACAAGGAGGTTGCAAGAAGCTACCCAAGAGAGTTGCACTCATATTATGCACTCATATTATGATTTGGATTTGCATTTGTAAGGATTTGAGAGGAGATTTGTAACAAGGAGGTTGCAAGAAGCTACCCAAGAGAGTTGCAAATGGAGTTTTGCAACATGGAGAGCTTGCTCATCATCAAGGAAGCTGAAAATGGAGATTTCAGCATTATGAAGGCTATGGAGTCTTCATCATCGTCAAGGAGAAGCTGCCAAGGGATTGCTTGATGGGATGGAAGAATCCCAAGGTTCTTTGCTTCCAAGCAAAGAGTGGAGGAGGTGCATGCTTGTCAAGATGATGGCAAGTGAGATGGTGAACTCAATGGAGTTCACATGTGTGTGTATCAAGGAGAGGATGCACTTGTGAATGTTTGCTCAATGAAGGAGAGCAAAGAAGGGGATGGAAACCTTGGCAGTTTCCACATGTTTATGCACCTATGGTTTCATTTGAGAGACCATGTGAAGAAGCACCCTTGAATGGATGCATGCAAGGGAGAAGCATGCAGTTTTTTGGGCTCAATGAGAAGCTTATTATAGCCATATGGATGGCTGTGTAAACCTTAAGGAGGAGGTTTATTCATGTAAAAGGCTGAGGCGAGTTGAGGGCATCTACAATGCAGAGATGCCAATTTGAAAGAGGCATGATTTGCAAGGCAGGAAGCATCGAATGATTCAAAATGATGTGAGGAAGCACTAGCTGCACTAAAAGCGGCTAAGAGGAATCGGCCAGTTGTTGGGCTTTGAATCGACCAGTTGTTGGTCCAATGCACACCACAAGGAAGAAGTTGGTTGGGCAGCAGCAAGGATAACAAGGCACTGCCAGCAGGCGCGCTGGTGCACAGTGTGGAGAAAAAGGCCATAACAAGGCACTGTAGGCGGTGATAGTAGAAACGTTGCAGTAGGTAGTAACATATGGATAGTAGTAGGCACAGAATGAGTTGTGCGTTTCAACATAGCAGAGATCTTGTTGTAGAGCTCAACCTTCACAGGCAGTAGTGGATCAAGACCACAAAGACAGGAGCCAATGAAGATGACGACGACCTGTAGAGGTCACGAATCCCATAAAGCCTGCACGGGGATTTAGCATTGATGCGGCCCACATGCATGCAGTAAATGAGCCGCGCAGAACCGCCAAGTTCATTTTGTTTTTTTTTAAGAAAAAAAAAAGTAAAGCCCATTTTTATTGAGCCTTGACCCTTATTCAATTTAAGGGTTCATTCACACACACACCTCAATTTCTCAAACTTGCTCACATTATTAGCTTTGAAGATGTGAGAAGAAGCATTGAATTTAGTTCACACGCACCCAAAATTTTTCTACTCGGCTTTGGCCAAAAAGGCTTTGTAATTTTTTATTTCACCTAAATATGATGATGGACAATCGTCCACGAGCATGCGTGCTTAAAAACAACAAAATTTTGTAAATCACCCATGGTATGAGGGTAACCATGCCCGAGCTCACCGAGAAGCTCAAAATGGTTATTGTGATGTGTGCATAAGCGATGCACGTGTGAGGTGCATGCGCAGGGGTTGGTTCCCACCCGAACTTCTACGTTCAAATCGGACTCAGTGGTTCCGCTGTGAGCGAGTCGGCTCAAAATGGACTAGGTGTCTAAGATGGTAGACACGGGCACACATGTTTGGTTGATGGACACTCCAATGTCTCATTGAGGGGGAGTGTTGAGAGGTAGCGATTGTGTTTGTGCAATGCTACATTGATATGGGTGATGGATGATAGATGAGTTGTGGAACACCTCGATTAAGAGGGGGTGTTGAAAGAGAAGTAGCGATTGCGTTTGTGCAATGCTACATTGATATGGGTGATGGGTGAGTTGTGGAACACCTCGATTAAGAGGGGGTGTTGAGAGATATAATCGTGGTGTTGTGTTGTGTGGGAAAGCACCCTAGAGGTGCAAGATATTGTGGTGAGATGGAATGCCACATATAATATTGTATGGTGTGTGAGTGTTGACCAAAAGAGTGGAAAAGGGAGTGCCACATGGATGATGATGTGTAAAGTGGGATAAGGCTAGAAAGCCTATATCATTGTATGGTTCATTGTGATATGCAAGTGAATAGAATTGAGTGTTGAGTGTGCAATCTCCCTCTCTCTCTCATGGAGTTTTTAGTGTGGTTTAATCCACCTTAATTATGTTGCTTAATCTTTGTCCTTCACCACCATGATCAATCCCATTTTAGGATTGTTAACAACACACACACACACACACACACACACACACACACATGCAAACACGCAAACACCCTCTCTAGCACATCTTTGGTTAGATGCATCAATTAATGTTTGTAAATTGATTTACACCATGAACCTAAAATTTGGGACGACTGGCATATGATTACTCGTTAGTCTTCTCACCTAACCTCATGCATGTGAGACATTACACGATTGACAAAGGGTTGTTGGAAGATCAGGGTGTCCAGTTTATGCTGGACTGGGACAATGCTTGGAGAGAAAATTTGGGGGGGCAAGGTACTTCAAATGAGATCAAGCAACTAATAGAAAATACACATGTTCTCAAATTAACCCAGTATAACTTAAATTAATATAAATTAGTCTAATTAATCAAAATTAATAAAAAAATATGATGAAATGATTTTAAAAATGATCTTTCCATACTTAGAGCGATCCAAAATTTTTTCCATAAATGCACCATTATAAGTACACTAGTCCCTATAGGTTTTAGATTATTTACATCCAAATTATAATGTTACTAATTAGATTATTAATATTTATAGGCCTTCTGATAGCCTAGAAGAATTTTGAAAAAGAGATCATTATTTACATCCAAATTATAATTTTACTAATTAGATTATTAATATTTATAGGCCTTCTGATAGCCTAGAAGAATTTTGAAAAAGAGACCATTATTTACATCCAAATTATAATTTTACTAATTAGATTATTAATATTTATAGGCCTTCTGATAGCCTAGAAGAATTTTGAAAAAGAGATCATTAAAAATCCAACCATTTGATTTGAAATTTTGACTAACCACCACATTCTACTAATGTCTCACGATTAATGTCTCACGATGTACCACTCTTTTTATCCACAAGACTAAGCATTTTAATTGGTAGTTATTGTGGGTACAAAACGTGGCATGTATTATAACACTTTTAAGACCTTGAAATATTTAAAGAAAATAGACAAATAGCTTAAATTTCTCTCAAAAAAATTAATTTAAGCTCTATATTATGTGAAGATCTAAGGTCCAAAGTGGGAATCTCATATGAGTTTATATGTAAAAGATATTAGGATTTTATGGAATTAGTCCAAATTTGGGATAGGGTGTATACATTGACTTTGTACCTAAGGAAATGAGGACTTTCGACTATCTAATGCTTAATCAAATTATGAAACTATATTACCAACTTTGCATGTGATGTTCCAACAAAGGAACTTGAAAGGAAATTCCTTCATTAGCTAGGAGTGCTTGAGTGGACAAAAATGGGCACCCTAATCTTGCAACCACCCTAAAATGGTTATTTCCAACAAGCCCACTCTGGCCGCATTCTCTTTCTGGCTAGCCGGTGCTATAGGTGGCTCGTGTTCATGGCACTGCATATGTTATGGAGGTAGTTGACGATGAAAAAATCAAGGCTCTGCAGATACACTAGTGCAAGGTCTTAATATCACCTTTGGATACGTCCTCCAAGGTCCACCTATTTAAAGGAGCCAAGTGAGTGCTAAGACACTCACTTAGCCCGTTGATTGTCTTTTGGATGTTTGCCATGTCTCTAGTATTAGCATCGGCTGAGAGTTCCTCTTCTCAGGTAACTCTTGTTGATTTATCTTGCATAGCGATGGTACTCTGTGTCTATGGTAGACCTATGGTTGATGACTACATGGAAAATTGTAGTATGCTGACGCTTGTGTATGACTTGTATTATATTGTAGTATGCTGACGCTTGTGTATGACTTGTATTATATTATAGGATGATGAACCTCGGGAATCCTATACATAATACATATTCGACTCTGGATAATCTACATGCAGGTTTTTGAGATATTTCTCGGATCTTTTACCCCACAATCAATTCTGAATTTATTTTCAGATAAGAATATTGGTGTTTGGATTTTACTGATAATGTTAGGTTATGCACATTTTATGAGTTAACTACGTCGATATAGGAGTTTTGACTATGGTTTTTTTTAAATTTAACATAGATGTAAAGCATGGCTCTTAAATCCGCTTTTCTATGCATATTGATCCTAGATCACCAATGGTTAAGCAGGGCTAATAACACGAATTCGGGATTATAATTTCTGGTTATTTTTGGGTTGCATTAACCATGGAAGTAATATCATATTTTGGAACTATACAAACGGATTTCTATTTTTATTGGCAAGTTGAGGCTTATCGTTAAAAGCTAACTGTGGAACATCACTTTTGGTTGGGTATTATGGTGATAGCCAGGAAATGGACTGTGTACGGGTCTGCATGGTTGTGGCTAACACACTTAGCGGATTTTGAAAATTGGGCCGGTGATAAGCGGCACAATATTTGCATGGTTTAGGCTCTTAAATTTGGTTTTTTGTCTATCTTGATCCTAGATCATCGATGGTTAAGCAGGTTGATAACACGAATTTGGTATTATAATTTTTGGTTTTTCTGGGTTGCCTTAACCATGGAAGTAATATCATATTTTGGAACTATACAAACTGATTTCTGTTTTTATTAGCAAGTTGAGGCTTATCCTCAAAAGCTAATTGTGGAACACCACTTATGATTGGGTATTACGGTGATAACTAGCAAATGGCCTGTATATACGGGTCTGCATGGTTGTAGCTAACACACTCGATGGATTCTGAAAATTTTATCAGAACTTAAAGAAATCGTTACAATAATGTATAATCTCAGAATTTGACCCTCTGGTCTATTAAAAGCTAAATGGTTATTCTAGGATAGCTGTGAGGATTGCATGGTGGCCGCCCCACTAGAATGCATTTCATAAGACTACTGGGAAAAGATTATGTATTTTTACACATGCAATTTTCTGAAATTCTCCTAGGACTAGTCTAACTGGATGAACAATACTTGAACTACTATGATATTGTCTAGGGACTATCCTCTAAAATACCCAAATACTTACATCTTGATAGGATTTTTCCCTAGCATTATTAGTGTTATTCATTGATTCTTTCTAGGAATACTCAGATGATAATCATATTTGATAAGATACAATATTGTACCTCTCTAACTGAGATCACTGGGTGGCATCTTCCATATGGTAGATTACCCCCTTACTTTGGGATAATACTATATTCTAGATATATCAAAGGGAATGCTCCCATCACTACATAAACCATAGGCTATTTTGGGTGACATCTATAACATGTAATAAGACCTTTGACACCTACAAGACACATACGAGCTCTCTTTATTCGTCTGTTTGAATGGATGCAGGTAACATAATTTATTCTCTCAAAATATTTGCATGGTCTCATCAGGTTCTGCTTTTGGTCAAGCAAGCTTACCAGCTTTTGGATCAGGAAATAGTTCTTCCTTTGGGACACTGGAAGCCATTAGGAGACCTTTGGACATCTTTTGGGCCTTGTAAGGATTCCTATTTTTTAGGGATTAACGCTAATTTTGTGCTTTATTAAGGAGATAAGGTTAATCAAGAGGGCTACTTGGAGCCTATAATTTGAGCTTTCTAGCCCATAACTCCCCTACAAAAATAGGGTCTAATGTTGTCATTCTCTCTCCTCTTCTCTTTCTAGCAAACTCACAACTAAGGGGGGGCCCAAAATGGATAAAAAAAATTTCCCATTTTGTAAGTTTTATACTTTGAAACTGACCCCAGACCCATATATATGTAAAACATTCAATTTTTTTTCCCATTTTACAAGTTTTATACTTTGAAACTGACCCCAAACCCATATACGGGTAGTCACGGTCCTTGAAATTTTAAGGTAAATATCATCATGTCTAGGCCTCAAGCAAGTCAGGGATTCCATGTAATTGCGGTACTTCCATCTAAAGACCCAATTACTAATTTATGAATTTTAGTCAGAATATAAATTCGTATAAATTTCATCACGCAATTATAACCTTTTACTGCTACTTCATAAATTTTTGACATTTTTGGCTTCTCGCTTGATCCACATTAGCCAATTTGCTGTGATACCAGTTGTGAGATCCTTGTCCCCACTATGCAACAAATTCAAGGGTGCTAGCAGCGGAAGTAGCACTTCTTGCATGGAGTAGGGTCCCTCACTTGGGGCCTTGCCCACCACGGATATCCGAATAAGAGACTAATCCATCAGCTCTTCCAAAATCAAACCAGGAAAAACTTCCCTTGCTCGGAAAGCATGGGCGATTCCTCCAGGATAATTTTTCTCTAACGTAGTCAAAAGCCTTAACTAACTTAACTGATCTGACCAAGCCCGTAAGTCCCATTATATCACATCACATACTTTCTATTTACATCTTGATTCACATGACATCACATCTCATCTATTCATTCACATTTATCTGTTCACATTACATCTCATCACATCTATTCACCTCACATCTCTTCACCCCTATTCACATCACATCCATCCATCCATTCATGCACATCTATCTGTTCACATCACACATCTCATCACATCTATTTACCTCACATTTCACCACCTCTATTCACATCACATCTATTCATCCCTTCATTCACATCTATCTGATTCACATCTATCTGATTCACATCACACATCTCATCACATCTATTTATCTCACATCTCATCACCTCTATTCACATCATATCTATTCATCCCTTCACTCACATCTATCTGATTCACATCATTTAATAGAATTTAAGAGAATTTAAATTTTGATATAAAAATTCTTTATGCGTCTATTTATACATAAAAATCAACTTTAATGAGAATAACACTTTTGAAATAAAAATAAATCCTTTATGCATCTTTCTATGCATAAAATCAATTTTAATGAGAATAACACTTTTGAAATAAAAATAAATCCTTTATGCATCTTTTTATGCATAAAAATTAAATTCAATGAAAATAACTCTTTTATAATAAAAATTTCCATTATGCATCTTTCTATGCATAGAAATTAAATTCAATGAAAACAACACTTTTATAATAAAAATATTTTCATTATGCATCTTTCTATGCATAGAAATTAAATTCAATGAAAAAAACACTTTTATAATAAAAATATTTCCATTATGCATAGAATTAAATTCAATGAAAACAACATTTTTATAATAAAAATATTTCCATTATGCATCTTTCTATGCATAGAATTTAAATTCAATGAAAACAACACTTTTACAATAAAAATATTTCCATTATGCATGTTTCTATGCATAGAATTTAAATTCAATGAAAACAACACTTTTACAATAAAAATATTTCCATTATGCATGTTTCTATGCATAGAATTAAATTCAATGAAAACAAAACTTTTATAATAAAAATATTTCCATTATGCATCTTTCTATGCATAGAAATTAAAATCAATAAAAATAACACTTTTATAATAAAAATATTTCCATTATGCATCTTTTTATGCATAGAAATTAAATTCAATGAAAATAACACTTTTATAATAATAAAAATTTCTATTATGCATCTTTCCATGCATAGAAATTGAATCTAATGAAAATAACACTTTTATAATAAAAAAATTCAATATGCATCTTTCTATGCATAGAATTTAATTTCAATAATTAATATCAATGATATCCATGTATGTTCATAGGTGAATATGTACATGGAGTAAATAAAAATATTTCTTTTAGAATGCACAAACGCTGTAAATTACTCTATTAGAATAACATAAAGATAAACTTCATTTTCCACAAAATTTAAGAAAATTTTGCCATAACCTCCTTTGTATGGCTGACTATTTCTCAATTTTTACATTCTAATATCAATTTAAAATTAATCTCAATTTGAAGTAAAGTACTCTAATCTACTCAATTTTCACTTTCTAAAGAGTAAACAATAAGAAAAGTTTAAATCAATTTATTTGTTACTCATTTTAGAATAAAGAAAGGTTGAATTCTTAAGGAAGAGAAGGGGGTGGCCTTTACATCAAGGCATAACATCAAGATTCACTTTAATCAACTAGAAAAAGCAAAGTAAAAATTAGAAAACCATAGAATAGAAATTAAAAAAGTAGAATTTTTAGCTTCCATGGAGTTTTGTGAGCTTTCCTTTGGCTTGAGGGATTGAGGATTCTACTCTTGTTTGGATCAAGAGTGGCCACCAATTCTTTTGGAGATGATTTAGTCAAAAACAATTGAATTATCAAATGAATTCAATGTAATTTGGCGCTGGGAAGGAGTAGAGTAACAGTGCATAAACTTAACCTTTTACAAAGGGGGAGGCTTCTATTTATAGGAAAAAGTGAGCCTCTAACCAAGCAAACTGATTCTAGAATTTTCCAGATCAATTTGGTCAATTTTTGACCATTTTTAGGTCAGTTTAGCTTACTTTTTGGATCTAGTTGAAACAAGAGAGAGGCGAGATGAGGATTTTTATATCCAAAAATATCACAATTTTGAATAAACTCTCTCTAGACATTTTCTCTCTCCAGGCCAAAATAGATAGAAACAAGATCTGTTATTATTCTGAAAAGATGATTGATTACAGGGGAAGAAACTGGATATCTTGAGGGGCTGGGGAGGAATCTTACATCCTACCCCACTTAAAAAACGCGAGATGTCCTCATCTCACAGGTGGAGTATGATCTCTTTCATCATCTTCTTCTTCTTCAATCACTTCCAGCGTTACTGCCTTGGAAGTGGACGACCGATTTGGGAACATCTCTCTTTGACTTCCCCTATTATGAGGCGGAGGTCTTGCATTACTTTGGATTGAAACTGCGGGTTGGTTAGAGAGTCTACCTCTGGGATTTCCTTGATTTTGGCAGAAAGAAACCTGATTACTCTCTCAAAGGAAGGAGCTGGAGTCTAGAATCCTTATCCTTGATTTTCGTGCCCCGAAAACCTTGATCCAAAAGGAGTTGGGTAATCCATACTGTGATGTCCAAATTCTTGATAGTTATAGCATTTCACTCCCTTGTTCAAGGGTGGAACTTTTGAAGTTGAATACCAAGGGATTGAGTTTCGAGAAAAGGACATTTCTTCCATTCTGGAACTTCCCATATCCTGGGCTTGCCCCTGATATCTTTTAGGTGGCAGAAGGTTGGAATCACCTTCTGGAATTAAAAACCTTTTGAAAGGTGATGGTGCTAGCTTTGGCGGGACTTTGACATCAAAAGGTGTTGGCGAAATCCTTCGCCATCCGCACTGCTTCAGCCATGGAAATTGGTTTGCCATTCTTCACCAAGATATTCAAAGGTTCGGTCAATCCCCGAATGAACCTGGCCATCAGCTATTCTTCATCCAGCGGTGGTGATTATTTGAGGAGGAGAGCGAATGCTTGGTGATATAATTCAATAGTTCTGCTCCCCAAGGTTAACTCTAAGAATTCGTTCATCTTTGTTTTCAAAAAGCCGGGAGGACAGAACCTCGTCCTTAGGTAAATTTTGAGATCATTCCATGTCTGGGTATTCCGATCTAGACGGTTTGTCTCGCAGTGGTTTCTCCATGCCACTCTAGCTGTTTCTACTATCTTCAGCCTTGCAAGAGCCATTTTTCTCTTCTCATTGTACTCGATGACATCGAAGTACTCTTCCATTGCTTTGATCCACTTTTCCACAGCCTCACCCAAGTTTTTCCCTTCACCCTTGAAAGGTCCAGGCTGTGATCTATGAAGAGTTTTATGAACATCCAAGTTGAGCTCTTCCTCATCGAGTTGGGGATTATCATTTCTACCACGATGATGACCTCGATCCATGTTCTTATCAATACAAAAATTCTTGTTAAGTCCCTTTATTTATGAATCAAATTCGATTTTAGATTTAATTCTCAAGTTCTTTAGATTGGTCAGTTCCTCAGAGAATCATGGGATAAAGATATTCATATAAAACTCATTATCAGATAACAATTCATTCAGAATATATCATTCATATCTTTAACACAATAATGGTCCATTAGACTGAAATTTCCATCTGAACAGTCCTCCATGGGAATTTCAATTATACCGCTTTTAATTTGTCATCTCTTAACTTGATCCACTAGATCAAGTGTTAACAGTAGCAATTTGTCAGCACAATCCACTAATCTCATAGTGATTTGCAGAAGTCATTATCGTCATTCTAGTTACGAACATCATCACAGGGACTCATCCCATTCATCTTTATTGTAGTTTTGCTCAGCTTATTACATTTCAATCAAAATTCAAGAATCATCATTTTTCAATCGCAAATCAACTCATCAGTTCTCAACCAGAATTAATAATCATATCAACCACATTCGAATTCATCATCTGGATAGCATTTATGCTTATAATTTCAAGGTCTTAGATTTACTCGTATATACTGCCAGTAAAGAGCTGTAGTTATACCCTCGATATATATGGGTAGTCACGGTCCTTGAAATTTTAAGGTAAATATCATCATGTCCAGGCCTCAAGCAAGTCAGGGATTCCATGTAATTACAGCATATCTATTTCACATCCACATATATTCATGTCACATTACATCTCTTTTCATCACATCACATTCTTTCGCATACACATCCACATCACAATCTTTTACATACATTCACATCCATTCTGTCACATGCATCCACTCTTATCCTATATCATTCATTTACATCCTGATTCACATGACATCACATCTCATCTATTCATTCTTATTTATCTGATTCACATCACATCTATTCACCTCACATCTCTTCACCCCTATTCACATCACATCCATCCATCCATTCATGCATATCTATCTCATTCACATCACACATCTCATCACATCTATTTACCTCACATCTCATCACCTCTATTCACATCACATCTATTCATCCCTTCATTCACATCTATTTACCTCACATTTTATCACCTCTATTCACATCACATCTATTTACCTCACATTTTATCACCTCTATTCACATCACATCTATTCATCCCTTCATTCACATCATTTCATAGAATTTAAATTTTGATATGAAAATTCTTTATGCATCTATTTATACATAACAATCAACTTTAATGAGAATAACACTTTTGAAATAAAAATAAATCCTTTATGCATCTTTCTATGCATAAAATCAATTTTAATAAGAATAACACTTTTGAAATAAAAATAAATTCCTTATGCATCTTTCTATGCATAAAATCAATTTTAATGAGAATAACACTTTTGAAATAAAAATAAATTCTTTATGCATAAAAATTAAATTCAATGAAAATAACACTTTTATAATAAAAATTTCTATTATGCATCTTTCTATGTATAGAAATTAAATTCAATGAAAATAACACTTTTATAATAAAAATATTTCCATTATGCATCTTTCTATGCATAGAAATTAAATTCAATGAAAACAAAACTTTTATAAAGAAAATATTTCTATTATGCATTTTTCTATGCATAGAAATTAAATTCAATGAAAACAACACTTTTATAATAAAAATTTCCATTATGCATCTTTCCATGCATAGAATTTAAATTCAATGAAAATAACACTTATATAATAAAAATATTTCCATTATGCATCTTTCTATGCATAGAAATTAAATTTAATGAAAACAACACTTTTATAATAAAAATATTTCCATTATGCATCTTTCTATGCATAGAAATTAAATTCAATGAAAACAACACTTTTATAATAAAAATATTTTCATTATGCATCTTTCTATGCATAGAAATTTAATTCAATAAAAATAACACTTTTATAATAATAAAAATATCTTTTATGCATCTTTCCATGCATAGAAATTGAATCTAATGTAAATAACACTTTTACAATAAAATAATTTCCAATATGCATCTTTCTACGCATAGAATTTAATTTCAATAATTAATATCAATGATATCCATGCATATTCATAGGTGAATACGTACATGGAGTAAATAAAAATATTTCTTTTAGAATGCACAAATGGTGGGAATTACTCTTCTAGAATAACATAAAGATAAACTTTATTTTCCACAAAATTCAAGAAAATTTTACCATAACCTCCTTTGTATGGCTGACCATTTCTCAATTTTTACATTCTAATATCAATTTAAAATTAATCCCAATTTGAAGCAAAGTACTCTAATCTACTCAATTTTCACTTTCTAAAGAGTAAACAATAAGAAAATTTTAAATCAATTTATTTGTTACTTATTTTAGGATAAAGAAAGGCTGAATTCTTAAGGAAGAGAAGGGGGTGGCCTTTTGATCAAGGCATAACATCAAGATTCACTTTAATCAACTAGAAAAAGGAAAGAAATTAGAAAACCATAGATTAGAAATTAAAAAAGTAGTTTTTTTAGCTTACATGGAGTTTTGTGAGCTTTCCTTTGGCTTGAGGGATTGAGGGTTCTACTCTTGTTTGGATCAAGAGTGGCCACCAATTCTCTTGGAGAGGATTTAGTCAAAAATAATTGAATTATCAAATAAATTCAATGTAATTGGCTCAGGGAAGGAGTAGAGTAACAGTGCATAAACACTATTAATCTTTTACAAAGGGGGAGGCTTCTATTTATAGGAAAAAGTGAGCCTCTAACCAAGCAAACTGATTCTAGAATTTTCCAGATCAGCTTGGTCAATTTTTGACCATTTTTAGGTCAGTTTAGCTTACTTTTTGGATCTAGTTGAAACAGGAGAGAGGAGAGATGAAAATATCTCATTATTTTTTAGTTTAAAACTCCTCCACACATGTGAAATAGGCACCTCCTTCATGAGGGGAGATCCCCACACTGAGGTGTCAAAAATGCATCATTTCCTCTTAATATCTCTTCTTTTTTAACTAATAAACCTTGTCCTTAGTCAACTCTTCATCTTATGTGAGCATTTACTCATTTTTGGGACATTTTCTTTATTCTTCAATTTATCTTCTCCCTACATTTGGATTAATCTTATTGGTCCATAGAAACCGTAATTGGAGTATAATTAAAAAATTTCTGAAAATCTGGACCCTTAGGCTAAGGTTCTTTATACCTATTTTTAATTAATTCCAATTGCACATTGGATTATTTTTTTTTGAATTTTTATTTCAAGGGAAATCATTTTAGACACTAGGAGGATTTTTATATCCAAAAATATCACAATTTTGAATTACCTCCCTCTAGATATTTTCTCTCTCTAGACCAAAATAAATAGAAACAAGATCTGTTATTGTTCTGAAAAGGGGATTGATTACAGCGGGAGAAACTGGACATCTTGAGGGGCTGGGGAGGAATCTTACATCCTACCCCACTTAAAAAATACGAGATGTCCTCATGTCGCAGGTGGAGTATGATCTCTTTCATCATCTTCTTCTTCTTCAATCACCTCCAGTGTTACTGCCTAGTGGATGGCCGATTTGGGAAAATCTCTCTTTGACTTCCCCTATTATTATGAGGCGGAGGTCTTGCATTACTTTAGATTGAAACTGCGGGTTGGTTAGAGGGTCTACCTCTGGGATTTCCTTGATTTTGGCGGAAAGAAACCTGATTACTCTGGAAGGAAGGAGCTGGATTCTAGAATCTTGATCCTTGATTTCCCTGCCCCGAAAACCTTAATCCAAAAGGAGTTGGGTAATCCATACTATGATATCCAAATCCTTGATAGTTATAGCATTTCACTCCCTTGTTCAAGGGTGGAACTTCTGAAGTTGAATTCCGAGGGATTGAGTTTTGGGAAAAGGCCATTCTAGAACTTTCCATATCCTGGGCTTGCCCCTGATATCTTTTAGGCGTCAAAAGGCCTTGGCGAAATCCTTCGCCATCCGCACTGCTTCAGCCATGGAAACTGGCTTGGCATTCTTCACCAGGATATTCAAAGGTTCGTTCAGTCCCCGAATGAACCTGGCCACCATCAGCTGTTCTTCATCCAGCGGTGGCCGAGTATTTGAGGAGGAGAGCTGTAAGGTTTCCCCCTTCTAAAATAGGAGAAACACTTAAGATAGTTCACTAAGTCTTAACTTGGAGAAAATTTCCTATTTATCGACACCTTGACCATGTAGAGATTCAAGGATACGATTCATAGGTAAGACCTAGTCCTATCCCGCAGGGGAAGCGTGATCTTCTAAAAGTCAAATCACCCATAGGGTAATTTATCATAAATTGGGCAACTACTAGACTTGATTTCTAGAGGCAACGTTTTTTTCCTCATCCATGCAAGGCACAGCCGCCGTTGACCTAGTCTTCTAGAATAGAGTTGCCCAAGAACCTAATTATCTAGTGTAGGGCTTTCACTTAATCAGTTGGAAAGCTACCCGACTAATCAGGTCCACTCGTCCGTAGGATGGTGCCATCGGGGCATTCCATCCTCCCACTTTCCACCCTACTCACGCGTCAATTTGTTTTCTAATTAATCCTACCACACTGTTTGACATAAATAAACATGTTCCTTAATTAAGGCCCTTTTCACAAGGTTTGTTAAAACAACCTTTTTACACGATACAATCATGCCAAAGACAAGATATATATATATAAAGTTTATACATGAATCAATTCCATACAAGCCAAACCGGCTCTCTTATTCTTTTCCTTTATTCTGTCGATGATCTAGAATTCGGCCTTCTAGCCTCTACATGCTGGGCAAAACCCCACGGGACCATACACCTCATCATCGGCCGCTAGTAGTGAGGACTCAAGTCGGCCTGTCGCCCTCTCAGGCTCCATCGCTCGATCCTTCCACCCCTCAGAGGGATGTCTGCACAATAGGGTGGGCTTATTTACTGCACTAGCCTGGGCCCTCAGAACTAGGCAGCATCATAACCTCTCACCTCAATCGGCAAACCTTATTCTCCCACCAATGGTATGAGAGATACCTTGGGCCATTCTCGGGCTTTGCTAACGACGTCACCCGACTACACAAGCACGGAACGGAGTTAGCGTTGAAGCCAGAAAAAACTTGCACTCTTTAAAGATAACAATTTCAATGCAATTTATTGAATACAGCATCACACAATTCGTAACTTCATACAATTTTATGTCATTATTTCAAAAAGGAAAAGATACACCTTTATTAGCACTAATATAAAAAAAACTCTTCTTTAAAATATAATAAAGCTAACCTGGCCACCACCATTTCCTTGAGGAGCTTGAAGAGGGAGGGTTGGAGCCGCATCGGGAGCATCTTCCCTAATCTCGTTGTTACGTGCTCCTCTCGAGGCAACATTATGACGTTTTCGGGATGGGGCCATCTTGGATGTCGACTTGTAGGGCTCGCTACCGCACTCGAAGTGCTTCAGTCGGATCTCAATTCTGAGATCGTTTTGCTCACCGTATGAGCAAAAGACTATAGCGCATGAACCCTTTCTTAAGGCAAAAATCCCTTATTAAAGTCTACACAAATGGGGGGGATTGTGAGATGTCCTTAAGACAAAAACGTTTTTCAAAAGGGGGAGAAGGGTTGAGGGCTGCTATAAGTCTATTCACACCCGACGGGGGGGGAGGGGGGGAGAAGAGTTAAGGACACTGCCTCCTAACAAGAGGGGGATGGAGAAAAAATTGGCTTATCTGAAAAGAGGCAAATGAGGGGGTGTGAGAGGGGTGGCTGCAAGGTACTACAGCAAGTACACTACACAGGGACGGACGACGGTACGGACGACAGTACAACAGGGCATATGCTATGCAGAAATGTGAGCACCCCGGGGGTTTATATAGCTATAGGGTACGGGTACGGGCGCTGCGTAAAGCAAGGACGAAAGGATGGTGCACCAGCGAAGGCTATGGATCAATTGCCTGCATGGGTCTAGGGGGAAGGAGTGGTACGCATGTCAGTTGTCAGGGAAAGGAGTGGTACGCATGTACCTTATCTGGTCTTGGGGCACCATGGGTGTCCACGTAGGGGTACGTGTGGACCACACAGTGGACGACCGTCCTTTGGTTCTTGTGTGGCCATCGTACGGGCACCCTAGTAAGTGTGTATGGTCCAAATTTTGGGATGGGGTCCCCAAATTTAGGATGCCTGCCTCGATTTGCGTGCCAGACCGCCCCGGGGGCGAATTTTTTTTTTGTCCGGGAGGTTCTCCTGGTCGTTGGGGTTCAGACTGTTCGTCAATCGGATGCCTGGTCGTGCATTTATTAAGGTTTAAAGGTCATCACTTTTTAATTAAAATGACTGAAATTTACGTATAAGCTTGATCCGGTGTCCGTTTTGGATGCTATAAAATCCTATATTAGGATAAAATCGCACGCAGATTCGAAATTTGGGATCAAAATTTGAAGATTCTAAATAGAAATGACTCAAATAATAAAATCATTGATTTTTATACCATAAAAACTCATAAATTTATCTATTACATGAACATTTCTTTATTAGTGGAGATGGATATGTTACATCCTTCCCCCCTTAAAGAAATTAAGATGTCCTGATCTCGTCATGAATTGGGGATAATCCTTTAAGAGTGTAGCTTCATCTTCCCAAGTTGCATCCTCTTCAGGGTAATCTTTCCACTGTACTAGATGTTCCACAAGAGTTCTATTTTAGAGTTGCCTTTCCCTAGAATCTATGATGCTACTGGGCTATAATTCAAGGACTCCTTGAGTAGGGATTACACCTTGTTCATCATCAAGAATATGATCGAGATTGGGTACATATGGTTTTAACAAACTTACATGAAATACATTGTGGACTTTGATATGGGCTGGGAGTTGGAG
The DNA here is from genome assembly GCF_041138505.1 of Cibotium barometz. NCBI lineage: Eukaryota > Viridiplantae > Streptophyta > Polypodiopsida > Cyatheales > Cibotiaceae > Cibotium > Cibotium barometz. The sequence continues at coordinate 44,644,626 of NC_141048.1, read as the reverse complement.
TTTATAGGCACTTTTACCTAGACACTTGATAACTGTATAGGGACCACAATACCTAGGGCTGAGTTTCTTATATTTCCCAAGTGATAGAGAACTTCATTTGGGTCGCACTCATAAGAGAACTCTGTCTCCATCCTTGAAGATCCTTTCAGACCTCTTGGTGTCAGCATAATGCTTTTGTCGATCTTGGGTAGCTTTAATATCCTTTTGGATTACCTTGGTTTGTTCCTCCATCTCTTCGAGCATTTTCCTGGATGCCTCAACTCTTATGGTCAGATCAGAGAAATTTAGAGGAGACAAGCATTCTTGCCCATAGAGTGCTTTGAATGGTGACATTCCTATGCTCTGATGATAAGATGCATTGTAGGCAAATTCTACCAGAGGAAGGTATTGAATCCACCTTCTTGGTTTCCGTCCACAATATGCTCTGAGAATGTCTTCAGTTACTTGATTGACTCTCTCAGTCTGGCCATCGGTCTCTGGATGATAAGCTATGCTAAAGCAAAGTTGAGTTCCCAGGGCTTTGAAATAAGGACTGCCAGAACTTTGAAGTGAAGTCAGAATCCCGATCACTTACTATCCTTTTTGGGAGACCATGAAGTTTGAGGACTTCCTTGATGAATATTCGAGCAACATCAGAAGCTTTGAAGGTCTTCTTTGCTGATATGAGGTGAGCTACTTTGGTAAGTCCACTACTACCAGAATGGAGTCATATCCTCCTTGAACAGTGGGGAGACTTGTAACAAAATCCATACTAATGCACTCCCACTTCATTTGGGGAATATCCAAGGGTTGAAGTTTTCCAGGCATCTTGACCCTTTCATCTTTGATCCTTTGGCATGAGAGACATTGTTTCAAGTACTGAAGGACATCATTTTTCAAGCCTGCCCAATGAAAGCTCCTTCTTATGACATTTAATGTTTTTGCATAGCCTGGGTGTCTTGCAGCAGTAGCAAGACTATCATGAGCTTCATGGAGGATTAGTTTCTTTAAAGCAGGATCCTTAGGGATACATAGCCTGTGAAGTAGAGGCTTCCTTCATGAGTGGAGTATCCCTTGATTAGATTCTTCTCTTTCTCTGGATTACCCCCTTCTTCTACTAACTTCATCATCCTCTGATAATCTGGATCATGAGATGAGACTTCTTCCACTTTGACTAGTATGGGATTATTTGGCATTGAAATTGCCACTCAAGAAACATTTGTGGCTAAGTGCATCTGCTACCACATTATCTTTCCCAGGGCAGAATTTGATGTCGAAGTCATATTCTTGTAGAATTTCAATCCACCTCCTTTGGCGCATGCTGAGGTTAGGCTAGGTGAAGATCCACTTTAGACTTTTGTGGTCAGATACAAGAGATAATGTCTCCATAATTTAAGGCAATGAACAACTGCTAAGAGCTCCAAATCATGGGTGGCATAATTTGCTTCATATTTCTTCAGCTTGCGGGAAGTATAAGCGACTGGTCTTCCTTCTTGGCCTAAGACACTACCTAGTGCTAGACTACTAGCATCAGTTAACCACTTCAAATTCCTTGGCGAAATCAGGAAGTTTCAGGACTGGGACAGAAGTAATAATGACCTTGAGCTGATCAAAACTATTTTGATGGATTGGCAGCCACACTATTTTGCAATCCTTCTTAAGAAGATCCGTCAAAGGTGTAGCTACCAAGGCATAATCTTTGATAAAAATCCTATACCATCCCGTGATTCCCAAAAACCCACGAGCTTCACGAACTGATTTAAGGGGTGGCCACTCTAGAATATCCTTGACCTTGGTGGGGTCTATTGAAATGCCATCTTTGGAGACGATGAATCCAAGATACTCAATTTGATGAGTAAAGAAGGTACATTTTCTCTTCTTGGCATAGAGTTTGTGTTTGCGCAACAATTGCAGAGCCATAGTCCTTAGAAAGAGAGAAGAGTCACATTATGCGTAAGAGGAGATAAAGCTTGATGATCGGATGATTTCAATCGTAAGAGAAGACTCTATTCTCATATGTCAAGTTCTAAAGCTGTTGTTATCGATCAAAGGTAACGATAAATGACAAATTTCTATAAGGTATATACATATTTTGTTTTTCAATTACATATCATTCTTAGGGGTTGAGGTATGGCCCCGGCTTCTATATCAATTGTTAATAGTGATCTATTTTATTGATTTACTAGTTAAAGTTTGTATTCTTTTAAACAATAGCATATGCCTTAAATAAAGAATGTCTTATCGATCTCAAGTTGAAATGCAAAAATCTTTGGGAAAAGGATTGTTTTCTTAAGAAGGTAATATGGATTCTAGTCCTATGGTTTAGTTGAGTAAATGGATTGTTATCTTGGTTAAACTAAGGTACAGGTACAACTTCTCCCTGCCTTGACGCTGCCCTGTTCTTGTGCTTGTGTAGCCAGATGGCGGAGATGTTAGTAAGGCCCAGAGTTGGCCCATGGTATCCCTCATACCATTGGGAGAATGAGGTTCGCCGATTGAGGCGAGTGATTGTGATGCTGCCTAGTTCTGAGGGCCCAGGCTAGTGCGGTGAATTAGCCCACCCTAGTGCGTAGACAACCCTCTGAGGGGCGGGAGGATCGAGCAACGAAGCTTGAGAGGGCGACAGGCCGGCTTGAGTCCTCTGGCCAGTGGCTCACGATGAGGTGTATGGTCCCGTAGGGTTTTGCCCAGCATGTAGAGGCTGGAAGGCCGAATTTTAGATCATCGACAGTATAAAGGAAAAGAATAAGAGAGCCGGTTTGGCTTGTATGGAATTGATTCATGTATAAACTTTTTTTATAAATCTTGTCTTTGGTATTATATTGTACTGTGGAAAAAGGCCGTTTTAACAAACCTTGTGAAAAGGACCTTAATTAAGGAACATGTTTATTTATGTCAAACAGTGTGGTAGGATTAATTAGAAAACAAATTGACGCGTGAGTAGGGTGGAAAGTGGGAGGATGGAATGCCCCAATGGTACCATCCTACTACGAACGGGTGGACCCGATTAGTTGGGTAGCTTTCCAACATATTAATTGAAAGCACTATGTTATATATATAGGTTCTCGGGCAATTCTATTCTAGAAGACTAGGCCAGCGCGGCGGGCTATGCCTTGCATGGATGAGGAAAAAAGCATTGTCTCTAGGAATCAAGACTAGTAGTTGTCCAAATTATGATCAATTACCCTATGGGTGATTTGATTTTTAGAAGACCACGCTCCCCCTGTGGGATAGAACTAGGTCTTACCTATGAATCGTATCCTTGAATCTTTGCATGGTCAAGGTGTCGATGGAGTAGGAAATTTTCTCCAAGATAAGACTTAGTGGACTATATCTTAAGTGTTTTCCCTATTTTTGGAAGGGGGGAACCTTACAAGTACCCATTATGATGAATTGGGATTGTAGCATTAGTGTCGTCACTTTCATAATAACGCCCCAATTGATTAGTTGGTATTTTGACGACTCTGGTTGTTCTTTCTCTTGTGTGTTTTAAGAAGGTTCTTTCTACCACCAGAGGTGACAGAACATCCTCTTTAGTGTCGGCCGGCCTTCTACCCATTCCTTTATGTCTGCCCATAATGTTGGTGAACTACGTAGCAGTTGTCCCAATGGCATTTGCACAGAAGTGGGCAGTGTATGACCGTGAGGTTTCCTATGTCCCTCGGTTCTCTGGCAATTGAGGGTTCCTTCCATGTGTGTGTCTCGTATACATCCCTAGGGAAGGAATGGATGGACTCATCTTGTGCATCTTCCTCAAACATTCTTGACATTGTGTTTCCTTGAGATCCCTCTTCCATCTCTTCTGGAATTGGAGTAGGTACATTCAATTCTCTTTCCCTTGTTGGTTTGTTTCTTAGATACATTGTATCCCTGACTCGGTTAGCCCTTCACTTAGCTTCATGAAGCCATTGACACTCTTCTACTAAGACCTTGGCATCTTTGAGCTTCCTTATCTCTTCTTCGGCATTTGGGTATTCGCTGACTCCCTTGGGGTTTGATGGTGTCTCCCCTTACATCTATAGGTCAGGCTCATTTTCGTTGACCGGTTGATCCCCTTCTTCTCTTGATTGGGTGGATCTGATGGTGTCGATTGTATCTTCTTCAGATCCATCTTAGATTGTGACCCTGGTGTCACCCTTACCCATTTTTTTCACTCTCCTTCTCCGGCTAGTTTTGGAAGTGGTTGCATTTGCTCGTTTCTTCCCCTTGTCGCCCAGGGCTTGTGTCAGGACATTGAGTGGCGTGATATTTCCAGGTTGCACACACTAATGGTACGGACGGTGGCCTCATTTAGAAGTGGAAGTCAAACCACTTGTGCAATATGGACAATCCTTGATCAAATGATCGATGCCACATTTAGTATAAGTAAGTACTTGCATGTCATTGGTGGGTGGAATAGTCAATTGTTGGAATTGGTGCGTATAAACCACATTCTTGTTTGGACACTCAGCAATTCGATGCGGCCCACACAACCAAAACATTGTAGCGGTCCTCTCCTCATGTTTGAGTTTATGTCCTTACCCTTCCACTGTACCATAGTTTGAAACACAGGTACTGGCATGTTATTCTATAGGATAGAATTCTGGTGCGATCTCCACAGCTTCCTCATAGTACTCTCCACTAAGTTCTAATTCACATACCATATCCATATCTTTTGATGGCTCTTCAATTAATACTTGGTTGATTTTAGCTTGTGGTGGTGGTAGAGGTGAAGTGTCCTGTACCCGAAACATCTCCCTAGATAAATAGGAAGAATTGGACTGTCCTACAGCTGCAATGATTTGCATAGGTGGTGCTGGTAAGGCCAATGGAGCTCTAGGAGTTGGTAGTTGTGCAACTATTTAGAACCTTGGATATCGGCACATGGAGGTGTCATGATTCCCTAATTTTACATAGTGTGCACAATAGAGCAGTGGCCTTGCTCTTAAATGTGGACATTCGATGGTAGTGTGATTCAATCTACACATATGGACCACCATACCAATTCCCTACATGGGGGTAAAGATGGGTATGCCCATGCCCAAATGTTTCTCTTCTCTCCTTTACCTTCAATTTTTCCAGTATTTCATTACTGAGCTCGTCCATAGTCATGTTTCCAGCTTGCTTGCTCCGAGTTCCAATCTCTTGGTGACTCGAAACATGCGAAGTCGTTGCTGCTGCAAAGATAGTCTAACATCTTCTGGTTGTGATAATTTCAGCATTGTAAGATTCCTCTCCCCCATCTTTTGAGATGTAAAGGTGTAAGAACCTTCCCTTCAATCTCTTGTAATCATCCCCCTTCAAAAATGGAAAAAGATCTTGTTTTACCCTGTTTTAGCCTTGAGAGAGAAAATGTCTAGAGGGAGGTAATTCAAAAGTGAGATATTTTTTTATACAAAAATTTTCCTGATATCTAAAATGATTTTAGACTCTGAAATAGTTCAAAATGAACTTTCCAGTGTGCATTAGGAATTAATTGAAAATGTGTATAAGAGATCTTAGCCTAAGGGTCCACATTTTCAAAAAAAATGGATTAAAGTCCAAATAAGGTTCCAAAGTGTCAATAAGATTAATCCAAGTGTTGGGATGACAAAAATGCAAAGAATAAAAGAAAATATCCCAAAAATGAGTAAATGCTCACATAAGATGAAGAGTTGACTGAGTACAGGGTTTATTAGTTAAAAATTAAGGTATATTAGTAAAAAAAAATGAGATATTTTGATAATGCTCACAATGATGCATTTTTGACACCTCAGGAAAGCCACTTGAGGTAGGTGTCTTTTTTATCATCATTGCTTGACATTTTTAATTCAAAAAAATCAAGATATTCCATCTCTCCTTTCTCCTGACGCAAAATGGATCATATGGGAGTCAAACTAATCCAAATCTTGTCCAAATTGGGTCAAACTGAAGCTGAAAACCTCTAGAACTCAGTTGGACTTGGTTTGTGGCCTCCCTCACGTATAAATAGACCCCCATTACTTTGTATTTTCATATGGAGTAACTTTATGCTACTGTAATTTTCAGTTTATTATATTTCTATTATCTCTCTACCTTGCCTCTCCATTGTAAAGCTTAGGGCTTCACTAAACCTCTTCTTTCTTGAAGATTACCCTTTCCCCTTGGTGGCCAAGCCTCTTCCATGAGAGCTACACCATTTTTGCAAGGTAAAGAATCAAGCAAACTAAGGGTAAGCCTAAACAATGTTGTTTATACTCTCTTTTTTATGTTATTCTTCTTCCCAACCTCCCTCATGCTTTGGAAGCATTTTATTTTGAGGTTTTTCTCTTAAAATCATGCTTTTTTTATTATGATGAATTAATTTTTATGTTTAAGCTTAGGTTTATACATAAACTAATTCTTAGGTTAAAAGTGTGATTTTAGCCATTCTCAATTCATAGAATTATGAGAAAGTTATGGTAAAATTTTCTTATTAGAAAATGAAGGTTTATACATAAATAATTTTATTCTAAAATAGGAACTTTGAGTAGTATCATTTCATAGAAAATGTGGGAAAGTTATGGCAAAATTTATAGTCTTAGAAAATGAATTTATGCATAATAATTTTTATGCTAAAGGTGGAATTTTAATCATTATCATTTCATAAAAAATGTGAAAAAGTTATGGTTAATTTTATATCATTAGAGAATGAATTTATGCAAAATAAATTTTATGTTAAAAGTGGAGTTTTGGGCATTATTCAATAGTCAAAAAAATAAAGAAGGTTATGCACAAATGTTATAGAATCGTTTAATGGATATGTGAATGGATGTGAATAAATATGAAATGATGTGAATGGATGTGAATGGATGTGAAATGATGTGAAATGATGTGAATGGATGTGAAATGATGTGAATGGATGTGAATGGATGTGAATGCATGTGAATGCATGGGAATGCATGTGAATGGATGTGAAATACTGTGAATGGATGTGAAATGATGTGAATGGATGTGAATGGATGTGAATCGATGTGAGTTGATGTGGGAATAGTGTGATTGGATGTGAGTTGATGTTGGATGATGTGATTAGATGTGAGTTGATGTGGAAATGATGTGATTGGATGTGAGTTGATGTGGGAATGATGTGATTGGATGTGAGTTGATGTGGGCATGATGTGATGTGATGATGATGTGATTGGATGTGAGTTGATGTGGGCAAGATGTGATGTGATACGGATTAATGTAGAAAAATGTGGGAAGATGAGAAATGATGAGGAATGATGTGAAAGGATTTGGAATGATGAGAAAATATGAGGAATAAAATGAAAGGATGTGGAGTGATGAGGAAAGATAGGAATTTTGTTTGGAACTGTATTTATTATGTGAAAGGATTTGGAATGATGAGAAAATATGAGAAATAAAATGAAAGGATGTGGAGTGATGAGGAAAGATATGAATTTTGTTTGGAACTGTATTTATTATGTGAAACCTATTCTTTTAAAGATTGTTTTATGTCAAGAATGCTAGGGAGGCATTTTGACCATCTTGTGAATGAGGTCGTGTGGGGAGGACCTAATGAAAAAGTTGCAACAGTTGACGGAGAGTCGATGAAGGACATCTCGCATGGCAAGGTCGGCCGAGGTCTTGACCAGCCTCGGTTCGATTTAAATGGTGAGCTTCCGGTACGATGGATGAGGGACCAAGGAAGCGGCCTATGAGTGAAGCGCTAGGTCACCTGCGAAGGAAGCTAGAGGGTGTTGACCATACGGTGCTCGGGCTCTGGGTCGCCTAGGATACCCACGCATGCATCGAGGAAAAAAATGAGTTGGAGTTTGTTTTCTGAACACGGGCATAGATCTGGCTGATTGACCTTGCTGGTCTTCAACGGATGAGTTCATGGCTCTTTTACATAGATCTTGTTGGTTGATCTTGCTGATCTTCAACTGAGAGTCCATATGATTTTTATGTGATTATATTCCTAGGTACTATGGGCTAGGAACTATTGAAAAGGCCCCTGAGTGAGCATGTGGTGAGAGCATTCTGGTTGCCAATGATGTCATAGGTACGCTGAGGAAGGGATGAATGGAATACTTGATTATATTCTTGGGTACTAAGGGCTAGAAACTATCGAAAAGGCCCTTGAGTGAGCAGAGGGTGAGTGTTCTGGTTGCCAATGATGCCATAGGTATGCCGAGGAAGGAATGGCTGAAATTGGATTTTTTGATTGGGAAGTGAAAAAGTTGGAAATTGGATCTGGATATTTTGGAGGATATTGATCAGTAATACTATGGTTTCATTTCAAGTTTGCTTTAAAGACAGCTGAATTTGTAAAGGCAATTTCATATTGGGTGTGTAAGTGGTGTGTCTAAATTGTACTTTGCATGAGTGCCGACTAGGGGGCCTGTGAACTCTGTTCCCTGGTACCCGCCAAGACAAAACATAACCAAATTTCTAAATGAATCCTATCAATACAGTGGTTGGGTGGTTGGCTAACGCATGGGACTGGATGGGGTTAGGATGGACTGATGGATCCCTATAATTAAAATTCAATTCTGTTCAAGTTATGATAGTTGAAGTAAATCACGGATAATCCTTGTTCTATGGAAAAGAATCAACGGCTGCGCCTCTTGACAGGGAAAAAAGCGTTGGTCTCTATGATCCAAGTGCAAGTGTCTCCCTTGATCTGGCCATGTGTCCTGCGAGTTCGATCGGAATGAAAAAAGGATAAATTAAGGCTCTTGACCACGTTAGAATAAAATTCTCTTGGAGGAATCGTCGTTTGCTTTTGGGAGAACCGAAAGATTAGTCTCTTGTCCGGACATCCGTGGGCGAGGCCCCGAGTGGGAAACCCCGCCCTGCGCATGAGGTTGCTACTTCTGCTATTGCTAGCTTCCCAGATTTTGATGCGTGGAGGGGCAGGGGTCTCACAAGCATATTATCTTCATATTCAATTGCCAGTTTGCAACATGCATCTAGAGTAGCTGGTCGGGCTAATACCAGATAATCATGCATCTTGTGGTCTCCACCGGAAGTAAGGCAAACTGATCATCAGTTAGCCTTTCTCGTAGTTTACACCTTGAATTTAAGTGCTTTAGTCAAGATTAGTCTCTTGTCCGGACGAGGCCCCGAGTGGGAAACCCTGCCCTGCACGTGAGGTTGCTACTTCTGCTGCTACTAGCTTCCCAGATTTTGATGTGTGGAGGGGCAGGGGTCTCACAAGCATATTATCTTCATATTCAATTGCCAGTTTGCAACATGCATCTAGAGTAGCTGGTCAGGCTAATACCAGATAATCATGCATCTTGTGGTCTCCAACTCCTCTCCGGAAGTAAGGCTAACTGATCATCAGTTAGCCTTTCTCGTAGTTTACACCTTGAATTTAAGTGCTTTAGTCGAGACACATAGTCTCTCATCGACTCCATTTCCTTTTGTTTAATGTTGTGCAGCTGTGCCACAAGACTCCATCTGTTGCCACTTCTGGCAAAGATGGGCACAAACATATTCTTGAGTCATGTGAAGTTAACCTTATCCTCGCGTTTGAGGGTTCAGAACCATTGATGCGTTTTTCCTTCTAGGATCAATGAAAAAGCATGAATCTTTGTTACATCACTGACTGGCAGGTTTCGCATATGGATTCAAAAATCTCTACATGTTGAATAGGATCCCCATCCCTAGAGAATTTTTTAACGAGCTTGGAAATTATGTGTGGCTTCATTTGGGAGGGTCGGGATTCTAGAGTAGTGCCTAGTTCGCTAACCATTCCTCGGCCCATTTTCGCATCCATATTCAATAGATCCATCCTTGTGGCTGCATTAAGATTGATGGTTGGATCCACCCTTGGTCTTTGAGGAATTTCTCCACCCTACCTAGACCTCTTCCTCTTCCTATGTTGGCTCTTCTAGGCATCTCCGGTCTATGGGATGGTCCGGCCACTTCATTCTAGAATGGCTCATCATTAGCCGCCTCTGTACGCCTTTGCAGAATTAAGAGTTCCATGTCTTGTAGGAATGTGGGATGATTGATCATGTGCTCGATGTCCTTTTTGGTGTACATGCAATCTTCCCCTTTGCCCGTCGCTCTCGGTAAATTATCCTCTTCATCTAGGGTTACAAACCCTTCCTCCGCTCTAGGCTCTTCATTAATGGGTTCTAAGTTTGGAATTTTTCCCTCACTTCTTTCCATGACTATTTTCGGCTCTTTACCTCGTGATTGGAGTAAGTTTACACTTCCCATCTCCTTTTGTTCTCAGCTCTAGCCCTTCGAGTAATGAGCTCTTATTTCCTTAAGCTCAATTCTCGTAGCTGTCGTTCCACCTCGATCCTTTTCAGATTTAACTCTACTTCCTATGAGGTTGGGAAGAATACTTGACCCGTCTTGGCCGCACTTTCCATGTCTCTTCTCATTTGGGGGGTGCCAGTGTTGCTTGACAGCCTCTTGAATTTGAAAAGTCTAGCACGCGATGGTTGACGGACCCATGCCCGCAGATTGCGCTTCTTTGTCATTGCTGGTTTGGAGACCAAAAAAGGCTATATCAATGATACCCACTGGATCTGGTAGGGGAGGGTGGTTTTTCCTCTTCCCCAAACCTAGAGTATCGCAGCCCTTCTTCCATGAATTCTTCACTACTAGTTTCAACAGTGATCAGAATCCTTAAGACACTCAATTGAGTGCTTACTGAGTGGCCTGAATCCACACTCTTTTGATAGGAAGATCCTGGGTGATTTGATGCACTATCGTCAGGAGTGAGGTCATCTTCGATGAGCTTTCTAGACCTCCAACTGTGCATGTGAATATGATTTGATAAGCTATTTTGTTGCCCCAATTAAATTTTGGTCAGATTCTGTTGACTTGTTTTTGAGGCCGTGAGATTGCAGAGAACAGTTCACGGTGTGAAGTGTCAAAAAACAGTTCACGTCATAAACGATTTTCTGCACTTTCACGTGTTTAAAATTTTTGCTTTTGGACTTAGAATTCCATGTTACCTTATTATAATTTTCAATGTTCTCAAGACTTCCTTGGCCTTAATCCGACAATACCATGTTCGTGAGTTGGAAGCGATTAAGGCGTGAAATTGCATAAAAAGTTCACGTCATGAAGAGAAAAGGTTTCACATCGTTGAAAAGTAATTAGTTCAGGTTGTGAACTAAAAATGGTTCACGCCGTAAACGGTTCTAAAATGGTTCACGTCATGAAATGAAAATGTTTCACGCCATGAAGTGCTCTGAAATAGTTCACATCATGAATGATTTTCTACGCGTTCATGAATCTTAATTTTGTCAGACCTCGTGGTGTCATAGGTGTCAAGATAAGGCTACCTATTTTTAGCAAGGTAATCTCTGAATTGCAGCGTTAATCATGGCATTGATGCCGAGAGTGGTTCACGGTGTGAAGTTGTAGAAAATGGTTCGTCGTGAACGATTTTCCTGCAGTTTCACGTGGGAACTTCCCACATCGACTAAGATGATTTTGGGTACAAAATCCTTATCCGACTGCTTCCAAAATGATTGCGCCACACCTAAGGAATGTAATACAAACTCAAGACACAATCAATGGCTCCTTATTTTTTTTATTTTTGTAATTTTTTGAAAAGAGAGAAAAATAGAACACCAACCTACTCATTCACGTTGATGATTCCGGTGATGCAAACATCAAAATTAACTAGAAAAAACAGTGAAGCTCTCTTCCAAGACCACTCCACCAGACAATTACACAACAACAAATTTCTCATGATTTTTCACTTCCATACAAATCTTATACATTCATTTCCTACACAATGCACTACCAGAATGCAAAGGCAATCATGAATCTTATGTAATAGGAGCTGAAACTCCAAGAGGATGGAAGAAACTGTTGGAATTAGGGTTGCAATAAAGCACACAAAGCTTGGAGAAGAAGAAGCAAGAATGCACACAACACAAAGTGTATTAGATTGTGTCAATGTACAAAAGATAAGTTAGTCCTAGAATGATGGGCGTATATACAAGCCGGGGGAAAAAACCTCCTAAAGAGGGAAAAAGTGCCCCGACGGTCCTAAGTGTGTTCACACACATCACTGCCTATATATATGGCAACAAATCCCCCCGGGGAGTGATGGTGTGAACGAGAGCTGGCACTCATGTATAGGGGAGTGCCATGCCCAAAGTAGATCAATCCACAAAGGGGAGCAAGCCCAAAGCTTTGCGGAAAGCTTCGAACTTCTCACGAGGAAGCGCCTTTGTGAAAAGATCGGCGAGGTTGTCCTGTGTTGGCACATAGGCCAAGCTGATCTCTCCTGCTGAGAGTCTCTCCCTGACATAGTGATAATGCACCTCAATGTGCTTTGTGCGAGCATGAAAAACTGGGGCAGACTCTTGTCCAACACCCAAGTCAGCCATAAGCCGTCTGAGCCACACACACTCAATCATAGCTGTGAAAGCTGCCCTATACTCAGCTTCACAACTCGAAGTGGCCACATTAGGTTGCTTCTTGCTCAACCAAGATATGCATGAGCTACCGAGCATGAAACAAAAACCACTTGTGGACACTCTTGTGTCATAGCAACCAGCCCAATCTGAGTCCGAAAAAGCATGCAAATCTGGCGGCAACGATCCCCCCTTGGGATAAAACAACCCAAGATGTATGGTGCCACTCAAGTAGCGACACTCAAGTAGCGAAAGATCAGCCTTAAAATCAGCAATATGACTCTCATTTGGTCCTGTGAGCAGCATGTCATCGACATAGAGAGCAATGATTAGATGTACATCATCCACATGTTTAGCATACAAAGTCCTTTCTGTTGGACTTTTCTGAAAACCATGTGCAGTCAAATATGCATGTATCTTTTCATACCAAGCTCGTGGACCTTGCTTTAAACCATATAAAGCCTTTTTCAACCTGCACACTTTGTTTTCCTGCCCTCTTTGAACAAAACCACGAGGCTGTGATACATACACCTCCTCATGCAAATCGCCATTCAAGAACGCAGTCTTTATGTCCAACTGATGTACATTCCAACCATTATGAGCTGCCAATGCACAAATGCTACGAATGGTAGTCATATGACAAGTGGGAGCAAAGGTCTCATCAAAATCAATGCCCTTTTCTTGAGCATAACCCTTTGCAACAAGTCTAGCTTTATGGCGATCAACACTGCCATCTGGCTTTCGTTTCAACTTAAAAACCCACTTACATCCAATGGCCTTTTTACCAATAGGCAAATCACACAAAGACCATGTACCATTCTTCATTATAGCATCATATTCACTTTGCATTGCAACCAACCAATTTTCTGATTTTTGTGCCTCATCAAATGAAAGAGGTTCTTCCTCTTCACACATACTAGACACAGCCAAAGCATAACAATCTGATGCATAAGAGGCATGTTGAAAACCTGAACGAGTACGACTAGACATAGGTGCATCAATTTTACTATCACGCAAGGTTTGCACCAGCCATTTAGGCATACCTTTAGCCTGCCCATTTTCAGCCCTATCCTCATAGATTACATCCTGTAAATCTACATCAGAAATAGGCTGATCTATGATGTCGTTTGAAATCTGCATAGGCTGAATATTTGCCTCATTAGGACTTACATTTGAATTCCCACCTGTAAATAGAGGCAACAACGTATCAAATACATCCTGTGAGCTCACACCTGTCTCTTTGGTACATGATAACAAAGGCTGCACAGCATCTTCCACAAAAACAATATCTCGACTAATCAAGATACGCTTTGACTGCGGATGATACAATCTGTAACCCTTGCTCTCAGCACTGTAACCAACAAAAATGCATTTGACAGCCTTATCATCCAATTTTCTACGTTGTTGCATAGGTACTAAAGCATAGGCCAAGCAACCAAAGACACGCAAGTGACCAGTAGAAGGCTTCCTGCCATGCCAAGCTTCGTATGGAGTAATAGACTGCAAGGCCTTAGTGGGACACCTGTTGAGTACATATGCAGCACACATGATAGCCTCAAGCCAAAATGCATGTGGCAAAGCTTGGCTCTTAACCATACGTCGTGCCATCTCCATAAGTGACCTGTTTTATCTCTCAGCAACACCATTTTGCTGAGGGGTATACGACACTGTACATTGGTGTTTTATCCCACGACTAGCCAGAAATGCATCAAACTCTTTAGACATGTACTCCCTCCCTCGATCAAAACAACAGAGGGTGCCCACATTATAATTGGATACATTTTCAACCATAAGCAAAAACTGTTTGAAGCACAAAAACACTTCGGACTTTACCTTCAGTGGATATACCCATGCATGCCTTAAGTAATCATCAATGAAAGTCACGAAGTACAAGTGTTTACCAAATGATGGAGTTTGCATAGGCCCACATACATCACTATGTACAAGTTGCAATTTGCGAGTGGCCTGCACAGAACCATCCTTTGGAAATGCAGAACGCTGCATTTTGCCCAAAATACAGCCTTCACAAACATGTTTCAATGGTGCCTCAAGAGGGGGCAATGAAGCAACCATATCAAATTTCTGCAAACGCAGCAAACTAGCAAAGTTTAGATGACCAAAACGAGCATGCCATAGTTTTGCATCTGAAACTGCCTTTTCATCAGAAACTACATCTGCTGAATCTTCCACACACTTGTCATAAGAATTGAGCCTATACAGCCCACGAAACAAGGTGTCAGATATAATAATCGTATCACCAGAAGTCAAATCATGAACAGTATATCTGTCATCCACAAATTTGACTACAAGTCCAAGTCTAGCAAGCGCAGAGACAGACAATAGATTCTTCTTTATCCCTGGCACATACAAAGCATCTGAAAGTGTGAAAGCGCTGCCATTTGCAGCAGTATAAGCATAATTTTACCAATGCCCTTCACTGGGTAAGAAGCATTATTGGCACATGTGACAGTATTTCCATTAAGGACAGCCTCAAGACAAGTGAACATATCATGATGCGAGGTAATGTGCTTTGTAGCACCACTGTCAAAATACTATACATGAGAGTCAACAAAAACTGCCAAACATGCATCATGTACAGATGGGTCATACTGGCAATACACGCTAAACGCCCATTCTGTATCCTGCACAACATTTGTAAAATGTACATTTGTAGAAGCATCCGCTATTGTGGCTGCATTTGACTCTTTCTTCTTTACCTCTTTAGCCTGTAGCTTAGGGCAATTCTTAATGACATGATCATTTACCTTACAATAGTTGCACTTGATCTTTTTCTTGCCTTTATCAAGAGCCTTCTCAGACTTATTGTTGCTACCTGTGGAAGGAGAAGAAGTTGCAGACCTATTAATAGGAGAAGAAACAGTGGAAGGGGCTGCCTTACCACTTCTTCTCTGCTGGGCAGCAATAAATGTCTGATCAACTGCACGTTGCCTAGCCCTATTTTGCCTAGAATGCGCTTCTTGCAAGAGCTTGTTGACTAAATTATCATACTTGACAACATCAGGTCTGTCCTCAGTAACAAGTCTCCACGTGGAAGCAAAAGTCTGATATGACTCAGGTAAGTATCAAGTACAGTCTGCACAAGAGAATAATCGGGAATAATCTCACCTGCAGAAATCAACTGTTCCTTGAGATCTTTAATCTCAGCAAGAAAAACATTCATGTCATCATCTTCCTGCATAATCTTCGATTCTAGCTCTTTACGCAGGTAAGAGATTTTTGCCTCGTTTACGACCTGCATATAAACCAACTAGAATATCCCAAGCCTGTTTTGCTGTTTTAGCTAAACGAATATGTGGGGTGATATTACGTTTGACAGAAAGTGCAATCAAGGCATGAGCCTGCGCATCTTTACCATCCCAACGAGCTTGTTCAACAGTGGTGAGTAAAACAGTAGCAACACTAGAGCTGCTAGAACCTGCAACATCCTCAATAGATCCTACATCCACATAGAACCTGGACGTACATCCATACCTACACAATGTTCCACACTCCTTTTGCAACCAAAACATGCTGCATCATGTATGCCCAAAGTGGGTAGTTGTTGTCTCCATCCAGTTTGTCATCAACAGACAACATGCGAAATACATCATTGCTGTTATCAGCCATGGCCACTGACTGAAACTGATGCAAAAGCTACCTATAATGAAGCAAAGACTGAACAGAAAATAACTCGTGTTATGTAGCACGGTCCACAATAGAATACGTATGCCTGTTTTGCAAAAAATTACATTGTCAAAATTTCTGCACAAAATGACGAAAACACATGTGCAGAACTTGAAATGCAAAAACGTAGCCCGAAACGACCTCAGATGCAATTTTTGAGAACACTAAGCCCTATGGGCTTATTTGCAGAGGCGGCATAGCCTTGGGAGCCGATGCCTACTCTGATACCAATTGTTGGAATTAGGGTTGCAGGAAAGCACACAAAGCTTGGAGAAGAAGAAGCAAGAATGCACACAACACAAAGTGTATTAGATTGTGTCAATGTACAAAAGATAAGTTAGCCCTAGAATGATGGGCGTATATACAAGCCGGGGGAAAAAACCTCCTAAAGAGGGAAAAAGTGCCCCGGCGGTCCTAAGTGTGTTCACACACATCACTCCCTATATATATGGCAACAGAAACAAAGGTGTTTCCTCGGCAACGATACCAAAAATGTTATGGGCTACCACACCTCCAAGAGGGAACTCAATGCATTCCCTTAAGGGAAGAGCAATCAAACACAACTGTCATAGGGCACTTACCAATGCTTTGAGCTTGAGTCTCTTAAGGCCTCCAAACTCACTTGAGAAGCTCCACCTCCACACTATCACCATAGAGTCGCTCGCACCATAACATAAGGCAATCACTCTCTCTCACTCTCCAACACAAGCATGCAACATACAAGCATAGAAGAGGCACAAATGCTAGAATGCTCTCTCCCAATCTCTCTCAAGACACAAAGAAGAGCTCTCAATAGCACAAAGGGGGATTGTGTCCATTCATTATAAGAAAATTCCTTATATACAATTGGCCCATTCTCTCACTTCACTAAGGCCTTGGGTGGCCAATATCTCATAATGTACAACTTTTATAGTGCCTTTGCATGACACTTATTAATGTTTTCATATGGAGGAGCGTACTTGTTAATCCAAAATGGTATGCAAGATATGGCTAGCTTTTGGGACAACCTAAATTGAAAATTTGGACATGAGCATGTTGGTCTCAAACCTAAATCTCATACTTACTACCACTTTCTACACCATATCCTATAGTTTTAATGTGAACAATTTTGTGCACACCTTTCTTTATTACCTTCTCCATTTTGACACTTCATCCACCTCCATTGTAGGCTTAATTCTTTGTTATGCTGCCTTGGACACCTTTGACCTATAATGGGTACATGTAACATTTTGCATTTGTTGAACTTATTACACTTAAATATCCACAGTGTGGGTTGGGATGGTCTCCAAGTTGAACCCAACCAAATTCAAGTTGAACCCAACTAAATTCAAATCATTCATCTCTTCCCATGTCACATTAGTGCCGAATGTAAACTCTATAAATTGAGGCATTGGCCTAATGAGAATTTGTTGGTTTTTTATTATCCATGCCTACATTAAGCTATTAGTTAATTACTCACTAATCACATCTTAATTATCATCTAATCACTTTGTTAATGATGTTGATTCTAGCATTTGATCCACCATAGCTCATCACATTGCTATAATTTTAACATAGTCCTGATCTAGTAATATCCTGATTTGAGATCTATCTTTGTGAAGATCTGGGCTCCATTAAGCCTATCCAGAAGCTCATCAATTCTAGGGATAGGATACTTATTCTTAACTATCAGCTGATTGAGACCTCTGTAATCCACACAGAGTCTTAACGTTCCATTCTTCTTTTTCTGAAAGAGAACTGGTGCTCCCCAACGGTGAAACACTGGGTCTTACAAACCCTTGTTCTAACAACTGCCTAAGTTGTTCCTTGAGTTTGATGGCTTCAAGGACTAGCATTTTGTACGTGCGCTGGGCTACTGGCTGAGCTCCATGGGTCAATTCTATCTCATGATCTACTTCTTGAATCGGAGGCATCTCAGCTAGCTCTGCTGGGAATAAATCATCATACTCACTTAACCATTCTGGTTCTTTAGCCTTTAACTTTGTGTCTACCAGATTCATTTTGACAACATAAATGAGCTGCTTCTTTCTAAGTCCTTTTACTAACCTAGAAGCTTTTACTAATTGGCAGATCTGGGGATCCGAAAATTCTAGTTCCTTGAACTTTGTTCCTGTGAAGGTCACAGAAGGAAATGGTTCCATTGTGATAGTGAATGTCAGCTTGATTTTTGTGGAGCTAATCCATTCCAAGGATTCTGTCAAAAACTCCCAAAGGTAAGACTCTGAACTGGCAGTCAGTTACATTCCCATCTAGATTAAACTGAATACGATCTGTCTCATTGTGAGTGAAAAGAATCTAGCCAATTCAACTTGCATAGGTTTCCCTGATTTCTGTTCTAAGACTAGCTTACGCAAGCATCCTAGGGAAATAAATGAATGAGTACTGCCTGAATCAATCAAAAGCTTAAATGGCTTACCCTTATACTCAGCTGGAGCTGGATGACACAGAATTGACGATTTGGCCCTTGGTTTTCAATTGCGACATAAATCTAGCCTCTTTCCTCTTCCACTACTTCTGCTATCATAACTACTCTAGCTACTGCAGATTGGGGTGGAACTCTTTCTCTTTGGTTACCCCAGTTCTGGGGGGAGGGAGTTCTGAGACTACTCTGAACAAAGGCAGATGGCTGAGCTGGAGTCCTCCTGGGATTGCCCTGATTTTGGTGAGACTGATACGAAGGGGCTGGTCTCTGCACTCTGGGTCCTTAACTTCCCTGTTCTCTTGACATGACAGGAGTCGGGCAGTCTTTAAGCTGGTGACCGAAAACCTAACACCTAAACACCTGTTTTCACTTCTAAGCTCATCCCTTTGAATCCTTGAAAGAGGTGGGGCTCTTGAGAAAGTGTTATGATGAGGAAAGGGTCTTCCTTCACTTCTGAATCTCCCAGCATCTTGATTCTGATTAGGGCCTTGCTGCCTCTTTGGGGGTAGAAAGTTTGAAGCACTTCCCAGGGTTTGGAACCTTTTAAAGTTTGAGGGTGCAGGCTTCGCCGGGACCTTAACAACAAATGCTTTGGCAAAGTGCTTTGCCATTCTGACAGCTTCTGCCATTGAGACTGGTTTGGCATTTTTCATTAAAGTGTCTAATGGCTCGTTCATCCCTTGAATGAATATGGCCATCAGCTGCTCTTCATCCAAAAGTGGAGAATATTTGAGGAGAAGGGCAAATGCCTGATGGTATTCTTTAATTGTCTAGCTATCCTGCTTCAATTCCAAGAACTCATTCATTTTAGTTTCTAGGAAGCCTGAAGGATAGAACCTCGTCCTAAGATAAGCTTTAAGATCTGACCAGGTCTGGGTATTTC
Organism: Cibotium barometz; assembly: GCF_041138505.1. Lineage (NCBI taxonomy): Eukaryota > Viridiplantae > Streptophyta > Polypodiopsida > Cyatheales > Cibotiaceae > Cibotium > Cibotium barometz. Next base: position 44,625,338 of record NC_141048.1, on the reverse strand, counting down.
GATCGAGACGGTTTGTCTCGCAATGGTTCCTCCATGCGACCCTGGTTGTTTCCACAATTTTCAATCTGGAGCCATCTTGCTCCTCTCGTTATAACCGGTTACATCAAAATACTCTTCCATTGCCTCGATCCATTTTCCACTACTTCTCCTATTTCCCTTCACCCTTGAAGGGACTAGGTTGGGATCGGTGTAGGGCTTTACGAACATCCGGATCTAACTCTTCATCATCTCGGCGGTAAGAGGATCCGCTACCATCGGTAAGAGGATCCAACTGCCTGTCATCTTGCTCCTCTCGTTACATCAAAACACTCTTCCATGGCCTTGATCCACTACTTCTCCTAATTGTTCACCTTCACCCTTGAAGGGACCAAGTTGGGATCGTTGTAGGGCTGTACGAACGTCCGGATCTAACTCTTCATCATTGGTAAAAGGATCCGGCTGCCTAGCACGGGCCGCGCGCCTCATGATTGTGACAAAATGATATTTTTGTCAACTTAACTTTGTCTCATCACATTTATGACTTTAATTTTTGAGATTATTTCTTAAAAAAAATAAATATTCCATCATAATTCTTGAAAACAAGATTCACTTTGATAATTTTGTTAACAAATATTCACAACCACGAAAACAATTTGGAATCTTTTGCAAAACATCATTTATTATCAAAAGTTTTTGATATATACATAGAGCGTCTCGGCTCCAAAAGTCACCGCCTCAATCGCGTACACATAAAAAGGTGATATTACGATGGAGACATGCTATGATATACACGATTCATTCACTGATAATGGTGCTGTAATTCTACTCCTAGGAATAAAGTGGCTAAGAAGTCTAAAAATATGGCATGAAATTTTAAAATTCCAAAGTGAATGATTATAGAGTTATACATAATAAACAACTCCTAGCCTTATCAAGATCATGGCTAGCGAGATATTCTGTCTAAGTCTCTGCCATTGATTGGTATTGACATTAATACTTCACCCTCCAGAGAACCACATATGCTGACGTCGCTCTACTGGATCAGGAAAGTATAGATCCTCAAAGTGACGAACGAGTCTCACTCTACTTTCTCGGGTTGTAGCATAGTTGATGAGATTTTTGAAGGCAAAGGCGATCATATCCTGACTCTGGGGGAGAGTCCAGGAATGCTAGACAGATTTGGGGTATCCATCTAAAAATCCAGTTCAATTTATGAAGTTCATTTCAAACATAATCTTAACAAGTGAAAACATTATTTCCTAGATTTACTTTAAAATTTTAGGCAATTTTTGCTGCTGTTTTGTAAGTTTACAACAGCGCTCTGATACCAGTTTGTGAGACCCCTCTGCCCCCTGCGCGCACCGGATTCCCAGTTGCTAGCAGCAGCGGAAGTAGCTTCCTCTTGTGTGGGGCAGGGTTTCCCACTCGGGGCCTCGCCCTTGAATGTCTGGACACGAGACTAATCTGGTGGTCATTCCGAAACCGAAATCGAAACCGGGAAAATTTCCCTTGCTCGAAAAACGGGGACGGTTCCACCTTTTTGATTTTCTTAACGAATTTTCTAACGGGATCAAGAGACTACTATCCTTCTTCTCCTGATTAAACCAGATAGAAGGAAAACTATCATTGCCTTAATTTGAAGAAATCAACGCTTTTTCCTAACCAAAATCAGGCACAGCCGTTGATCTAATCATTTGAGGAAATCAACGCTTTTTTCCTAACCGAAATCAGGCAGCACAGCCATTGATCCACTCATTTGAGAAATTCTTCAGGGTTTTATTTAACTACTCGAATTCTAAGTGTAATCCTATTATCTCAATTTAATTATTAAAACTCCACTGATTCCAGCCTATTATCTCAATTTAATTATTAAAACTCCACTGATTCCAGCCTACGGCCCATGGGCATGGGCCCATGGGTTGGGCCCATGGGTTAGCCACCACCCAACCACTAGAATCGGTAGAACCAGATGCATTTCTCTGCCTTTGGATCCAACTTTTTTCTCACTTCATTATGAACATGTACATATGCAATACACCCAAACACTTCCAAGTGAGACACATCCGGTCTTATGCCTGTAAACTTATGTTCAGGAGTCATAGCATGAACAGCTGCAATGAGTGTCTTGTTCATAATGTACACAGTAGTTGCTACTACTTCTACCCAAAAGTAATGTGGCATATTCTTTTCAGCCATCAAGGCACGTGCCACTTCTGCAACACCATTCTGTAGCGGAGTGTACATGCACATAAACTGCCTCTTGATTCCCTGCTTTCTCAGAAAATCACTGAACTCATTGCAGAAATATTCTCCCCCACCATTTGATCTTAGGCATTTTATTTGCATGCCTTTTTCATTCTCGACCAAGGCTTTAAATCCCTAAAAGTGAGCAAAAACCTCACTTTTCTCCTTCATGAGAAATAAACCCACACTTTCCTAGTGTGGTCATCATCAATGAGTGTAACATAGTACCTGCAACCTGCAATTGTTGTAGTATTGGTCAGTCCCCATACATCTGAATGTATGACATCCAATGGCCTTGCACTGACATGCTTTTCATGTGGGAAAGCATGTTTGGCCTGCTTACCAAGTTGGCATGCTTGACATACCTTATGCATACCTTCAACCTTAAACTTTGGCAAACCTGCAATAATATTTTGGGCCTGCATAGACTTCAGTTGCTGTACATTCACATGACCAATGCGCTTGTGCCATATGTCAATATCTGCAATGACACCTGTTCCATGCGCTTGTGCCATATGTCAATATCTGCAAACAATGACACCTGTTCCATGCGCAAACATGGCTGCTTTTATCTTAGGCATGTTCACATCCAAAGTAAACATCCTGTCATTTCTATTACCCTTTGCAACCAAGCGACACTTATTTTTTAAGTCTTCCCACAAAACATCCTTAAGAATTAAATCTCACTTGCAGAACCTGCTCAACCATCTGTCCAATAGAAACAAGGTTCTTTGTAATATTTGGAACATGAAGTACATCATCCAAGTACTTCATTTTGCCAACCTGCATAGACAATGGCACTTTACCAACATGCGCAATGGGATGCACAGTATCATCACCTGTTTCTACATAACTTGGTTTTTTCATTTTCTGCATATCTCTAAACCACTCAGCATGACTGGTCATGTGGTTAGAGGCGCTATAATCCACATACCATATATCTTGAGATCCTGACACATCCCCTGTTATGGAACTAAGCATGTGCTACATCACAAACAGCTGCTCACTTCTGTCATCACCTCCATGTTTGCTAGATGATGCATAGTTGCCTTGTTGCAACTTTCCACTTTTAATGTCATTCTGCTTTTTGTAGTCCTTTGCCATGTGTCCTGGTTTGCCATAGTAATAGCACTCTATGCTATTTGCATTTTGATTTCTTTGCCAACCACCTTGGCCTCTTTGACTCTCCCCCTGGCTTTAGACTGGCCTCTTTCACCTATGTATGATATCATTGGACTGTTGTTGTCCAGAATTCTCATTTCTTTCTCGGCCACCACCTTGGCCTCTACCTGAATTAGAGTAGAAGGCCTGTTCCGATGTGTTATTACTTTGTGAAGAAGAATCCTCACCTAAAGCCTTTTCTTCTATGATAATCATAGATATCAAGTCTCGAAAGGTGGGAATATTCTCCCTAACTGTTAATCCAATTCTAGGATTAACAAGAGCTACCGCCATTATCTTACATCAAGGAGTCATGGTAGATACACCAAAGGGTCATACATTCAAAGATATAAAGCAATAGTGTCCAAAGCTACAACTTGGACGGGCGCCCGTAATGGTGTGACGAAGTATTTATGGCGATTCCCGCTTCAAGAGCATGTGGTAGCAAGTTAGGCCCTAAGTGATGTACTTCTTCATGGATATATTATGAGAGTAGTCATTGTAATAGCATTAGGCCTCTTATGAGCCTAAAGTGCTCGACCAGCCATAGTTTAAGTGAGTGTGAACACTTATGGCCACGTATATAAGTGAATTTCTCTCATAATACAACATACTCTCCCATTGTGCAATTGAGTCTTGCTCTTGCTAATCCTCTTGCTAATCTCTCTCCCTAATGTATGCTAGTGAGTGCGTGTGAGTGAAGTGAGGTGAGAGGAAGGACGAGGACCCATAGTGCAATGCGGCGGTGTGACAACGCTCGCGGGAGACGCGGTGGAATTGCTTCTCAAGGAGTTGTAGAGCTTGGAGACCTTAAGGGTTACGAGCTCGGCCATTGTAAAGATCCTCATGAGACAGTTGCAGTTCAGCAGGTAAGCTCTTTTTGGATGTGTTTCAAAGAGGGTTAGGGTAAGCCATAACATTTTTGGCACCGTTACCGGGGAGCCATCTCTTGGCCTTTTCCATCGTTTTGCCTCTAATCTATGCATAACCCATTGCCCATTATCTTGATTAATGGTTTCCCATAAAAAAGATGTGGATTTGATGGTGATTTGTGTGAGATTTGGTGTTGAATAGCTCTCTTTTTTGTTTTTGAAAAGAATTTTTTGCTTAATTTTTAGATTAATTTGTTGATTTTATTGTTGTTTTTATGGTTTTTCATGATCTTAGGGCTTGCACATAGTTTTTATTAGGCTAGTTTGCATCCATTGCATCCATCCATTGCACAAAGTTTTTATTAGGCTAGTTTGCATCCATTGCATCAAACAATGCAATAGAATGCAATTTTCAGTGAATGTTAGCTCTCTTTAGTTTAAACATAGATCTAAGATCATTAATTCTAGTTTAATTGTGTGCTTTTTGTTGAAATTTTTGGATTAGAGTGTTAACAAATATTAGGAGTGTTAACAAATATTAGGATTGTGTGCTTTTTGTTGAAAGTTTTGGATTAGAGTGTTAACAAATATTAGGAGTACCTTAATCTTTCAAAAAATTTCTTAAAACCATCAAAAAATTGTTGAATTTAACTAATTTCTCTTAATGGACTGGTTTTTGTCATTAAGGGTGATTAATCTTGTTTAAGAGGCTAAAAATTTAGAAAATGTATTAAATGGGGTCTAAATTGATCATATGAGTAGTCGAAATTGGGATTTTTGAGAGTTTTGAGAGCATCTAGATGCATCAAAACACCTAATCACATCAATTTGTTGATCAATTGGAGAAACTTAACTCTCTGCTTAATTTTGTCTTAAAGAGGAGACTATAATTAAGAGTCTAATTAATTCTCTAATTTACATTAATTGACACTATGATTGATGCACAAAGATTAGTTTTTCCTTGCTCTATCCAATGGTGTGCTCAATTGTGTGAATTAATTACGGATTAATGGATAATTAGGATCTTTGATTAGTGTAAAAGAGAAAAAGATTAGTGAAAGAATTAATTTTGGATTAATACTTAATCATTTTTTTACATAACTCATTAAAGCTAATGAGCATTCAATGAGAAGATGCTCATGAGTTGTCAATTTGTCCATTTTGGGGGTCGTTTATGAAGGGTGTAAGGGGTGACATTGAAAGGTTGACTTTTTCGATTCCACTTACCTTTTTTTGGGAAAATGCCCATATCCCTTTCATTTTAAATTCAAAAAATGCCCATATCTCTTTCATTTTAAATTCAAAAAATATTTTCTCCAAAAGGGAAATTCGTATTTCCCACTAGACAAAAAAAAAATTAAAATTTAATTTCCACGTGAAGTCAGGTTCACGTGTGAAAACCGTTTCACGATGTGAAACACCAGTTCACGCAGGGGCCAAAAAAAAAAAGACAACGTGAATGGAAATCCAACGTGAACGAAAATCCGGCGTGAAAAAAAATCAAAATTTAATTTCCACGTGAAGTCTGGTTCACGCATGAAAACCGTTTCACGGAGTGAAACACCAGTTAACGCGGCAAAAAAAAAACAAAATTTGATTTTTCGTGAACCCCCGCGTGAACCATTTCACGGCGTGACGGGAAAAAAACACCCCTGTTTGGAGGCTTGTATCTCTTAAACCGTGTATCCGATGAAGGCACTCTAGGGCTCATCAGAAAGCTAACATCGAGCTCTTCGACTTTGGACTGGTCATCCGAAGTCAAAATTGACCTTTTTGGCTTTCGACCAGCAGCCTCAAAATTTGATCCAAAAATCGAGGAAAAAAACAGCCCAAAAACCACAAAATCGTAAAGAGCCATATTCAGGCTACTTTTTGAGGGTCTAAACGACAAAATCACGGACGACTCGAGGAAACAAAGTTGTAGTACTCCAAAAATACTACAACTCCCTCATATAGAGTTTTTCAAATTCCTTTTGGAACACCCTCAAAAACGTGCTGCGAAACAGGGAAAAATTTCTTAGATTTTTTTTGTCTTGAGACAGTGATGGAAAATAGGCTTTAGGACCTCCTCTTCCATCTGGGAAGTTCCTAGCATATGCTTTTTCAGAAAAATATCTCGGATCGTTCACGTGCATATAGCACCTAAGCTAATTAGGGCAAACGGACACCCGTGTGATCCAATGAAGAGTACCAAGTCTCTTGAGGCTGTAAAACAGGCTATGGGAAAGTATAAAAAGCAAAATAAAAATAAAAAAATGTGATTTCTCATTTAAGAAGCATTTAGGCACTCAAACATGGCCACAATAGCGGGATTGCCAAGGATCACCCAAGGACAAGCCAATGTCATCGGGTTTTACACCCCCTGTTACTTTGATTCCATCGAGCTTTGCCATGCCTAACATTCTCGCAAATCCTATAAGTACAAACCCTTTCCTGAATGCCCACACCTTGGACATACTGACTAGTCTAGGAAGGGGGTGGCCCAAGGACTCACTAAGTCTCTTCCAACAAGAGCACTCACATACGGTCTCAATGACTCATACAGAAATACGGCCGTACAAACTTTCAAAATTATGGACAAATATGACGGAACAACAGACCCTATTCAATTCATTCAAATGTTTGAGCAGAGATGTGAAGCCTTTGGAAATCCCAATTGCCCCACTAAGGTACATGCGTTGAACTTATGCTTAGAGGGAAAAGCTAGTTGATGGTTCATCGCATTGATGTCGGCGATCAAGACCAACTTCAAAACCTTGAAATCAGCCTTTATACATGGCTTTTCTAGACAAGGTGATCAGTGGAGTGCAGAAACATAACTCTATTCAATTGAGCGTCAACCCAATGAATCCATTAGAGATTTTATCCTTCGGTTAAAACTCTTGGACTCACATTGTGAGTCATGGGAAAAATTAAACAATGTTCAATTGAGGAGATGTTTCATGATGGGCTTGAAGAATAACAGCTTACACAACTCGATCATTGTATCCAATCTGGAAACATTCGATCAATGTTGTAAAGAAGCAATACGTTTAGATGACAACTTCCTAGAAGATAATCATGCTACGAGATGTTCCTCATCTAAACCAAGTGAAGCAATGATAAAAGAAAGATCGATCTCGGAATTGACATTCCTAGAATTTTATGTGGCCTTGTTTAAAACCTTACAACCAACATCTATAAGAGAGGATGAAAACCTTCAAAACCAAACATCCTTATTAATGCCTATAAAAATGAGCAGCGAAATGCCTTGTGTTGAGTGCAATCACTATGACCATCCTAATCCTCATTGTGCATACAAGGCACCTATCCTTCTATAGTGCATATATTGTAAAATCTATCCTTCTATCCTTCTATACTGCATATATTGTAAAACCTTTGACCATGATACTAGAAAGTGTCCAGCTTCATCCTCCACAATGGACTCAAAACCTCCATCTCCCGTGCACCAAACAAAAACAGTCCAAAGGTTAGAAACTACTCAAGAAGCAGTTAATCGGACACTTCAGTGTTTCTATTATCGTGGACCTCACAAGGTGGCAAACTGCACAGTTTGAAATACTTCCATGCCCATAGTCATTGACACCTTACGCCCAATATGTGAACGATGTGGCATTGATCACATGTTCTAAGATTGCCCAAGACGAGTTGCTTCAATGCAACTTGCCTCACAAAATACAACTCTTAACATCTTAAGTGTACAAAACGGGCAATTGTCCACGATACCCTTGAATGTGCTTACACGTTTACAAGCCAAGGTGTGACAAATAGTCAAAAAGAACGTAAAAGACAATACCTCAACATGGGTAGAAGAACATGTTTTAAAACAGAACCCAAAAGAGAAAATAAAACCTTCTAAACCCAAGAAAAACAAAAGATAAAATTATCGAAACCAAGGTCGAGTTAAAAGACAGGGAAAAGGAGTCTGTAGAGGACATAAACCCAAAAGGGGACATAAACACCAAAGAACCAAAAGCTATACAGGATGTAGAAGCATCCACATAAAAGACCACCACACAAACCTCAACACCCATATGTACGACACCCAAAAGAAAATTCGATCTCGTTGTATGGAAAAACTGACAAACCAAAGAAATTCAGAGAATGAAACAAGTTCTTGTACATCACTAAATGAGGATGAAACAAGTTCTTGCTCTTCGCTCAATGCACCACATAGACCAAGCAAGAAACTAGAACCCACCCAACCACCCCAAATGGATAATAATGATCACATGACATATGCAGAATGCAAAAAGCAAGCTCAGGAGAGCATGCTTAGCTTGGTTGAATGTCTTACAAGGTCACCGATTGTGATTGAGCCTCATAATGCCACACTTAAAACAACAACCAAGATACAAAGCCAAGAGGAGTACTGCTTTCCCTTTCAACAAGAAGAAGACATACTCTCTACAGAAGAGTCATTTAAAACAGACTGTATGAACTATAGGCTTGAGAGAAAGCATGTGAGGAATTCGATAATTCCCTTGCAAGATTAAAACAGTCTATCAAAACATCATTCGGAGGAATGCTCGTCTCTCGATAAAGCCAGCATCACAATAACACTTACAACATTAATGACTCAACCACTTGAGTTATACAAGGACATAACGAAGTACATAAAACAGGAATGTCACGATTCGCAGGTTTTCAAACAGTCCTCATTAAGAATTGTCAGAGGGCCAAGTGTGCCATTATACGCATTGGGTACTCTTGAAAAAGCTGAGACCCAAACAGAGGATGAAAGTGAATGGGAATATTGAAATAGACACAAGATTTGAAGCTGAAACAATAACCGAAACACCCATGGTTCCGTTGGAAGATTCTATCATGATATGGTTGGATTTTCCTACAGGCAATGATCAATGTTCAGCGCAAACGCACATTGATTAGCCCTAGAGCAAGTCATAACATTATGACAATAGACACGGGTGTCATTGGGACAACCTAAACTCACCCCGGCAAGCAATAGTCTTGCAAAAGGAACCAATGAACAAAACATTGAAGTTCCAGGTTACTTTAGATACACTACTCGAACAATCGATAAGGAATTTACATTTCATGTCACCCTAGATTCCCTTGAGTTATGATGTCATTATTGGCGGGCCTTCGATAAGTGAATCGTTGTATTCACTTATGTCACCCTAGATTCCCTTGAGTTATGATGTCATTATTGGCGGGCCTTTGATAAGTGAATCGTTGTATTCACTAGATGAATCCATGCAAATAGTCACCTTTTTTGAACACTCATGCATACAATGTACAATTGCTATTAATGGGAGGAAGAAACCTTGCAGGAGCTGGAACTTCCAACATATCTTACTGAAAAATATCCCTAGGATTTTGGTTGGATTGGAAATTTCAAATGAAATCACCACAGCTCAAGCACAACTTTATCCAACACGAGAACACAATCTCATGACCCTTGAGCTATGGGATTTGTTAGGTCAACCAACACTCAGGACACATCCTGAAAGAATTACCTTTACACAAGACTTGAACATGCCATGTCTGGGGTACTTTGAGCATACAATGTATATTGAAACTAACCTCTTCACTTGCAAGTGTTTTGTGGTTGAGTATGTATTGGAAGCAGATTTAATCTTGGGGCATAAATGGACTGTTGCTGCCCAAGCACCTGTGCTTTGCTAGGAATAGAGCCATGATGATGGTCAATGACAAAAAGCTGATAATATCATACTGCAAAGAAGAGGATCCAACTTTAATGGATATCTATGATGCCGAACGTAAAAGGATACAAGCCGCTTCCACAAAAGTCCCTCTACACAATGACCTACAATTTGCGTCCAACAACCAACTCCGATAAAGCCTCTACTCCTTCAACCCCATCCTCACTTATGAAGTTTAATGCCAAAACCTCGTAATCAGCAACTGTTCCTGAAGAAGTTCCCAGAGCCCCAACCATCTAACTCTAACAGGGAACTCAAAGGAAAGGCCCTAGCTCTTATGCATCTTCATCACAACAAACCTCAACAAAGGAGACAACCACATGCTCAAAGGCCTCGTCGTCGACAGCCACTTCACAAGAGACTCTAACCTAGTCGTCGAGACAGCCACTCCACAAGAGACTCTAACCTCATCATCAACAATGCCAATGAGTCTCAAACCTGCAGCCTCAATGCCAACCCAAGTCACGGAGGGCCCCAAACCTTCCTCACCAACCCAAAAGAAAACTCGACCAAGATTCCCACAATCACGATATCTTAATAGTATCAAAATGTGGGTGGAGAAGCAACTACTTGTAGCTCAAGGCTACCATGAAGGTGCTAATCAAATTTGGGTGCCTCGATAGTCAAAACCTCCTCCTCAACGCAGCACTTTAAAAGCGAAGGAAGAAGAAGGGTACTCCACAACACCGTCCACCACCATAAGAGCCTATGCGAGTTCCTCAAAGAACTCCACCAATGCACTAAGTGTGGATACGAAAAACATTGCTACAAGCACAAGGGTACTACCAAAGAAATACCAAAGCTTGGGTCCCCAAGCGCATCACAAAGTCCCCTAATCTTGCACAAAGAAGAAAGCCTCAACACCAAGCACATCGGCAACCAAATTATAGTGTTCATGGGTGCCTATGCATGTACTTCAACAACAGGGATACTATGATGGTAATTCCATCATATGGTTGCCAAAATCGAACAATGTGAAGAAAACCTCACCACTGACTTTCACCCCAACAACTTCACCGATAGTTCGACACAAGAATGAATCCCAAGCAACAGCAAGCAAATCCCTCCACCACTCTTGCGCATTCAGCACCAACATAAGAGCTTGTCTGTTCAAGCAAACAATTAGCAGTCTTCCCTCTACTGCCTTGACATCATTTTAGCAACAAATTTAAGATCAAATACGGAGACTTAGGAGAACATTAAGAACAAAATAACAATGCTTTTGTCACCCCTCCGGTAGTGAGAAATGAGCGCACAAGAAGATGTTGCTTATTACAAGTCATGACCTAGAAGACCAAAAAAAAACACCTCCATGTCAAAACCTACAAATTCACAGAATTTCATATCATAGAATTACAATTCACAGAGTTCCATCTCACAGCTTAAGAACCTGCACTTTCACATTTAAGCCTCATCATGGATTAAGTCATATCACACAATAGCCACTATATATTTGTTAAGCTTATTGCTTACTATTCTTTTGGCTAAATTAGTGTAGCAGCTGCTCCATGAGTACATATCCATACTCATGCACTGGAGAAAATTTGCACCAGAGTCTCACCATCATCGACGACTTCTAGGTACATCTCTGGATGGGGGGGCCATGGTGGGCGAAAGCCTGGTCAATGGTACAACCCATCACCTATAATTTTCCTTCAAATTACAAATCTCTCCAAAACGACGCCACCATCTTCACAAGTAAATGATCTTCAATCCTTAGTGAAGATATCTATATTAGCCTCGCAAGCTGACGTAATTCTTTCAATCCTCACCAACAAGTGGCTACTTCAATACATAGCAGTTCAATAAGAGTCTATATGACTCTATTCTTGCACTTCATAAAAATCTGCTTCTAAGAGCACTTAATTATGCATAAAAACATAAAAAGCACATGGGCAAAAGAAGACAGGATTAGGTCCTAATCAACAACATTTGATAAGAATCCTGCCACATAAAGGGACATCATCACAAGCCAATTACTTCAAATGATAAATGTCGCTTCAATGAATCAAATGAGGAATTGAGAATCATGATCTTTTTCTGATGATTAAGTCTATGTTCTTCCGGATCCTTCTCTCTCTTCTCTCCCATATTTAACATCTCTGTGTCCCCACTAACAAAAATCACATGTAACTTTGCCGATGATTCCCAAAAACAAAGTGGGCCCAAAAAAAGAGAGGTTCACACAAATATAAAAATGCAATCATTCGCAAAAACCCCCACCCCGTTAGGAATTTCCAATACACAACTAACCTCTTCATTCATTAACTAGCTTTTCTAATTTCCTCCGGAGGAACAAAGACCATTGAACATCATTGAGCATCAATGCCATCGACAAGCTTGTTCATTCTCCCCACACAAAGGTCTTCAATGTGATCACGCGGACGCGATTACCATCAGGAAGGGGGGAATGTTAATCCAATTCTAGGATTAACAAGAGCTACCGCCATTATCTTATATCAAGGAGTCATGGTAGATACACCAAAGGGTCATACATTCAAAGATATAAAGCAATAGTGTCCAAAGCTACAACTTGGATGGGTGCCCGTAATGGTGTGACGGAGTATTTATGGCGATTCCCGCTTCAAGAGCGTGTGGTAGCAAGTTAGGACATTCCCGCTTCAAGAGCGTATGGTAGCAAGTTAGGATGAAGTCCTAAGTGATGTACTTCATGGATATATTATGAGAGTAGCCATTATCATAGCATTAGGCCTCTTATAAGCCTAAAGTGCCCGGCCGGCCATAGTTTGAGTGTGAACACTTATGGCCATGTATATAAGTGAATTTCTCTCATAATACAACATACTCTCCCATTGTGCAATTGAGTCTTGCTCTTGCTAATCCTCTTGCTAATCTCTCTCCCTAATGCATGCTATTGAGTGTGTGTGAGTGAAGTGAGTTGAGTGAGAGGAGGGACGAGGACCCATAGTGCAACGCGATGGTGTGACAACGCTCGCGAGAGACGCGGTGGAATTGCTTCTCAAGGAGTTGTAGAGCTTGGAGACCTCAAGGGTCACAAGCTCGGCCATTGGAAAGAGCTCACGTTAGTTGCGGTTCACGAGGTAAGCTCTTTTTGGATGTGTTTCAAGGAGGGTTAGGGTGAGTGTTGAAATATACAAGTGAATAGGGTGTGTGCGGGAACAAGCCCTTGTTTAGAGGCTGTAAAAGATAATGTGTAAATGTGAAAGAACCTGTGAAAAGCTGAGAAGAATCTACTGGGAGAGAATAAAGGGTAGCATGAGAAGATTTAGGAAGTGTGGAGATATTCTGGGAAAAGTGAAGAGGTGGAGAGAATCAGGGAAAAGAGGTGGAGTGAATCAAGGAGAAATCAGTGGGATTAGATGCTTGGATGTAAACTCTATAAATTGAGGCATTGCCCTAATGAGAATTTGCTTGTTTTTTATTATCCATGCCTACATTAAGCTATTTAATTACTCACTAATTATATCTTAATTATTTGCTAATCACTTTGTTAATGATGGTTTTTGATTATCCATGCTTACATTAAGCTATTTACTAATTACTCACTAATTACTCACTAATTACGTCTTAATTATTTGCTAATGACTTTGTTAATGATGTTGATTCTAGTGTTTCATCCACCATAGCTCATCACATTACTCTAATTTCAACATGGTATCAGAGCCATGCCTAGAATCCATCATTTTGTGAGCTCATTATCTTGCTAATTAGGATTAGTAGAAAATTATAAATTTTCCTCTTTTTTCAACTAGCCTCATCACCCCCAGCTGGTGGAGGAGCTCTAGCTCCTTGCACACATCACATTAGGCCAAATCCTTCTAGCCATAGGTTACCAACCTCCTTGTGCTCCAGCCAAGTGAATCCACGTAGCAAACCGCCGCCTACAGCTGTCGATTTTCGCTGATTTGCTAGCGCCATTTTTCTGGAGAAGAATGGAGATGTTGTCTTGCTCAGCTACAATGGGTCTAATTTCTCTTAGCCCCAGGGGTTTTCAAGCATGCTCTACAAGCCAGTGAAGACAGAATTCAATTTCATCAAGTCTACAGTGAGATCCAAGCTCTTCATCAAATCTGCAGGTGACTTTGGTAAAATAGAGATTAAGCTTTCAATATTTGGTCAAATCTTGTGTTTATTGGCTTAATCCTCTACTAGACTCATTGCTATTGATGTCTTTTTGAAAGCATTTGAGCTCATTTGAAGTCTAAGGCACCAGATCTGGACTCCCCGCATACTCTGTTTTCTACACACAAAACAGTGGATCAATTTGATAATCAGTGATTAATCAGTGCTAATCACTATATTTTGGTACAATTGAGGGTTCAAATTAACCATTAGGTATCTGATAGATTCCTATAACTTCAGATTGCAATTTGGAGTTGGTTTGATAGTCCAACCATTCTGTACAAATTGGTTACCCTTGATTTAATGTAATTTGTGGTAAAATTGTGCTGATAAAATTGTGATAATCATCATTTTGCATTTAACCCTTGGTTAATGCCTGTAAATCTCACTCAAAACCAAGATTATTCACAGCCAGAGTTGCATTTGGGAATGTGCATAAGAATGAATGCTATATGCATTATGTATTGGGCACATTGCATGAGTGTAAATATGGGATCAAACACTATCCTTGTCCAGAATAAGGCAAGAGGTAAGACCTCCCGCATAGATTTGGGTTTGCATTGCATAATGACACAAGATAAACAGAAAAAGCCCAAAAGAACTATAAACAAAATGTTTAAACATGTTACTCACATGGAGCAAGAAGACCTGACGGACAAGCTCATGGCCCCAGCCATGAAAGAAGAAGAACATCTCCTTCCAAGAGGAAGATCCACACCAAGAAGAAAAGCTGAAGGAAGACATGGACACGAGAAGAGAAGCTGCCACAAGAAGAGAAGCTACCACAAGAAGACTACAAGAAGAGACGAATGCGTGGAGAGAAGCTGCCACGGCAAAAAGAATGAAGAAAAGAGAAGATGTGAGGCTCCAAAGAGTGAGGAGCCATGTGAAAATCTCTGAGAGAGAGAGAGAGAGAGAGAGAGAGAGAGAGAGAGACCCCACAACCCAATGTAACCTGTCCCAACAAAGTAAAACCACCTCTGAGCCACTGATGATGTAGGCCACGTGGTAGATAGATGTATGTGTGAGCACTTTAGTCAAGGTCGTCGGGCAACTATAGTAAGCCTTGGACAGAGAGAGAGAGAGAGAGAGTGTGTGTGTCAAGGACTATGAGTTTAGGGACTTGAGGCACTGGTCGCGGGCTATCAAGTAAGAGAGAAACTTGGTACAGGGTCCAGGTATGCTAGAGAGTATTCACTTGAGGGGAGGTGTTGAAATATACAAGTGAATAGGGTGTGTGTGGGAACAAGCCCTTGGTTAGAGGCTGTAAAAGAGAATGTGTAAATGTGAAAGAACCTGTGAAAAGGTGAGAAGAATCTACTGCGAGAGAATAAAGGGTAGCATGAGAAGATTTAGGAAGTGTGGAGATATTCTGGGAAGTGTGGAGATATTCTGGGAGATATTCTGGGAAAAGTGAAGAGGTGGAGAGAATCAGGGAAAAGAGGTGGAGTGAATCAAGGAGAAATCAGTGGGATTAGATGCTTGGATGTAAACTCTATAAATTGAGACATTGCCCTAATGAGAATCTGCTAGTTTTTGATTATCCATGCCTACAATAAGCTATTTGCTAATTACTCACTAATTACATATTAATTACTCACTAATTACATCTTAATTACTCACTAATTATATCTTAATTACTCACTATTTATGTCTTAATTATTCACTAACTACTCACTAATTACGTCTTAATTATCTGCTAATCACTTTGTTAATGATGTTTATTCTAGTGTTTGATCCACCATAGCTCATCACATTGCTCTAATTTCAATAGAGAGCCATAACAATTTTGGCGCCGCTCTAGGGAATGATCCCTTGGCTTTTTCCCCGACAGTGGCGCCAAAAATGTTATGGCTCACCCTAACCCTCCTTGAAACACATCCAAAAAGAGCTTACCTGGTGAACCGCAACTGTCGTGAGATGAGGATCTTTCCAATGGGGCCGAGCTCGTAACCCTTGAGGTCTCCAAGCTCTACAACTCCTTGAGAAGAACTTTCTTAGATATGGACAAAATAAATCATTCATCATCTGGCTAGAGAGTTTCCAATGCATTCGTAAGTCCGAATGGTAAAACTAAGAACTCATAATGCCCATATCTAGTTCTAAACCACATCACACTTAAATATCATAATCTATTGATAACCTATCCTTCGATCAATCTTTGTAAAGTATCGCACTTCATAAAGCCGATCAATAAGGTTATCCATCCTTGGAAATGGATATATATTCTTAATAGTAAACTTGTTTACGACCCTTGTAATCAACACACATTCTATTGGTCTTATCTTTCATAATCCACTAAAAGAATAAGTGCATCCCATAGCGACTTACTAGGTCTTACATGCCCTATAAGAAGGTATTCTTGAAGTTGTCTGGTAATTTCATCTTCCTTAATTTGGCTTAAGTTATAAGGTTTCCTAAATATCAACAGAGCAGACTGAGCCCAGGTCAATCTTGTGCTCTACACCCCTTCTCAGAGGTAAACCTAGAGGTAGTTCTTTTGGAAACATGTATGAAAACTCAGACATAATCTCTCGAAAGAGGTTTCCCTCAGGAGAATCCACACTTCGGTGAAGGTCCACTCCCTTAGAGCCTACCATATCAATAGCACCAGGGCTCGAACTAGTCTACTAGTCTCCCACAACCAATCTCTCTTAGGAAGAACAGAATCACTCTTTCTCCCTTCCCTATAGCTAAACTCATATCCCTAGCAGTTGATATTTGTAAAGCATCAACTTTACGCTAAGGAAAACAACTAGAATAAAAAGAACTCTATTCTAGTTTTTTTTCCTCAACTATCACCTGAGAAATTGAACTTGTATAAGTTTCGAAGCTCATTTAGGACCATTTGTGGTTACAGTTGGGTAGCACCCCCCACACCCACTGTAACTTGAGAAACTGCTAGAAGAGGACCATTAGTGTGTCCTATCCCATTATAGTAGGTTTATGACCAAACCGGTGAGAAGAAGGAGCTTCCATGCTTTCTACCAAACATTTTCAAAAGTTTAGATTTGGTTTATGCGTAAATCATCTTTTTTTAACCACCAAGAAAAACAAACAAAGAAGTTTCTTCACTAGTTTTCTAAAATTGTATGCATCAATTTTTTGGAAAATTTTTGACATAATTTTCCCATATTTCCAAGCATAACAATATTTACAAAAATTAACCAAACACATGTGCTTCTCATGGCACAAACCAAATAAAAATTTAAATATTAACTACTAATTATGCATATACAAATGCTTAATTTCTTCCTACATATAAATATAAATATAAATATCAAATTCAAATATATGTTTAAGTAACAAATCACTTGCCTCTAACACACAATTCACCAAAAAATATGCAGGTAAAAATATACATTTTTGCCCTTGCAAAAATATGTATTTTTAGGTGTTGAAAAATTATGAATAATGTTGTTTATTATTGGATTTTTTATGCTTTTTGAAATAAAAATTTTGGAAAATTCACGTTTAGAGGATGGCAAGAGGTGTGTTGATGATGGTTTCTGGTTTTAGACACGAAAGAGTGAAAGTTTTTTTTTTTGGATCACTCTGCCTTTACAAATGTGAGAGAAAATGAATATTTTATATGCTTCTTTGTTTTAAAGAGAGATGTCATTTACTAGACATAATGCCTTTTCGATACGCCAGTTGGTAAGTGCCGCAAAGGTTGGTGCTCTCCAAGTAGTATAATCAACACGTGTCAATATCCAAAGTTTCCACTGCATGAAAGATAACACATGTCAATTAGTAGCAAAGCAGTGGTCAATGATGACTAATTAATGAAATTCTAATTTTCCACTCACGTTATGGGCCCTATTTGGTGACAGCACCAAGGGGGTGTTTGGTCACACCACCGTCAATATGATAATAATCATTATCTACCATGCGCATCCTATACCATGCACCCCTAGCCACACGACTATCCTTGGCACTGCCCCCCACCAGTGGGCTAACCACTAGCTAGGACTCTTGGGATGTTCCAATCCCAAGGTAGAGCTTCATAACTAGAACTACTCACAAATGAGCTATAATCCCAAATGTTTAGCCACTTAAGTAGTTCACACTGCTATAAGAACTATCCGATCGGCCTCTAACAATAGCCACATTATGTCCACACCACTATGGGACACAATAGGGCAGCTATCTGATAAAGCTACCAAAGTTGGGCTACAACTAAATGTAGTTTGCCACTCTTAATGGAATGTGATATAGGGATTTTTAATGGAAGACACAACTAGCATCAAGAAGGACCCACACAAGTGATAAATAGCATCAAGGAGGACCCTCACAAGTGGCATCACGAAGGAGTAATGGGCACTTCTAAGTGATGGTAGAGCATATTCCTATTTACATATATTTTATTTGCATTGACTATGCCTGTTTAATTAATACAAAGGCATGACCTTAGGTTAATTTTTTCTGTGGTCCACACTTTGATCTCTACCGTTCATGATAGCATGTAGTCATGTGTGGTGTAAACAAGTGTAAACATGCTTGGACAACATAATCCCTTCATGACATGGAAAAGGGCATTTGGATGGTTTACTTTTTTTGTCCTCACACCCTCCATGGGGAAGGTTATAGTGTAGACCACCACCATAGTGTAGTCTCACGGTGAAGTTTCATCAAAAACTTGTCCAGCATGGACATGAGGAAAATTGGAGCAAAAGTGGGGTTAGGGAGAGTTGAACCGCAAAGTTGTGCCATCATTCAAACCAAGCCCTACAAGTAGTTAGTCATCTCTTTCCATTGGGGAGGAGGATTTATGAGTGGAGAGAGGAGGGTTTATGAGTGGGACACATAGGGACTTTCTTGTGTGTTTTTGGAGAGGGGAGACTTGCGAATGAAGCCTTAGTAAGTGAAGGACTTATTGTGTTGTGTGTTTAGTAAACTTTGGAGGGTTTTTTTGTGGAGGAAACAAAATATGGGCCATGTGTAGTTGAAAATTTGAGAGAGAGAGAGAGAGAGGATGGGGTGGGCGGAGGGCATTCACCTACATGGCATCAGCTCTTATCCACATCATAGGGGCCGCACATGGGCTATCCAAGAATTGTGTGGTGAGAGAATAAAAGTCTTATCATCTGCTCTTCTATTTATCAACAGCCAGTTTCCATTCCATCCCCCTCCCATACTCATCCACCACTGCCAATCTACCTAGGTTACCATGGCTTCTACCATCACCTCCTCCTTGGCCATAGCCGCGCCCAGCTGCGCCCCAGCTGAGGCCTCTGTCTCCAAGAGCTTCTCCGGCCTCAAGGCCAACACTTTCTTTGCGCCCAAGTCTGCGAATCCCTTGAGCATATCCAATGGGAGCCGCGTGAGCTGCATGCTTGTAAGTGCCTCCTCGTCTCGATACCTTTGGTAGGGTCTTTCTGTGGTTTGAGTGAGTACTCTAAGCCTGCGTTTCCTTCTCGTGTTTCAAACCAGGTGTGGGAGCCGTATAACAACAAGAGGTTCGAGACTCTGTCCTACTTGCCGGCTCTCACACCCGAGCAGGTAGCCAAGCAGGTGGACTACATCACCAAGAAGGGGTGGATCCCTTGTCTGGAGTTCGACAAGGTGAGGGACATTCTTTTTTACAGTTTTAGGGTAAAGTCTAAGCGGATGGGTTTGTAAGGGGCGTTTTCTATGCCCGTAGATTGGGAGCGTCTACCGCGAGCACTTCAAGGGGGGCGGCTACTACGACGGGCGCTACTGGACCATGTGGAAGCTGCCCATGTTCGGCTGCAACGACTCTGCCGCCGTCCTGAATGAGATTAACGAGTGCAAGAAGGCTTACCCCGACGCCTTTATCCGTGTTCTTGGTTTTGATGCCAAGCGACAGGTCCAAGTCAGTGGTTTCCTCGTCCAGAGGCCTGCTTAATTGAGCTTTCACGCTGCAATTTTTTTTTGTGAATCATGTCGTAACTCGACGAAAATACCCCTTTTTTGCCCTTCATTAGTGCCTTTGCGGCCGTTCACCTTGTCTTCCGTTGTGGATTGATTTGGAGTTTCACTGTTTCTTCTACTGTGGGATTTAGTTTCTTGATCTAATGGGCAAGATATGCGATGCTTAAATTTTCTGTCTCTGGCTGCGTAATTTTACACTAATTGGTCACTCTGGAAGAAAAACGTCTGTAATCTTAACCTTGGACTGATATGTCTCCCTCCGACGATTTTATCTTGGTTGTTTCACGAATGTCGAACAACATGTAGAACTCTGATAACCTTTTCTTTTCTGTGATTGTGAAATACGGGCGTTATTGGATGTGTGCCGTACTATATAGGAAAGGCACATACACGGTATGTTTTCATGCTGGTCGACTAGCCTCTTCATGATATATAAGAAAAGGCTATTTGCCACATATTTCACTTATCGTTCTGTTCAACTGTGGAATCATTACCAGCTGTTTAAATCTTTGAAACTGGTTGTGTTTCAAATCTATCCTCTGCCTCTTGCCTGGCGCCTTCATGTATTCTCATGATTGTAAGAGTGTTGAGTTTAGATTTTTGCTTGTACACTTTAATTGAAAGTCTATCAACTTTTCTTTTTCAACCCTCCCTTCATCCTTTATGTTGGATTTTGCTTATCACAACTTGTTTTGAGTTGTGTATTGTTTCTCGGGCTAGTTGTAGCACCTTGCGCTTTTCCCATTAGTCTCTCCCGCCCTTGCTTTATTGTGGATTATAGCTGCTCTATTCAATGGTGTTCTTGGTGCTTTTTCACTCCTTTGAATGTTTATTAGCTACCGCTCTTCCCCTATCCCTTTAGGATGAAAGCCACTTTGTTTTGCATTTCGTACTGTCTTCGTCAGAAGAGTGGTAGCACCTTGCACTGTTTTATTAGTGTCTCCCTCCCTAATTCACCAGGCATTGTGTCACCCCTTTTCACCTGTGTGTCTTAATCTTAGGCATGAGTTTAACTCCATCTCTCTTTCACCTCCCTTTCATGAGAACTCTACATCTTTCTTTCACCTCACCTATTATCTTGAGAGAAGTTGGCAGCCCACGAGTACCCACTTGCTAAATCTGTTGTAATTTATTCCCTCAGACTAACTAGTTCTTACATCTCACGTCTCATAGATTGGTGTGATCTACTCACACGACTTGTTAAGAGTGCATTTTGCATTTTGCTCATGGGCGACTAAGATTTTGTTCATGGGCTCCTGGCCAAACTGCTCAATACTCTTAACTCTGGTAATATTTACTTCTTTCCTCTTACTACCAACCGTTCCTTAGACTAACTTGTTCTTGCCACCTCATGTCCTATGGATTGGGTGGTTTTGACAGTGGGTGCTCTACTCATACGACTCGGATAGGTCCATTTTGCATTTTGTTCATGGGCAATGAAGATTTTGTGCATGGGATCCCTGCCAAACTGCCAGATGCTCTCAACTCTTTGTGATAGTCTATGTGTACTACCAACCAATTCCCTCAGACTAACTTGTTCTTGCCACTATGTCTTATGGATTGGGTGGTTTGACAATGGGTGCTCTATTCACGTGACTCTTGATATGTCCATTTTGCATGATACTAAGCCTAGTTCTTCCAAAGTGTCCATTGATGATGCTTCCAACATTGACTCTTGTGTGGATAACGTGCGTTTACAACTCTCCTAGTTAGCCTTCTACTATCCAAGGTGTGTTTTGTGTTCTCAAGCTCTCTAACAACTCTCCTAGTTAGCCTTCTACTATCCAAGGTGTGCTTTGTGTTCTCAAGCTCTCTAGCTGTTTGCTAGCATTGTTTTGAATTATAGAGAAAGGTAACTATACATTGTTGAGTTTTTGTAATAATTCACACTATCATTCTTGAGATTGTGCCTTCGTTTCAACCAATTATGTGCCCTACAACAAATAACGTGCCCAACAACCAATTCAACAGTAACTTTGTCAAACAACCTATCTCCAACAACTAATATAACTTGCTCCAAGGCATCCTCAAACTAAATCATATAGTCTACACCTACCTTGAGAAATCCATCACCCCAGAGATACCACCATTCACTTTCCACGATTTGGTTTACCTTCTACAAGACATCTCCATAAATGAGGCACATGAGGCCTATGCATTTTTCCAAAGCCACAATCCTAAAGATGAAGAGGATGATCCTAAGATCTTTCAAAAGGTAAGTAGGGCAAGAACCTTGCTTCCAGAGAAGACGAATCACACACCAATAAGGCACTTTTTTGGGAGTTTGGGGATAAAGCAAAATACCTAGGAGTGAAACCCATCCCTGTCCAGAGTGATTCCAAAGATAATCAACATTCCACTCCACCCAGTCCAACTCTACACCCCACCCACAATCGTCCTATCATTCCACATCATCATCCACAGAATTACCTGCTTCATCCACATTCAACTATTGAGCCTAGTCTCCTCAACCTAACCACTTTACCATATCCCCACGATCCACCCATCATTGAGTCATTCCATGAGGGGCTGTGTATCTCATCGAGGGACTGCCACCAACCACTCAGGAAGTAGCCAATAAATACAATGGAAGGACCTAGGGGTGTGCTTTCTATCCATGAATAACAACTCACGTACCCAATGTGTGGGATCTCACATTCTAAGGAATCTAATACGGCTGTAATGCATTTGGTGAATTAACACATAGCTCACCTAATTTCCTAGTGAAGGATTGATGAGATCACCTCATGATACACAATGGAGGAGGTTGGCACTTTGTTAATCCTAGTGTGACTACCTAGATTTTAGGTCACATGGGAGTCCAATTTGAGTAGTGTGCACATACTTACTCCTTAATGACAACCAAATGAGGCAAATTTGGTGTGATGCTGCACCCTGAGAAGCCCATAGCAACCACATGTTTATGCCCATCAAAAGAAGGTGGCCTTGGTGCACATACTTGTGTGCATGGAAGGAACGGGACTTTCTACAACTTTCTATCAAAAGAACGTGATGTTGGTCCAAGTTCTTGCACATGGAAGGAAAAGAGACTGCATAACTTCATATATATTTTTTATGGTCCCACACCACTCTCACCACCACTAGAAGATACAACTTCTAATGAAGATTTTTAATGACCTCTAGGTCCTCCCCAAACCCACTATATTGGCCATATTCTAGTTCTTCTAGCTCATCATCATAAGCCTTGACGAGGTGCCCAAGAACCACTAAGTAAAGAGAAATTTATCTTTACCCTCAATGAAGGTACCAACTGTCTATATATAGATTTGTAGGGTCTAAAGCCAATACAAAGCTCTTGTCTTGATGCCACAAAAATAAGTTTCATGGAAAGATTTGAAGAAAGCAAAAAAGAAAGTGTCAAAGAATGCAAGTGTTGGAGTTTTCACTTGAAGGAGATTGTACACAAGCAAATCTTTTGCCCCATGTCCATGCACGACATTTACAACAATATACACATGGGCTTTGCATTTACTAGACATTATTGTATACACATGGGCTTTGCATTTACTACACACATCTAACAAGAATTGGAACCACTAGTTGTTTTTGATGACAACTATCCATGAATATTTTTAGATGGGGGGACCATGGAGGGCACAAGCCTGGCCCATGGCATAATCCATCAACTGAATCCTTTCGTGGCCTCTTCTTTGATCACACCAAGCGTTATTGCAAATAGGTTATATCCTTAGTCCTCGACAATGCCAAAACTCCCAACCATGAGAGCCCACCCAACTCCATTGTTGCTATGGCCAAAGTCCCCTCCTGCCACACATAAACATGTCACTGCTATACTTCCACATAAGTAGTACCTTTTAGGGATATTTGTCATATGTCATGATCCCATTGTGAGCCTTAGTCTAGTGACATGTCCCTATTCTAGGCATGAGCTACATAGGTCATTCCAAGCTATAAGTGTTAGAGTTCTCTTAACCCACTTGGCGAATAATCCAGCATTTAAAGTGACCCTAGCATAACATGCATTTAGGAACATGATTCGTAATGGGATTAAGCTTTAAGCCAACCCTTGGGGCCATCCTATGAGCCTTGCCTTATGGGGCATGGGCCACACTAATAAGGCACATGCAAGGGACCTAAGACCTAGTGTGAAAGTAATGAGAAGAATTGAAGCATTTAATGCTAATATTCAATAGTCGCGTGAGCTTTTTCTATTGGCCCCGATAATAGCCTATTGCTATTGATTGTTGGTAGCATAGGTGCATATATAAGAGAGCCCCTCATCCCTTGGTAAAATTATTTTATCATTCATCATATTCAGTAGGATAAAAGTGCAAAATTATGTGTGCTTAAGACTCATGCCTTGTGCATACATTATTCTTAGCCAACGCACCCTAGTGCTTCAATCCCAAGGAAACTTGAAGCTTTCATCCTAGCATTCAACTTGCAATGGTGCATCTCCCGCAACAGAACTGGGTATGTATAAGTCTCTTTGAAATGGCATTACAATTATCTTCAACCCGTTGAGGTCGAGCAGTCTACAACGTCCATATGTTTGGCATTCCTCTGTCAATCATTCTCACTAAGTTTGGTGAAATTGAGGCCGAGAAAAACCATGATGGCATGGTGGGGGCCCTTAAGTGGGTAGATTGAGATTCAATTTGGTGTCGTCTCTATATTCTCTCTCTCTTGAGCTCAAGTCCATGAATGGTAAAATTGAATTCACCATGTCAGGAGAAGAAGAACGAAGCTTCAAGAAAGGCATCATTCTAGAAGAAAGTATCCATGTAGCCATTCACTATGTTAGGAGAAGACGAAAGAAGCTTCAAGAAAGCTATCATTGCAGATGGAAGTATCCACGAAGACACTACTACAGAAGAAATTCTTGATGAATACACAACAAAAGAAGAAACGCTTTTGCAAAGCACTAATATATTCCTTGAAGAGCTAATGTTGGAGAAGAACATGCTACTCAGGGTACAATTACAATTGGCAAAAGAAGTAGAAGAAAAGAAACCTAAAGTTCAACCTACAAAGTAGGGTCCCTAAAATTTTCAACACATGCTTCTTCTCATGCAGCAACAAAGAGAACGAGAACTTGTTGAGGAATGATAGATAGAGGAAGAAAAATGCAGGGGGAGGCCAAAGATTGATGCCATGTAGAATGCGTGGCATTGGAGTGTCAACATAAGCTCGATCGGGAAGCCATGCAACTCTAGCATCAACAGTTGCTAGCAACCCTATAGGAAAGTCTTGTGGCAACCCACCTGGTCCTATTTCCTCAACCACTCCATCAATAATTGTCATATGAGCTTAATCGAACTTCGATAAGTATGATGGTCATACAAGCTTAACTGAACATAAATATGATGGTAAGTGTGATTATTTTATAGTCACACAATTTATACATCAATGTCTTACATATTTTCCATTGGCTAAAGTTATAGATCCTCAACCAAACTTCAGTATGATGGTAAATGTGATTATTCTACAATCACCCAATTTATACATCAATTTGTTACATATTTTCCATTGGCTAAAGTTGTAAATCCTCAAGACAAATTCCACCTAGTGGCTCCACCCCTCACTGGGGAAGTTGTTACTTGGTGGCAGCATTGGTCAGTGGGATACTTTTGTGTCTGCCCTAAAAGCCAGCTTCCTTCCACCCAATATTTGACCAATTTGGAGGATGTGTTTTAGAAACTCTCCCAGAATGGGTCTCATGTGCTAACCTATTCAAACAAGGTCATAACCATGGCACAATAGTTGGGGAAGTTGGGAGACGAGAAGTTGAAATAGTGTCTCAAGGGGTTGGATATAAACAGAAGAAATGCTTTTGCAAAACACATATATTCCTTCAAGAGATGATGGTGGAAAAGAAAAGGCTACTTAGGCTACAATTACAACAACAGGCAAAAGTAGAAGAAAAGAAAGAGCTGCCTAAAGAACAACCTAAAGAGCAGCCTAAAGTTCAACTTACTGAGTAGGGTCCTTAAAATTTTCAACACATGCTTCTTCTCATGGAGCAACAAAGAGAACGATAACTTGCCGAGCGACGAGGAACGATAGATAAAGGAAGCCAAATG
Organism: Cibotium barometz; assembly: GCF_041138505.1. Classification (NCBI taxonomy): domain Eukaryota; kingdom Viridiplantae; phylum Streptophyta; class Polypodiopsida; order Cyatheales; family Cibotiaceae; genus Cibotium; species Cibotium barometz. Next base: position 44,599,331 of record NC_141048.1, on the reverse strand, counting down.
CATGGGGAGGCTAAAGACTAATGCTTGGTAGAATGTGTGACATTGGAGTATCAACATAAGCTCGATCAGGAAGCCATGCAACTCTAGCATCAACAGTTGGCTAGTAACCCTATAGGCCAGTCTTATGGCAACCATTCCCAAGTGGATGCAACTCTAGCATCAACAGTTGGCTAGTAACCCTATAGGCCAGTCTTATGGCAACCCTTCCCAAATTGGCACCTGGTCCTAATTCCTCAACCACTCCATCAATAACTATCATATGAGCTCAATCAAACTTCAGTAAGTATGATGGCCATACAAGCTCAGCTGAACTTAAATATGATGGAAAGTGTGATTATTTTGTAGTCACACAATTTATACATCAATGTGTTGCATATTTTCCATTGTCTGAAGTTATATATCCTCAACCAAACTTCAGTATGATGGTAAGTGTGATTATTCTATAGTCACCCAATTTATAGTGGATTCACACCTCACTGGGGAAGTCATTACTTGGTGGCAACATTGGTCGGTGTTCATTGCACCCATATTACTCATGCAAAAGAAAGATAAGACTGCATGTTTAAGCTCACCAAAAATAAGTTCCCAATGCCCATGATTGAGTACATTCTGGAGCGTCTTCATGGTGCTAAGTATTTTTCAAAAATAGACCTCAAGAGTGGCTATCATCAGGTTTGGATTTTTACAACCAACATTCCAAAGGCAACTTTCTAGACCAAGCATGGCCATTACGAGTTTCTGGTGATGCCATTTGGCCTCACTAATGCACCATTGGAGTTCAATAAAATGATGCCTTGGGTATTCAGCTTTAGGATGAAGGATGCCAAGAAGAATTATTTAGTGTATGACAAAAAGCTTTTAGGGGTGATCTTAAGAATTGAAAACCTTTTGTTTACAACACGAGGGAATTCACAACCAAAGATTGATCATCAGAGGCACTTAAATGGTGGTAAAAACTATGTTGAGTGCCCACTGGGGTGGAGTGATAGGCAAGCCAGGTGAAGTAAAATCTTTCAACAGTTTGAAGGTATGATTGAATATGTCCCTAGCAAGAATAACCCTATTATTGCTGATGCTCTTAGTCAGTAGTCCACCATTCAAACTTTCCATGGGTCGATTGTCTCATTCTTCATCATATTCAATAGTAGAAAAGTGAAAAATTATACGTGCTTAGGACTCCTATCTTGTAGAAAAGTGTAAAATTATATGTGCTTAACACTAGTCTTGTAAAAAAAAAGCCACTTTGTGGCTTTTGAAGGGTTTTTTAAAAATTCAAATCTCTTAAGTTATTGAGTTTCAAACAAAATCCTCTTAGGAAACTCTTCTTAACACATATACAGAGAGTTGAAAAAAAGAAATAGAGCTGCAAAGAATGAATCAAAAATACTATTTTTCAATAGTCATAAACTAGGCGAAACTTGCCAAGTAGCGCGCTAAATGTTAATATATCTTATTAAAACCCAATCAAATAATTTTTACACATGCCAAAAATCCCATAAAAATGTATCAACATGTACACAATGTATGTATTCACTTAAAATGATGATAGAATCAAAGTTGACAACATTTTTTGGCCCTCTAATTAGAGCGAGGTGCTGAATATTTTAGCCACTTTTGTGGCTTTTTACTATTTTTAGCAAAGTCTTAGTTTTGAAATTTCACTTTTTTGGGTAAAATAAAATTCCCATATGATGCACTTTGTTAGTAGCGGAGCTCATCTATGTGCTACAATATGGTTACCTATTCCTACTTTTAATAGCCTAAATGAGACCCTGAGCCACTTTAGTGGCTCAATTACAAGACTAGTGTTAAGACTCCTATCCTGTGCATACATTATTCTCAACTAAGCACCCTAGTGCTTTAGTGCCAAGGTAGCCCGAAGCTTGTATGCATAAGGCTCTCCAAAGTGGCTTCACAATTGTCTTTGGTTTGATGGTTTAGCAGTAGCGTTGTAGACGTTTGGTCTACAACAATCATTATCATTAAGTTTTCTACATTGTAACAGAAGTTTTCTAAAGTAATCAAGCAAATACTCTTGCTTGGTTGTGGGAGGGGCCCTTTAAGTGGGTAGATTAGGACCCAATATGGTGTCATCTCTGCATTCTCTTTCTCTTCAGCTCTATCTCCTATTAGTAAAGATTGAAGTGGATTACTTCATGCTCACTAACATAAAGGTATAAAGAACTTTCTTGATGTGTGTTATGTAATCATACCAATAGTAGCATGTCAACCTTGCCCTAGCCGACATAATAACCATAAAGTGCCCACTCTCTATGCATCATGCTGTTAGGCCTGGGTATACTATCCATTTGTGCCAAGAAGGTCTAGACTGTCATCTACCTATGTAAATCCTTCATTGGTGGTCCAGGTCCTAGTAATCTTCCAATCAAAGGGAGTAGGCCACCTCAATTTGAAGGGCCTAAACAAGCCATTTCTAGAATAGAAGGAGGCCTCACATATGAAAAACTTCTACTTTGCATCTACCTTATGCATCTTCAATAAGTTGCCTACCACCACAACTATCCAAAACCAATCACCAATATCCCATGCATTCGATTTTGCAGATCCTAAACCATACCACTTAACCTTGTGCATGCCAACTTTTCATACTGTATATTGGAACATCCATACTTCTTTGCCCTGGCAACAACGGCTTCACTTAGGGTGATGTAAGGACATGGTCACAATTAGGGACGTATGTTAACCACTTTGTAGGTTAAGATGGTTTCACCCACTTGATCTATTGTAAGATGCTTTGCCATCTTACCCACTCAAATGGGCACGTGTCTTTTTAAGATGGCACTGGAACATATAAAGTGGTCGTTGAGTTTAATGTCAAATAGGGGAAGTCTAAGGACTTTGTGAACATACTTGTTTGGGATTAGTAATATTGGTTGGACCATTTTCAAGTTTGGCCAGCCTAATGTGAAAATTCGTCAGCCTAGTGTGAAAATTAGCCTAGTGGTCATATCATTTTTAAGTTTGGCTAGCTGTTACATTCCCGTAACGCCGCTACGGGCGTTACCACAAGAGGGGACGACCTCTGGCTCACCACCCAGCCATAGAGGAAGAATGAGGATTGCCCCTCATCCCCCCAGGCTATATAGTGTGTGGCCTGCCGTCCACACTAGCCTGGCCGCCCATGACTCCGCATGGGCGTCCTCTCCCACTGAACCCCGGATATGGCCATCCGGTCTGCCGTCGGTCACAGGCGTTACAGCCTACGTGACATTACCCCCCCCTTAAGAAGAGTTTTCGTCCTCGAAAACAAACTGGGGAAATCTTTTGGAAATTGCACTACGGCGTTCACAGGTTGCTACCTCCTCATCCCTATCTGTCCATTTAACAAGTACCTTCTGGTACACTTTATGTCGGGTTTGTCTGTCTCGATACCCAAGAATCCTTTCCGGTTCATGTGGTATCTTTGGTGGCTCTATCAAGTCCACCAAAATCTTTGGAGAAACTGCGTTCTCTAACCCGTGAACTGATTTCTTCAGTTTAATGACATGGAAGATAGGATGGACTTGAGAACTCTCCGGTAACTCAAGTTTGTAGGCTACGTCCCCAATCTTCTTAAGGACCTTGAAAGGACCGCAATATCTAGGAGAAAGTTTATCACACATTCCCGTTTTCATGGTTGCTGACTGCGCAGGAACCTTTAAAAATACAAAGTCACCTTCTGCAAAGGTCATTTGTCTGCGTCCTTTATAGGCAAATGTTTTAGCGCGATCCTGTGCGCTACGGATGCTCTCGTGTGCAGCTCTGAGCATATCATTCATATCTTCAAGGAAAACCTTGACAGATTGAATCTTCTCCTTTTCTAGGCCTACAGCCATCGGAGATCTCGGCTGGAATCCATACATTAACATGAATGGTGTAAATCCAGTCGCTGAGTGTTTGGAGCTGTTATAGGCAAACTCCAATAAGGGCAAGTACTCTTCCCAATTAGATTGCTTCTTACTAACATAAGAACGCAACATATCCTCTAGAATTTGGTTAACTCTTTCAGTTTGACCATCAAACTCCGGATGATCTACCATACTCATACTCAGAGTAGTATCCAATTTTTGAAGACTTTTCTCCAAAAATGACTGCTGAACTTTCTATCTCTATTTGACACTATATCTGCGGGCAGGCCATATAGCTTGTAGAGATGTTCAATAAAGAGTTTTGCCAACTCTGGCGTTTTAACAGTTTTCTCGTGGTAATAAACTTTGCCAGTTTAGTTCACCTGTCCACTACCACCCACACCGAGTCATTCCTTCGACTCGTCTTGGGTAAACCGGTAATGAAATCCATGGAAATGCTTTCCCATTTCCCTTGAGGAATCTCCAGCGGATGGAGTAGTCCTCCAACCTTAAGACGTTCATGTTTTCTGAATCCCAGGATGACCCGCACTTGGACTATCAAAACTATACCCCGAAGGCTCGGCTAGCCTCTCCGGACTAACTCTCGCCTCGCTACCCGCCGCACCTACGGCCAGTCTCTCCGGACTAGCATTACGTGCCGGCGAGGAAGGTGGGCGCGGCTGTAACAAAGTGCGTACGCGTACAGCACGCCAGACCTCTGTAAAGACAGGATCATGCTCACACAAGCCATGATTTGGTATTTCAACCAAAACCTTAAGGTAAATTTCATGCCTTATTTTGCATCATGTCATTAGCACAGAAGCTAATGTACTGGAGAGCACTCTAGTAGCGCAAGTTCTTAGACTATGCTACTAGATATTTGTAGACTACGCTACCATGTTGCATTACCAACTTGTTAAAATTTCTCGTTGGAAAGCTCTACGGCCAATCTAATCATGCATCACAAGGATTAGTTCCAAAGCTGAGAGATACTTTTCTCTTAGAGTAACATCTTTGCACAAGCATATGCTCTAGAATTTTGTTGAGTTTCTAACTACCATCAATCTACGGATGGTTAAACTCCACTCTAACTCAGAGTAAATGTAACTTTTGAAAATTTCCTTTCAAATATAACAATCAAACTTCCTATCTCTTATGCCATACTATATCTGCGGAGGCAGATCATATAGTATGTGGAGATGTTTGATAAAGATTCTTGCACCACTACGGGTGTCTGGAATTACATCCATTCACTTACAACTCTTTGTTGCTATTACCAGACATATCCCTTCAAGTATTGTCTGGACTCACACAACTATTCGAGTTTATGTGATATTTGAGGATATCCCTCCTTTCCCTCAAGAAAGGTTTTTGTCCTCAAAAACTCTACTCTCAAGCGGACTACGCGCTAGTGTCATAGGTCCAAGAACAAATCTAGACCGTGTTAAATATCATATGTTATATTCTTGATTCCTTCCAAGAAACTTTTAAACATCTTGCAACGAAGATGCGGTATCGTGTCTACGCACATATGGTGGTACTATTTTGCAACAGATCAGTGGTTTCACACTTGTAACAAAGTGCTTCATTGTTGCATATTATTACCCTTCATAAGCGGTTACACACTTATGAATCATTTGGGTGGGTCGTACCATCTATCAAGAAAAATTTCAAACTACTAATAACCACATTATCAATCCACAGATAATGACTGAGCTGGCTGCGAAGCCATAGGTTGCTAGATAATTGATGGTAATTACACAAGCTCAATGTCTCATTACATCATACATTCAATATAAATGCAAACATCACAGTACTTAGTGATGATGAATTTAGGAATTTCATCCTATCCCTGTTTGGTGTTGGTATGAAGTATAACTATGAGAACATTATTTGCTGCCTCCTCATTATAGCGGCAAAGCTACCTACCCATCACAGGTGGCAATCTCTACCAAGCTATAACCAATGACAAGCAAATAAATGAGTACTCTTGTAAGTTCTTCATAACCATATCTCGCACCAAACTCATAATCACTACGGATTAAATGCCAGGGCTTGCAAAATTGAATGTTATCTGATAGGTAGAGGGGATCATCAAACTACGGATGACCTTGACAACTCACTAAGACTAGTGATGTGTAACTTTTAAGTTACTCCGCTCTCCTTGCTTATTCCATACCATCGAACAAATCGGTCCCTCGATTTGAGCAACGTCAACATATTTATGAGTACCTCGATACTCATGGATTGTGGTTCGGTAATTTAAAATGTTGATCTAGAGTATCTTTCACTCAAGGATCTTAATGTTATTAGCAGTTATGTATTAGTAGTGAGTAACTACGTACCCACTATCATCACACTAGTAGCTCCATACTAGTCTGTGAGTAACTCCGTACCCAATGTCGTACCTCCCCCGAGTGGGAGTACCATATACAACCATCTATAACAAGATGCTTAAGTCACTTGCTGCTAAGAAGTGACTACACAAATTGATTCCTCCATTGCACATTGCAGTACAATATCTGGTATTACAACCCGAATTTTTGGACGTCCTTATCATAGAGGTCAACTTAAAAACTAGTGCATAGGTCTTGTGGAGTCTCGGCTGACCTAACCACACCACTGGTGACTTCCTACAAAAAATGTGGCGCCAAAGTCACCACCTATGTACTTTAACTCCGTAAAGTACATGGTCTTCATCTATCATCTATGGAAAGTTGTAAAACATTCCTGCGAGATGGATTTTTATCACCCTAAAATTATTGTGCACTATTTTAGTGTGAAGAGCTTTTTTCCTGGGTACCATGGTTCACCCTAAGCTCATCTTTTGCTAAATTCTCTGATTTAACAAAAGATATGTCTGCCTCCGAACACTCCAGTTCAGCCCCAGACTTTGAGTTTACTTCTTAACACTCCGGTTAAGTCAAAACTCACCAGATACAGTAGGATTTACCACTAAGCTCTCCGGCTTAGCCTTCTATCCTAACTCAGCCCGAATTTATGTACACTACATATGTCGGATCCGATACTAACAACAACCAGGCTCATCTGGAGTGAGATACTACTCACTATTGCCATGTAAAACCTTATTAAATCCATGGAATGCTCCACTCATTCCCAAGGGGTCTTACGACTTATAGGGTTTACATGCACATGAACTTTGTAAGCAAAATAGCCTGTCATGCAATATTACAATTGCTTATGTAGGAAAGTAATATATTTCCCAAAATCATATGGTAGCAACTAAAATGTGCTCACAATCGCACACTTATGTTGAACATAGGCAAGACTACGCTTGCAAAATGCTATAGGGCGTCCCCCATGCATGAAACTGTCCAACCAAACTAGTCTTACTGCTAACCTCTAGATTTAGATCACTCCGGAACTAAATCACTCTGTTAGCACTAGTACACCATCATGGTCTTGCTACCTAGAGCTTCTCCGAACTCGTAACTAGGTTTTATCCCAACTTATGGCTATATTTGGTAATTTTCAAAGTTTAAATTTTATCTTGCACACTTTATCACTACAGACAAGTGTACATACAGACCTGCCAAAGAGTCAAGTTACATGCACAAGCCTTGGCGTCCCATTCCACCCAGACTACAATTGATTCCGTGAGAATTTGATGTCCCATACCATCAAATTACCACCCAACCAATTGATGTGACATATAAAAAGGCTCTTTCCCCCCTCGAAAGATCACTCCGAACTCTCGAGCAGTGGGATGTCAACGCATGGCAATAAAAAGAAGAGAAAACCATGCTTAGTAAGTTTAAGAACAGTTCTCTTCGATCAACTTCTATAAGGGCATTGAGCATTACATCTCAAGATTATACCCCTTCAGATTTGTTTGTCACTACAAAACAAACACAAATTTGTCCGAACGAAACTTTAACTCTAGCAAGACGACGCTCGCAAAAGTGGAAATTGAAACCTGGCGAGGCTACGCTCCCAGAGTCTAACACTAGTCATGTCTAGAGAGTACGTTGCTAATGGGGTCATGTGATCAAGGCTACTAGCAGAAAACGCGACCTCAATCCCAGCTATCTTAAATGCCATTGACCAATTTTAGAAGTCATGACCATGGCAAGACTGCGCTTGCAAAAGTGTCTCTACGGACTACATTTGTTCGTCACAATGGACCACATCCAAGTAGACATTTTTCATTGGGTCTAAGCACATTGGAGTCACGAACTCCTTCTTGTGGACTTTCAACAAGAACAATGTGTCTGATCTGCTCTCATATTACTTTGTGGTAAACCACATGGTTAAACCACTAACAGAGAGAATTTATATCATGTATTTATGTATTGTTAACGAATACTTCTCGAACTACGCGAGAACATTACCATCGATTTTTCTCTTGCCACCTTAAAAAAAATTCTAGTGCACTACGGCACAATGTGGGTATGAGTGCACTTACGACGTGACACCAACATGTGCACGCCATGACATGACGTGTGTGCAAGACTGTCAATGGTTCAGCAGACATGGGCACGCTACGGCACCCTTAGACGTACATGCACCGCACGAGCAAGTGCGTTATGCCACAAATGGCCAGGGTGCACTACGGCACGACTGTGCCACACTTCTCCCAAAGATATAATTCCAAGTGTTGGTGGGGGGTTAGTGTGTTACGGCACATATATTCGTCTACTACACCATGAATGCAAAGCATGTGCACTACGGCACGATTGGGTTGGACTCTACCAATGCGTCCACAACTGGTACCAAACATTGGAGGATGCAGGCATTGCGCATATTCTCGCGGGCTACGGTCATAGACGTGTTCACTAGGCACAACGGCCATAGAACGGCTTTGTCTTGAAGGACTCGACACTACGGCCGTGGGATTTGTCTCTCTCTTAGCACGCGGCGCTACGGCCGTGTGCGGTGGGTCTCTCTCGTTGAAAACAGGCACTACGGCCACACGGCACGACGGCCGTGTGGGTTGGTTTCGTGGGGTGTGCCATTGTTTTTTGTTTTTTGTTTTTTTTTTTCAAAAAATAAAATAAAATAAAATAATAACGGGCCGGGCCGGCCTTCGCCGCTTCGGGCGTGGCCACCCGCCCGCCCGTGAGGAGCCTGGCCACCGCCGTTTGGCATGGCCGCCCGCTGGCCGACCGCCTACTTCATTTTTAATTTAAAAAAATGAACAAATAAGCTTCATTTTTAATTTAAAAAAATGAACAAATAAAATATTTGTTTTTTTTTTTGGGGGGGCTCGTGGCGTTTGCTGGGCTGGTGGCTGCCCGCCGCCGCCCCTGGCCGGCGTTGGTGGCTGGCCACCGCCGCCGCCGCCTGGCTGGCTTGCTGGCCGGCCTGGCTGGCCGCCGCCGCCGCCGCCTGGCTGGCTGGCCGGCCTGGCTGGCTACGCAGCACAGCGCAGCCCTCAGAGCGCCTGGGCTCTACGCCCCCCCTTTCAAACGAGGTCTTCGCACATTGGTGGGCTGCTATTCGCCTGGGCTCTACTCAGACGTGCTCTTCGCAATTATTCAAGCCTTTCGCAGCATTCAACGCATTTCTTCAACGCCTTTTGCTGGTTTTCGCCCCACCACTCCCACACACGGTGTGGTCTGCGCCTTTGCTGACAACGGGGCTGGTGTCGCTCCCCACACACAATGCAAGTCGCCCCCCCCCAGGCTCTTCCACGCAGCCGTGGGGCTCGTGGGTTAGTGGTCTTCGCCCCCCCCCACACACTCGCCTTTTTTGTGGTGATCTTTCGTGGGGTTGGTCTGCGCCCCCCCCACCTCTACAGGTTTCAATTCGCAAGCATTCACAGGAGACGTTTTCGCAGCATTCGTAGCCATTCAACGCGAAAACAAAAAGAAAGCAAACAAAAATTGAGCTTACCTGCGATGCTCCTTCGTGTGTGTGACGGGGAGAGAGAGAGAGAGAGAGTTCTTCTTCCTCTCCATTCTTCCATGGCTGCCTCCCTCCACACCTTCCATTCGAGATAAGGATAAGGAGACGAATGGTCGAAAACCATCGAGTGGGCTCCGGTCCCCCGGTCACGCGCGGGCTCTGACAATCCCATCGAACCACGCTCTGATACCAGTGTTACATTCCCGTAACGCCGCTACGGGCGTTACCACAAGAGGGGACGGCCTCTGGCTCACCACCCAGCCATAGAGGAAGAATGAGGATTGCCCCTCATCCCCCAGGCTATATAGTGTGTGGCCTGCCGTCCACACTAGCCTGGCCGCCCATGACTCCGCATGGGCGTCCTCTCCCACTGAACCCCGGATATGGCCATCCGGTCTGCCGTCGGTCACAGGCGTTACAGCCTACGTGACACTAGCCTAATGTGAAAACTAGTCACTTGTATATGAGTCAATTTTGACACTAAGAACTACACGTTCATTCTCTTGCAATAGAAAATTGCAATAGAGTACTTGTGATCTCCCCTTCTTCTCTACTCTTGCGCTTGCTTGTGTTCTATTGGATTCTTGCATTCTAGGATGGTTTTCCTACTTTTTGAATAAGATTGCTTGTAGGTTGCTCCCTGCCATTAGCTTCTTCTTCATCACACCTTTTGCGAGCGAGAACCACCGTGAAGGACATTCTCTTTTTGCCTCCATCTAGGCATGGAGAGCTCTATCTTCACCCCTTAGCAAAGGAGAATTTAGGTGTGATAGAGCCAGCACAACGACATCAAGGAGTTGGATTGTGGATTGAAGGCAAGACCCAACAAAACATGATTTGATAAGTCTAAGGTAAGCTCTTGACCTAAATAATTCTTCTCTTCCAATGTTTTATTACATATGTAGATCACATTAACTATTGTACATCTTGTAATCATAACTTTGGTGCAAAGAGACCTTTGCTCATGGGATGTGTCTTCCATGTTCATAGATTTACCTTTACCTTCAAGGTGTGGTCCCTTTTCTAATAATATAGATATGGTTCATGTCTAATCATGGATCTAATCTTGCTTCCCTTATCATGTAGGGGACTGCCTAGAATGTAGTCATAAGAGTTTTGTTGTTGTATAAACTTCACCATAAGCAAGTGGAATAAATTGGCCAAGTGTCTTGTTTTTTATGTCCCGCAAAAGTCTCATTGGCTTTGGAGGCATTGTCAATCTATCTTTATAATTAGACTTGTACTAATGTAGGCTCTCCCCTTCTCCCAATATAGCTTGGTGATGATGTTGATTCCTACATGCCCATCCAAGATGGCCTCCCTTATAGTATCTTGTATAGTAGGGAGTCTATAGTAGGGAGTTCCACGTTCATGTTGCCACTTTCAAAGTAGGTAGTGTGTAGTAGGGAGTATATAATAGGGAGTTCCACATTCATATCGCAACTTTCAAAGCAGTGACCCAATTTATTCACTTGCACTTTCACTATCATCTTTAGTCTTTTAACCTCTCGAGTTGGTTCTTTAGCTAGGGACTCATCTGAGGAGTTGGGTGGTTCTTTCGTGCCTACTCTTAGTCTCCCATATCCATCCAGTCTTTCCATAAGCTCAGGCTACCTTGAAGAAAGGAGACAAAGCCAAAGGAACTAGGATAATTGAAGTGATTCGTGTTATGAAAGAAACAATTGTAGGAATGCCAATGTACACTCATCGAAGCCATCTGGAGGGAGAGAGAGATACTCTCAAAACACGAAGAAGGCCTAGAAAAGTGGTTGGTATGGAAGAAGATAGCAGTCATCTTCCAGAGTATAACTAAACAACAAGAGCTCGTGTGCCAAAAAAGCCTAGAAGGATCAACCTAGATATTGTAGACTATGTTGCTAAAATGAAGACACAGTAACAAACCTTAACACCATAAGTACTAGGATTATTATAATGCAAGATGGTCAACTTGTGATGGAGAGGGAAGTGACTCAAACCTTCTAGGCTGTTCAAAGAACTCCACTTGGGAGTCATGTGAAATGTGGGTCGAGAACAGATGGTCGAAAGTGCAATAAGCCACTTGTCAATTCAAGGAAGCGATGCATATTCCCTAGTTTCTTTACAATAAGGAAGTATCATGATGGAATACAAAATCACAAGTGATGTGGTTTTGTAATACAGATTGTACACACACTTTGAGAAGGACATTTTTCTAGCGCTAGCAACCATGCCACAAAACTGGCCATTTTGAAGGGCACTAATGTGACATGGGAAGAGGTGAATGATTTGAATTTGGTTGGGTTCAACTTGGAGACCATCCCAACCCACACTGTGGATATTTAAGTGTAACAAGTTCAATAAATGCAAAATGTTACATGTACCCATTATAGGTCAAGGTGTCCAAGGCAGCATAACAAAGAATTAAGCCTACAATGGAGATGGATGAAGTGTCAAAATGGAGAAGGTAATAAAGAAAGGTGTGCACGAAATTGTTCACATTAAAACTATAGGATATGGTGTAGAAAAACTATAGGATATGGTGTAGAAAGTGGTGTAGAAAGTGGTGGTAAGTATGAGATTTAGGTTTGAGACCAACATGCTCATGTCCAAGTTTTCAATTTAGGCTGTCCCAAAAGCTAGCCATATCTTGCATGTAAACATTTATACTTTGTATTCTTGAGGGTGTTAATCCCATTTTGGATTAACAAGTACGCTCCTCCATATGAAAACATTAATAAGTGTCATGCAAAGGCACTATAAAAGTTGTACATTATGAGATATTGGCCACCCAAGGCCTTAGTGAAGTGAGAGAATGGGCCAATTGTATATAAGGAATTTTCTTATAATGAATGGACACCATCCCCCTTTGTGCTATTGAGAGCTCTTCTTTGTGTCTTGAGAGAGATTGGGAGAGAGCATTCTAGCATTTGTGCCTCTTCTATGCTTGTATGTTGCATGCTTGTGTTGGAGAGTGAGAGAGAGTGATTGCCTTATGTTATGGTGCGAGCGACTCTATGGTGATAGTGTGGAGGTGGAGCTTCTCAAGTGAGTTTGGAGGCCTTAAGAGACTCAAGTTCGAAGCATTGGTGAGTGCCCTACGAGAGTTATGTTTGATTGCTCTTCCCTAAGGGAATGCATTGAGTTCCCTCTTGGAGGTGTGGTAGCCCATAACATTTTTGGTACCGTTGCCGAGGAAACCCCTTTGTTTCTTCCATCCTCTTGGAGTTTCAGCTCCTATTACATAAGATTCATGATTGCCTTTGCATATTCTGGTAGTGCATTGTGTAGGAAATGAATGTATAAGATTTGTATGGAAGTGAAAAATCATGAGAAATTGGTTGTGTTTGTTGTGTAATTGTCTGGTGGAGTGGTTGGAAGAGAGCTTCACTGTTTTTTCTAGTTAATTTTGATGTTTGCATCACCGGAATCATCAACGTGAATGAGTAGGTTGGTGTTCTGTTTTTCTTTCTTTTCAAAAAATTACAAAAATCAAAAAAATAAGGAGCCATTGATTGTGTCTCGAGTTTGTATTACATTCCTTAGCCGTGGCGCAATCATTTTGGAAGCAGTGAGATAAGGATTTTGGAAGCAGTGAGATAAGGATTTTGTACCCAAAATCATCTTAGTCGATGTGCGAAGTTCCCACGTGAAACTGCAAGAAAATCATTCACGACATGAACCATTTTCTACAACTTCACACCGTGAACCGCTCTCGGAATCAATGCCACGATTAACGCTGCAATTCATGGGATTACCTTGCCAAAAATAGGTAGCCTTATCTTGACACCTATGACACCACGAGGTCTGACAAAATTAAGATTCATGAACGCGTAAAAAATCGTTCATGACATGAACTATTTCAGAGCACTTCACGGCGTGAAACATTTTCATTTCATGACGTGAACCATTTTAGAACCCTTTACGGTGTGAACCATTTTTAATTCACAACCTGAACCAATTGCTTTTCAACGATGTGAAACCTTTTCTCTTCACGGCGTGAACTTTTTATGCAATTTTACGCCTTAATCACTTCCAACTCACGAACCTGGTATTGTCGGATTAAGGCCAAGGAAGTCTTGAGAACGTTGAAAATTATAACAAGGTAACATGGAATTCTAAGTCCAAAAGCAAAAATTTTAAACATGTGAAAGTGCAGAAAATTATTCATGACATGAACTGTTTTTTGACACTTCACGCCGTGAACTGTTCTCTGCAATCTCACAGTCTCAGAAACAAGTCAACAAAATCTGACCAAAATTTAATTGGGGCAACAAAATAGCTTATCAAATCATATTCACATGCACTGGAGGTCTGGAAAGCTCATCGAAGACGACCTCACTCCTGAGACGATGGTGCATCAAATCACCCAGGATCTTCCTATCAAAAGAGTGTGGATTCAGGCCACTCAGTAAGCACTCAATTGAGTGTCTTAAAAAAAGGAATTTGATCACCGTTGAAACTAGTAGTGAAGAATCCATGGAAGAAGGGCTGCGATACTCTAGGTTTGGGGAAGAGGACAAACCACCCTCCCCTACCAGATCCAGTGGTATCATTGATATAGCCTTTTTTGGTCTCCAAACCAGCAATGACGAAGAAGTGCAATCTGCGGGCATGGGTCCGTCAACCAGCGCACGTTGGGACTTGGTCCAAGGCAAGAAGTACCTATCCAAACTTCAAATTCGAGAGGGTGTCAAACAACAGTAGCACCCCCCAAATGAGAAGAGACATGGAAAGTGCTGCCAAGACGGATCAAGTATTCTTCCCAACCTCATAGGAAGTAGAGTTAAATCTAAAAAGGATCGAGGTGGAACGACAGCTATGAGAATTGAGCTTAAGGAAACAAGAGCTCATTACTCGAAGGGCTAGAGCCGAGAACAAAAGGAGATGGGAAGTGTAAACTTACTCCAATCACGAGGTAAAGAGCCCAAAATAGTCATGGAAAGAAGTGAGGGAAAAATTCCAAACTTAGAACCCACCATTAATGAAGAGCCTAGAGCAGGGGAAGGGTTTGTAACCCTAGATGAAGAGGATAATTTACCGAGAGCGACAGGCAAAGGGGAAGACTGCCTGTACACCAAAAAGGACATCGAGCACATGATCAATCATCCCACGTTCCTACAAGACATGGAACTCTTAATTCTACAAAGGCATACAGAGGCGGCTAATGATGAGCCATTCTAGAATGAAGTGGCCGGACCATCCCATAGACCGGAGATGCCGAGAAGAGCCAACATAGGAAGAGGTCTAGATAGGGGGGAGAAATTCCTTAAAGACCAAGGGTGGATCCAACCACCATCGATCTTAATGTAGCCACAAGGATGGATCTATTGAATATGGATGCGAAAATGGGCCGAGGAATGGTTAGGGAACTAGGCAACGTCCTAATGATCAAAACCTATTTACCGATTAAAAGCATACCCCAATTGCGTACAAAGACTAGACTAGTATTGAATTTAGAATCCCGACCCTCCCACACATAATTTCCAAGCTTGTTAAAAAATTCTCTAGGGATGGGGATCCTATTCAACATGTAGAGATTTTTGAATCCATATGCAAAACCTGTGGGGGCCAGTCAGTGATGTAACAGAGATTCATGCTTTTTCATTGACCCTAGAAGGGAAAACGCATCAATGGTTCTGAACCCTCAAACGCGAGAGGATAAGGTTAACTTCACATGACTCAAGAATATGTTTGTGCCCATCTTTGCCAGAAGTGGCAACAGATGGCATAGTTGCACAACATCAAACAAAAGGAAACGGAGTCGATGAGAGACTGTGTGTCTCAACTAAAGCACTTAAATTCAAGGTGTAAACTACAAGAAAGGCTAACTGACGATCAGTTATTGCCTTACTTCCGGAGAGGAGTTAGAGACCACAAGATGCATGATTATCTGGTATTAGTCCGACCAGCTACTCTAGATGCATGTTGCAAACTAGTAATTGAATATGAAGATAATATGCTTGTGAGACCCTTGCCCCTCCGCGCATCGAAATCTGGGAAGCTAGCAGCAGCAGCGTAGAAGTAGCAACCTCACGCGCAGGGTAGGGTTTTCCACTCGTCGGGGCCTCGCCCATGGATGTCCGGACAAGAGACTAATCCCTCAGTTCTCCTAAAAGCAAACCCCAAAAAAAACTTCCCTCGCCCAGAAAGCATAGGCGATTCCTCCAAGAGAATTTTATTCTAACGTGGTCAAGAGCCTTAATTTACCCTTTTTTCATTCCGACCGAACCCACAGGTCACATGGCCGGATCAAGGGAGACACTTGCACTTGGATCATAGAGACCAACGCTTTTTTTCCCATCAAGAGGCACATCCGTTGATTCTTTTCTATAGAACAAGGATTATCCGTGATTTACTTCAACTATCATAACTTGAACAGAATTGAATTTTAATTATAGGGATCCATCAGTCCAGCCTAACCCCATCCAGTCCCATACGTTAGCCAATTGCCCAAGCCAACCGCCCAACCACTGTATTGATAGGATCCATTTAGAAATTTGGTTATGTTTTGTCTTGGCGGGTACTTGGGAAAAGAGTTCACAGGCCCCCTAGTCGGCACTCATGCAAAGTATAATTTAGACACCACTTACGCACCTAATATGAAATTGCCTTTTACATATTCAGTTGTCTTTAAAGCAAACTTGAAATGATACCATAGTATTACTGATCATAATCCTCCAAAATATCCAGATCCAATTTCTAACTTTTCCACTTCCCAATCAAAAAATCCAATTTCAGCCATTCCTTTCTTCGCATATCTATGGCATCATTGGGAACCAGAACGCTCACCCTTTGCTCACTTAGGGGCCTTTTCGATAGTTCCTAGCCCATAGTACCCAGGAATATAATCAAGTATTCCTTTCATCCCTTCCTCAACGTACCTATGACATCATTGGCAACCAGAACACTCACCATCTGCTCACTCAGGGGCCTTTTCAATAGTTTGCCCATAGTACCTAGGAATATAATCACATAAAAATCATATGGACTCTCAGTTGAAGATCAGCAAGATCAACCAACAAGATCCATGTAAAAGAGCCATGAACTTATCCATTGAAGACCAGCAAGGTCAATCAACCAGATTCATGCCCGTGTTTAGAAAACAAACTCCAACTCATTTTTTTCCTCGATGCACGCGTGGGTATCCTAGGCGACCTAGAGCCCGAGCACTGTATGGTCAGCACCCTCTAGCTTCCTTCACAGGTGACCTGGCGCTTCACTCATAGGCTGCTTCCTTAGTCCCTCATCCACCGTACCGGCGGAAGCTCACCATTTAAATCGAACCGAGGCTGGTCAAGACCTCGGCCGACCTTGCCATGCAAGACGTCCTTCATCGACTCGCCGTCAGCTGTTGCAACTTTTTCATTAGGTCCCCCCACACGACCTCATTCACAAGATGGTCAAAATGCTTCCCCAGCATTCTTGACATAAAACAATCTTTAAAAGAATAGGTTTCACATAATAAATACAATTCCAATCAAAATTCTTATCTTTCCTCATCACTCCACATCCTTTCATATTATTCCTCATATTTTCTCATCATTCCACATCCTTTCATATTATTCCTCATCATTTCTCATCTTCCCACATTTTTCTACATTAATCCGTATCACATCACATCATGCCCACATAACCTCACATCCAATCACATTATTTTTTACATCAACTCACATCCAATCACATCATCCCAAATCAATTCACATCCAATCACATCATTACTCCGTATCACATCCAATCACATCATTACTCCGTATCACATCACATCATGTCCACATCAACTCACATCCAATCACATCATCCCAAATCAATTCACATCCAATCACATCATTACTCCGTATCACATCACATCATGTCCACATCAACTCACATCCAATCACATCATCCCAAATCAATTCACATCCAATCACATCATTCCCACATCAACTCACATCCAATCACATCATTTCCACATCAACTCACATCCAATCACATCATCCTACATCAACTCACATCCAATCACATTATTCCCACATCAACTCACATCCATTCACATCTATTCACATCATTTCACATCCATTCATATCATTTCACATCCATTCACATCCATTCACATGCATTCACATCCATTCACATCATTCACATCCATTCACATCATCACATCCATTTACATCATTTCACATCCATTTACATCCATTCACATCATTTCATATCCATTCACATCATTTCACAATCCATTCACATCCATTCACATCATTTCACATCCATTCACATCATTTCATATTTATTCACATCCATTCACATATCCATTAAATGATTCTATAAAATTTGTGCATAACCTTCTTTATTTTTTTGTTGACTATTGAATAATGCCCAAAACTCCACTTTTAACATAAAATTTATTTTGCATAAATTCATTCTCTAATGATATAAAATTTACCATAACTTTTTCACATTTTCTATGAAATGATAATGATTAAAATTCTACCTTTAGCATAAAAATTATTATGCATAAATTCATTTTCTAAGACTATAAATTTTTCCATATTTTTTCCACATTTTCTATGAAATGATAATACTCAAAGTTCCTATTTTAGAATAAAATTATTTATGTATAAACGTTCATTTTATAATAAGAAAATTTTACCATAACTTTCTCATAATTCTATGAATTGAGAATGGTTAAAATCACACTTTTAACCTAAGAATTAGTTTATGTATAAACCTAAGCTTAAACATAAACATTAATTCATCATAATCAAGAAAAGCATGGTTTTAAGAGAAAAACCTCAAAATAAAATGATTCCCAAGCATGAGGGAGGTTGGGAAGAAGAATAACATAAAAAAGAGAGTATAAACAACATTGTTTAGGCTTACCCTTGGTTTGCTTGATTCTTTACCTTGCAAAAATGGTGTAGCTCTCATGGAAGAGGCTTGGCCACCAAGGGGAAAGGGTAATCTTCAAGAAAGAAGAGGTTTAGTGAAGCCCTAAGCTTTACAATGGAGAGGCAAGGTAGAGAGATAATAGAAATATAATAAACTAAAATTTACACTAGCATAAAGTTACTCCATATGAAAATACAAAAGAATGGGCGTCTATTTATAGGTGGGAGAGGCCACAAACCAAGTCCAATTGGGTTCTAGAGGTTTTCAGCTTTAGTTTGTTCCAATTTGGACAAGATTTGGATTAGTTTGGCTCCCTTTTTGATCTATTTTGCATCAGGAGAAAGGAGAGATGAAAATCTTGATTTTTTTAAATTAAAAATGTCAAGCAATGATGATAAAAAAGACACCTACCTCAAATGGCTTTCCCTCCTTATTATTACTGAGGTGTCAAAAATGCATCATTTTATCAAAATATCTCATTTTTTTACTAATATACCTTAACTTTTAACTAATAAACCCTGTACTCAGTCAACTCTTCATCTTATGTGAGCATTTACTCATTTTTGGGATATTTTCTTTTATTCTTTGCATTTTTGTCATCTCAACACTTGGATTAATCTTATTGACCCTTTGGAACCTTATTTGGACTTTAATCCAATTTTTTTTGAAAATGTGGATCCTTAGGCTAAGATCTCTTATACACATGTTCAATTAATTCCTAATGCACATTGGAAAGTTCATTTTGAACTATTTCAGAGAAATTCATTTTAGATATCAGGAGAATTTTTGTATAAAAAAATATCTCACTTTTGAATTAGTGGATGTAACTTCCCAAGCATTTTTACTCTCTCGGCTTTGACTTTATGACATATCAGGCATTGACGTACATGTTTAAGTACATCCTTTTTTAGTCCAGGCCAAAAGAAGCTTTTCTTTATAGACCTGTAGGTCTTGATGAAACCTGGATGTCCTGCTATAAGGCTATCATGGGCTTCATTCAGAATTTGACCCTTAGTTCCCTCATCATTGGGAATGCATAGCCTGTTATTATAATACATAATTCCTTCATCTAGGCTGTACCCTTGAACTCGGTTCAACTCCTGAGGAGTTTTGCTTTCTTGCATAAGTAGGGTAGCAATAGAGCCAAAGAATCTATCCTGCATGATCTTCTCTCTTGCTTCATTAATCAATGGATTTGACACCACAATGATTGCAAGCAAGGAGGCTTTTCTACTGAGGGCATCTGCTACCACATTTTCTTTGCCTAGGCGGTACTTGATTTCAAAATCCAATTCCTGCAGGGTCTACATCCACCTTCTTTGGCACATATTGAGATCCTTCTGAGTGAAGATCCACTTTAAGCTCTGATGATCTGTCTCAAAGTGAATCTTTGACCTAGTAAGTAATGTCTCAACTTCAGGGCATAGACTACTGAAAGTCACTCCAGGTCGTGGACATCATAATTTCTCTCATGCGTTCTAAGTTTTCGAGATTCATAGGCCATTGCATGACCTTCCTACATGAGCGCACCTTCTAGGGGGCAAAACCACTAGCATCAGTTTACTACCTCAAAGGGTAGAGAGAAATTTGGCAACTTCAGAACGGGATTGGTTACCAAGGCGGTCTTCAGCTTATCAAAAGCGCTCTGACACCTGGCAGACCATTGAAACGGGGTATTCTTATTGAGAAGATTAGTAAGAGGGGAAGCTATGAGAGCATACTTAGGTATAAAAATTCTATACCAACCAGTTAATCCAAGAATCCCCTGACTTCTTTCACTGTCTTTGGTTCAGGCCAATCTATGACTGCTTGGACTTTTGTGGAATCTGGAGAAATTCCATCTTTGGATACCAGAAAGCCCAAGTATTCAACATGGTCGACAGAGAAAGTGCATTTGCTCTTTTTTGTAAAGAGTTGGTGCTTCCTTAGAATCTCAAGAACTTTATGGATTTGAGCTTCATGGTCAGCTGCATTCTTTGAGTAAATCAGAATATCATCAAAGAAAACAAGAATAAAATTATCCAAGTATTCTCTGAGAATGTCCTGCATTAGGTGATTGAATGTAGCTGGGGCATTTGTCAATCCAAACAGCATGACAGTAAATTCATAGTGCGTCCATAGCGAGTATTGATGGCTGTCTTCGAGATATCTTGATTGTTAATCATCATGATCTGGTAATACCCTGATTTGAGATCTATCTTTGTGAAGATCTGGGCTCCATTTAGCATGTCTAGAAGCTCATCAATTCTGGGGATAGGATACTTATTCTTAACTGTTTGATTGAGACCTCTATAATCCACACAGAGTCTTAACGTTCCATTCTTCTTTTTCTGAAAGAGAACTGGCGCTCCCCACACGGTGAAACACTGGGTCTTACAAACCCTTGTTCTAACAGCTACCTAAGCTATTCCTTAAGTTCAATGGCTTCAGGGACTAGCATTTTGTACGTGCGCTGGGCTACTGGCTGAGCTTAGGGGGTCAATTCTATCTCATGATCTACTTCTTGAGAATTGGAGGCATCTCAGTTAGCTCTGCTGGGAATAAATCATCATACTCACTTAACCATTCTGGTTCTTTAGTCTTTAACTTTGTGTCTACCGGATTCATTTTGACAACATAAATGAGCTGCTTCCTTCTAAGTCCTTTTAGTAACCTAGAAGCTTTTACTAATTGTAGATCTGGGGATCCGAAAATTCCATTTCCTTGAACTTTGTTCCCGTGAAGGTCACGGAAGGAAATGGTTCCATTGTGACAGTGAATGTCAGCTTGATTTTTGTGGAGCCAATCCATTCCAAGGATTCCGTTGAAAACTCCCAAGGGTAAGACTCTGAACTGGTAGCCAGTTACATTCCCATCTAGATTAAACTAAATACGATCTGTCTCATGGTGAGTGAAAAGAATCTTCTCACTGGCCGACTCAACTTGCATAGGTTTCCCTGATTTCTATTCTAAGACTAGCTTACGCAAGCATCCTGGGAAAATAAACGAATGAGTATTGCCTAAATCAATCAAAAGCTTAAATGGCTTACCCTTATACTCAGCTAGAGCATGGATGACAAAATTGATGATTTGGCCCTTGGTTTTCAATTGCGGCATAAATCTGACCTCTTTCCTTTTCCACTACTTCTGCTATCGTAACTACTCTAGTTGCTGCAGATTAGGGTGGAACTCTTTCTCTTTGGTTACCCCAGTTCTGGGAGGGAGTTCTGAGACTACTCTGAACAAAGGTAGATGGCTGAGAGCTGGAATCCTCCTAGGATTGCCCTGATTTTGGCGAGACAGCGGACCCTAATTTGACTGATACGAAGGGGTGGTCTCTGCACTTTGGGTCCTTGACTTCCTTGTCCTCTTTAAGTTGGTGACCGAAACCCTGACACCCAAAACACCTGTTCTCACTTCTAAGCTCATCTTTTGAATCCTTGAAAGAGGTGGGGCTCTTGAGAAAGTGTGCTGAGGGAAGGGTCTTCCTTCACTTTTGAATCTCCCAGCATCTTGATTCTTATTAGGGCCTTGCTGCCTCTTTGGGGGTGGAAAGTTTAAAGCACTTCCCGGGGTTTGGAACCTTTTAAAGTTTGAGGGTGCAAGCTTCGGCAGGACCTTAACAAAAAATGCTTTGGCAAAGTCCTTTGCCATTCTGACAGCTTTTGCCATTGAGACTGGTTTGGCATTTTTTACATTAAAGTGTCCAATGGCTCATTCATCCCTCGAATGAATCTGGCCATCAACTGCTCTTCATCCAAAAGTGGAGAATATTTGAGGAGAAGGGTAAATGCCTGATGGTATTCTTTAATCGTCATCCTTCTTCAATTCTAAGAACTCATTTATTTTAATTTCCAGGAAGCTCGGAGAACAGAACCTCTTCCTGAGGTAAGCTTTAAGATATCTGACTAGGTTTGGGTATTTCGATCGAGACCGTGTGTCTCGCAATGGTTCCTCCATGCGACCCTAGCTGTTTCCACAATTTTCAATTTGGCAAGAGCCATCTTGCTCCTCTCGTTATATAACTGGTTACATCAAAATACTCTTCCATTGTCTCGATCCATTTTTCAAGTACTTCTCCTAATTGTTCCACTTCACCCTTGAAGGGACCAGGTTGGGATCGGTGCACGGCTTTACGAACGTCCCGATCTAACTCTTCATCATCGGTAAGAGGATCCGGCTGCCTAGCACAGGCCGCGTGCCTCATGATTCAGACAAAATGATATTTTTGTCAACTTAAATTTGTCAACAGATTTATGACTATTTAACTTTTGAGATTATTTCTTAAACAAATAAATATTCCATCATAATTCTTGAAAACAAGATTCACTCTTTTATTTTGTTAACCCATATTCACAACCACGAAAATAATATAGAATCTTTTGCAAAATATCATTTATTATCAAAAGTTTTTAATATATACATAGAGTGTCTCAGAGCAAGACTAGTAGTTGCCCAAATTATGATCAATTACCCTATGGGTGATTTGATTTTTAGAAGACCATGCTCCCCCTGTGGGATAGAACTAGGTCTTACCTATGAATCGTATCCTTGAATCTCTGCATGGTCAAGGTGTCGATGAGTAGAAAATTTTCTCCAAGATAAGACTTAGTGGACTATCTTAAGTGTTTCCCCTATTTTTGGAAGGGGGGAACCTTACAAGTGGTATCAGAGCCGATCTTAGTTCCTAGGATTTGTTTTTCAAAGGTTAATTGTCAAGGGATTAAAACAAGTGATTGTTTATCATATGAGGACGAATCAATCATCTCTACTGGCCATAGAAGTGGTTTGAATATCCTCACATGTCGAGACAATCATCCTATGAAATTGTTCTTGTATCTTGGGGGGTGCACATGCAAGATATTTGTACAATAAATTTGAGAAATAAGATTGGGGAGAAATGAGGAAAAACATAGAGCGATCAAATTAAGAAACTAGTGAGAGACTGAATGACTAGAAGGATAGACCGAAACTTTGTTTAGAGAAATTTTCGAGATATATCTCATTAACTTGCATATTATAAATTATTAAGATTATAAATCCATTAAGGTTTGAATAGTTGACGTGTGAATGCCACATCCATTGGATGCTTTACACTAGGACAATCATCCAAGATCTTGAACCCATCTTAGACAAACATGGATCTAACTTTGGATGTGTAATTCCCAGAGGATCATGCTATTAGATGTGTTGATCCCAAGATACTGGATGTGTAATTTTTGAGAAAACTAATCATCTCAGATGTGTTAATCCTGGTAATCTTTGGATGTGTCAATACCAAGGCACAAGATGTGTAATTCTTAAAAAAATGAAGATCTCAGATGTATTAAATCCTGACTGCCTTTAAATGTGGTACTATGATAAGTATTTGATAGTTTTAAACTTTTAATGGATACAATGAAAGAAGCAAGTTCACCCTTGCTTGTCTAAAAATCGTAAGAAATGCAAATTAGTTGGAAGCACTGTTGTCAATCTAACCACTGGAACTAGAATCAGTTATGAGATGCCATGAAACTACACCTTCATGAAAGGTTTTGTCCTCCAGGATTTTGAGAGGATAAAATGAACGAATTTTTGGAGCTAACCCAAGAAAGAAAGACCCTAAAAGAATACCACCAAACTTTTGTTAAACTTCTCCGATTTGCTCTACAGATGGATGAGGTAACTCTTCTCCATCGATTCATTTGGAAGCTTAATCTACCATTGAATAACCTCCTTAAGAATGCAAAACCATCCTCTATTTCAGAAGCCATAATTATAGCCAGAGACTGTGATAAAGTTTTTTTTTTAAGAAAGTGTCAAGAAGGACATGAGTCCTTCCATGTTAATCAAGAAGAGGTCCCCTAATTCAAGAGGAACGTTAAGCCCACCCTTGGCTACAAGGAATCATGAGCTAGAGCAAAAATTAGGTGAAGAAATAGGGATAGCAGGGTTAAAGATAATCGAATTCAACAAGTATTTTTATGAGTAAATAGAAGAGGATTGGTATAAGATTCATGTGAAGTAATGTGCATGATGAATACAGGTATTCTACAAGACGATACTAAGATTATGAAATTACTATCATAGGTTAGATTACGTAAAGGATTGATTCCCTTACATTTTTCCATGACAATTTGTTAAGTACCATATTACATGGGGGTATAGAATAAGGAATTCAAAGGTTCATATCATATGAGAGGTATATGGATGCATGAACTTAGGATAATAAGGCCAATTATCTTTAGAATAATAGAACTTTTGGAGGCACAACAAATAAAGCCAAATACATGAAATAAGGGACTCAGAACAATGTTTAGATAAAAGAAGATTTCTACTACCTAGTGGGGACACCACTTTGAAAGAGACAGGAGGATTTACTTAGATACTACCCTAGCTCGCGAGATGAGGATATCTCGAATGTTTTAAGTGGGGGAGATCGTAAGGTCCCTCCCAAGCCATGTATGTATGTGTCTCTTTTAATATAGATTTCAATAAGGAAAGAGAGTGTAATTAGAGAAGAGTGAGCCAATAAGGCTAGAAACATTAGAAAAGTGTTAGAATAAAAATATTAGCTCCAAAAATCCTAAAAGAAATAAGAAGACAAGAATAGTTCTATTAAGAGATAAGTATCTCCAAAAATAGAAATTCGAATTTAGGTGATAAGAGGTCATATTTAGAGTACTTTTACATATTTAGAGTCCATGCATACTAAAAATACAGAAAAGCAACGCGTTTCTAAAGATGGCGCGTTTGTGGCTACATACAGATGTTTTTGCCTATTCTACCTATGCTGGCTTGTAGACTAGAAGCCTTCCAGTTCTTTTGCTTGGTTATATGACCATATTCTGAGTTTTTATCAGAGAGTTATGGCTGAAACAATTTGCTGATTCTGTCTGGGTCTCTACACAGGAAAAACTGTAAGAAGACAGCAAGTAGCCTCAAGGTAATCTTAGAGCTTGAGATGTATATATCCCTTCATTCTTATCTAATATCTTAGAAGAGAAGGTTAGATTGCTATGGACTTTCGGAGGAAGAGACCAAAACTCCATAGCTTTTCTTTTAGAGAAAGAATAGTATGCCGTAGCCCTGTAAGAGAAGGCTATTTTGCCATAGACCTTAGAAAGAGAGAAGAGTCACAGTACGAGTAAGAGGAGATAAAGCTTGGGGATGATCGGATGATTTCAATTGTAAGAGAAGACTCTATTCTCATATGTCAAGTTCTAAAGCTCTTGTTATCGATCAAAGGTAACGATAAATGATAAATTTCTATAAGGTATATACATATTTTGTTTTTCAATTACATATCATCCTTAGGGGTTGAGGTATGGCCCCGACTTCTCTATTAATTGTTAATAGTGATCTATTTGATTGATTTACTAGTTAAAGTTTGTATTCTTTTAAACAATAGCATATGTCTTAAATAAAGAATGTCTTATCGCAATCTTGTGTAGCCGGACGATGGAGACGTTAGTAAGGCCCGAAGTTGGCCTAATTTTTGCTCTAGCTCATGATTCCTTGTAGCCAAGGGTGGGCTTGACGTTCCTCTTGAATTAGGGGACCTCTTCTTGATTAACATGGAAGGACTCATGTCCTTCTCGACACTTTCTATAAAAAAAGAACTTTATCACAGTCTCTGGCTATAATTATGGATTCTGAAATAGAGGATGGGTTTGCATTCTTAAGGAGGTTATTCAATGGTAGATTAAGCTTCCAAATGAATCGATGGAGAAGAGTTACCTCATCCATCTGTAGAGCAAATCGGAGAAGTTTTAGAAAAGTTTGGTGGTATTCTTTTAGGGTCTTTCTTTCTTGGGTTAGCTCCAAAAATTCATTCATTTTATCCTCTCAAAATCCTTGAGGACAAAACCTTTCACGAAGGTGTAGTTTCATGGCATCTCATAACTGATTCTAGTTCTAGTGGTTAGATTGACAACACTGCTTTCAACTAATTTGGCATTTCTTACGATTTTTAGAGGAGCAAGGGTGAACTTGCTTCTTTCATTGTATCCATTAAAAGTTTAAAACTATCAAATACTTATCATAGCACCATATTTGAAGGCAGTCAGGATTAATACATTTGAAGGCAGTCAGGATTAATACATTTGAAAGCAGTCAGGGTTAATACATTTGAAGGCAGTCAGGATTAATACATTTGAAGGCAGTCAGGATTAATACATCTAAGATCTTCAATTTTTAATTACACATTTGGTGCCTTGGGATTGACACATCCAAAGATTATCAGGATTAACACATCTAAGATGATTAGTTTTCTCAAAAATGGCACATCCAGTATCTTGGAATTAACAGATCTAATAGCATGTTCATCTGGGAATTACACATCCAAAGTTAGACCCATGTTTATCTGAGATGGGTTCAAGACCTTGGATGATTGTCCTAGTGTAAAGCATCCATGGATGGCATTCACACGTTAACTATTTAAACCTTAATGGAGTAATAATCTTAATAATTTATAATATGCAAGTTAATGAGATATATCCTAAAAATTTCTCTAAACAAAGTTTCGGTCTATCCTTCAAGTCATTCAGTCTCTCACTAGTTTCTTAATTTGATCGCCCCATGTTTTTCCTCAAAAGGTTTTTTCCCCAATCTTATTTCTCAAATTTATTGTACAAATATCTTACCTGTGCACCCCCAAGATACAAGAACAATTTCACAGGATGATTGTCTCAACATGTGAGGATATTCAAACAAACTTTTATGGCCAGTAGAGATGATTACAATCGAATTCAACAAGTATTTCTATGAGTAAATAGAAGAGGATTGGTGCAAGATTCATGTGAAGTAATGTGCATGATGAATAAAGGTATTCTATAAGACGATACTAAGATTATGAAATTACTATCATAGGTTAGATTACGTAAAGGATTGATTCCCTTATGTTTTTCCATGACAATTTGTTAAGTACCATATTACATGGAGGTATAGAATAAGGAATTCAAAGGTTCATATAATATGAGAGGTATATGGATGCATGAACTTAGGATAATAAGGCCAATTATCTTTAGAATAATAGAACTTTTAGAGGCACAACAAAACAAGCCAAACACATGAAATAAGGGACTCGGAACAAGCCAAACACATGAAATAAGAGACTCGGAACAATGTTTAGAAAAAAGAAGATTTCTACTACCTAGTGGGGACACCACTTTGAAAGAGAGAGGAGGATTTACTTAGATACTACCCCAGCTCGTGAGATGAGGATATCTCGAATCTTTTAAGTGAGGGAGTTTGTAAGGTCCCTCCCAAGCCATGTATGTATGTGTCTCTTTTAATATAGATTTTAATAAGGAAAGAGAGTGTAATTAGAGAAGAGTGAGACAATAAGGCTAGAAACATTAGGAAAGTGTTAGAATAAAAATATTAGCTCCAAAAATCCTAAAAGAAATAAGAAGACAAGAAAGTTCTATTAAGAGATAAGTATCTCCAAAAATAAAAATTCGAATTTAGGTGATAAGAAGTCATATTTAGAGTACTTTTACATATTTAGAGTCCATGCATACTAAAAATGTGGAAAAGCAATGCGTTTCTAAAGATAGCGTGTTTGTGGCTATATTCAGACATTTTGGCCTATTCTACCTATGTTGGCTTGTAGACTAGATGCCTTCCGGTTCTTTTGACTGGTTATACGACCATATTATGAGTTTTTATCAACAGAGAGTTATGGCCGAAACAATTTGCTGATTCTGTCAGGGTCTCTACACAGGAAAAACTGTAAGAAGACAGCAAGTAGCCTCAAGGTAATCCTAGAGCTTAAGATGTATATCCCTTCATTCTTATCTAATATCTTAGAAGAGAAGGCTAGATTGCTATGGTCTTTCAGAGGAAGAGACCAAAACTCCATAGCTTTTCTTTTAGAGAAAGAATAGTATGCCGTAGCCCTGTAAGAGAAGGCTATTTTGCCATAGACCTTAGAAAGAGAGAAGAGTCACAGTACGAGAAAAAGGAGATAAAGCTTGGGGATGATCGGATGATTTCAATCGTAAGAGAAGACTCTATTCTCATATGTCAAGTTCTAAAGCTCTTGTTATCGATCAAAGGTAACGATAAACGATAAATTTCTATAAGGTATATACATATTTTGTTTTTCAATTACATATCATTCTTAGGGGTTGAGGTATGGCCCTAGCTTCTCTATTAATTATTAATAGTGATCTATTTGATTGATTTACTAGTTAAAGTTTATATTCTTTTAAACAATAGCATATGCCTTAAATAAGGAATGTCTTATCACAATCTCAAGTTGAAATGCAAAAATCTTTGTGAAAAGGATTGTTTTCTTACGAAGGTAATATGGATTCTAGTCCTATGGTTTAGTTGAGTAAATGGATTGTTATCTTGGTTAAATTAAGGTACAGGTACAACTTCTCGCTGCCTTGACATTGCCCCCTTCTTGTGCTTGGGTAGCCAGATGGCGGAGACGTTAGTAAGGCCCAGAGTTGGCCCATGGTATCCCTCATACCATTGGAAGAATGAGGTTCGTCGATTGAGGCGAGTGATTGTGATGCTACCTAGTTATGAGGGCCCAGGCTAGTGCAGTGAACTAGCCCACCCTAGTGCATAGACAACCCTTTGAGGGGTGAGAGGATCAAGCGATAGAGCCTGAGAGGGTGACAGGCCGGGTGATAGCCAGTTTGAGTCCTCCCCAGCAGCCAACGATGAGGTGTATGGTCCCATAGGGTTTTGCCCAGCATGTAGAGGCTGGAAGGCCGAATTCTAGATCATTGGCAGTATAAAGGAAAAGAATAAGAGAGTCAGTTTGGCTTGTAATAAGGAATTGATTCATGTATAAACGTTTTTTATAAATCTTGTCTTTGGCATTATATTGTACTGTGGAAAAAGGCCGTTATAACAAACCTTATGAAAAGGACCTTAATTAAGGAACATGTTTATTTATGTGAAATAGTGTGGTAGGATTAATTAGAAAACAAATTCACGCGTGAGTAGGGTGGAAAGTGGGAGGATGGAATGCCCCAACGGTACCATCCTACTACTACGGACGGGTGGACCCAATTAGTCGCGTAGCTTTCCAACATATTAAGTGAAAGCCCTACGTTAGATAAATAGGTTCTCGGGCAATTCTATTCTAGAAGACTAGGCCAACGGTGGTTGTGCCTTGCATGGATAAGGAAAAAAGCATTGTCTCTAGGAATCAAGACTAGTAGTTGCCCAAATTATGATCAATTACCCTATGGGTGATTTGATTTTTAGAATACCACGCTCCCCCTGCTGAGGGATAGAACTAGGTCTTACCTATGAATTGTATCCTTGAATCGTTGCATGGTCAAGGTGTCGATGAGTAGAAAATTTTCTCCAAGAGAAGACTTAGTGGACTATCTTAAGTGTTTCCCCTATTTTTGGAAGGGGGGAACCTTACAAGTGGTATCAAAGCCGATCTTAGTTCCGAGGATTTGTTTTTCAAAGGTTAACTGTTAAGGGATTAAAACAAGTGATTGTTTATCATATGAGGGCGAATCAATCATCTCTACTGGCCATAAAAGTGGTTTGAATATCCTCACATGTTGAGACAATCATCCTATGAAATTGTTCTTATATCTTAGGGGTGCACACGCAAGATATTTGTACAATAAATTTGAGAAATAATATTGGGGAGAAAACCTTTTGAGGAAAAACATAAGGCGATCAAATTAAGAAACTAGTGAGAGACTGAATGACTAGAAGGATAGACCGAAACTTTGTTTAGAGAAATTTTTGGGATATATCTCATTAACTTGCATATTATAAATTATTAAGATTATAACTCCATTAAGGTTTGAATAGTTGACGTGTGAATGCCATCCATTGGATGCTTTACACTAGGACAATCATCCAAGATCTTGAACCCATCTCAGACAAACATGGGTCTAACTTTGGATGTGTAATTCCCAGAGGATCATGCTATTAGATATGTTAATCCCAAGATACTGAATGTGTAATTTTTCAGAAAACTAATAATCTCAGACGTGTTAATCCTGATAATCTTTGGATGTGTCAATCCCAAGGCACCAGATGTGTAATTCTTAAAAAATTGAAGATCTCAGATGTATTAATCTTGACTGCCTTCAAATGTGGTGCTATGATAAGTATTTGATAATTTTGAACTTTTAATGGATACAATGAAAGAAGCAAGTTCACCCTTGCTCCTCTAAAAATCGTAAGAAATGCAAAATTAGTTGGAAGCACTGTTGTCAATCTAACCACTGGAACTAGAATCAGTTTTATGAGATGCCATGAAACTACACCTTCGTGAAAGGTTTTGTCCTCGAGGATTTTGAGAGGATAAAATTAATGAATTTTTGGAGCTAACCCAAGAAAGAAAGACCCTAAAAAAATACCACCAAACTTTTGTTAAACTTCTCCGATTCGCTCTACAGATGGATGAGGTAACTCTTCTCCATCGATTCATTTGGAAGCTTAATCTACCATTGAATAACCTCCTTAGAATGCAAAACCATCCTCTATTTCAGAAGCCATAATTATAGCCAGAGACTGTGAGATAAAGTTTTTTTAATAGAAAGTGTCGACGAGAAGGACATGAGTCCTTCCATGTTAATCAAGAAGAGGTCCCCTAATTCAAGAGGGACGTCAAGCCCACCCTTGGCTACAAGGAATCATGAGCTAGAGCAAAAATTAGTTTAAGAAATAGGGATAGCAAGGTTAAAGATAATCAAATTCAACAAGTATTTCTATGAGTAAATAGAAGAGGATTGGTACAAGATTCATGTGAAGTAATGTGCATGATGAATAGAGGTATTCTACAAGACAATACTAAGATTATGAAATTACTATCATAGGTTAGATTACGTAAAGGATTGATTCACTTACGTTTTTCCATGACAATTTGTTAAGTACCATATTACATGGGGCTATAGAATAAGGAATTCGAAGGTTCATATCATATGAGAGGTATATGGATGCATGAACTTAGGATAATAAGGCCAATTATCTTTAGAATAATAGAACTTTTGGAGGCACAACAAAACAAGTCAAACACATGAAATAAGGGACTCGGAACAATGTTTAGATAAAAGAAGATTTCTACTACCTAGTGGGGACACCACTTTGAAAGAGACAGGAGGATGAGGATATCTCGAATCTTTTAAGTGGGGGAGATCGTAAGGTCCCTCCCAAGCCATGTATGTATGCGTCTCTTTTAATATAGATTTCAATAAGGAAAGAGAGTGTAACTAGAGAAGAGTGAGGCAATAAGGCTAGAAACATTAGGAAAGTGTTAGAATAAAAATATTAGCTTTAAAAATCCTAAAAGAAATAAGAAGACAAGAATAGTTCTATTAAAAGAAATAAGTATCTCCAAAAATAGAAATTTGAATTTAGGTGATAAGGGGTCATATTTAGAGTACTTTTACATATTTAGAGTCCATGCATACTAAAAATGTGAAAAAAAATCGTCTTTCTAAAGATGGCGCGTTTGTGGCTATATACAGACGTTTTTGCCTTTCCTACCCATGCTAGCTTATAGACTTGATGCCTTCCGATTCTTTTGACTGGTTATACGACCATATTCTGAGTTTTATTAGAGAGTTATGGCCGAAATAATTTGCTGGTTCTGTCAGGGTCTCTACACAGAAAAAACTATAAGAAGGCAGCAAGTAGCCTCAAGGTAATCCTAGAGCTTGAGATGTATATATCCCTTCATTCTTATCTAATATCTTAGAAGAGAAGGTTAGATTGCTATGGTCTTTTGGAGGAAGAGACCAAAACTCCATAGCTTTTCTTTTAGAGAAAGAATAGTACGCCGTAGCCCTATAAGAGAAGGCTATTTTGCCATAGACCTTATAAAGCGAGAAGAGTCATAGTACGAGTAAGAGGAGATAAAGCTTGCAGATGATCGCATGATTTTAATTGTAAGAGAAGACTCTATTCTCATATGTCAAGTTCTAAAGCTCTTGTTATCGATCAAAGGTAACGATAAACGATAAATTTCTATAAGGTATATACATATTTTATTTTTCAATTACATATCATTCTTAGGGGTTGAGGTATGGCTGCCCCGGCTTCTCTATTAATTGTTAATAGTGATCTCTTTGATTGATTTACTCGTTAAAGTTTGTATTCTTTTAAACAATAGCATATGCCTTAAATAAAGAATGTCTTATCGCAATCTCAAGTTGAAATGCAAAAATCTTTGTGAAAAGGATTGTTTTCTTAAGAAGGTAATATGGATTCTAGTCCTATGGTTTAGTTGAGTAAATGGATTGTTATCTTGGTTAAATTAAGGTACATGTACAACTTCTCCCTGCCTTGACGTTGCCCTGTTCTTGTGCTTGTGTAGCCGAACGGCGGAGACGTTAGTAAGGCCCGGAGTTGGCCCATGGTATCCCTCATACCATCGGGAGAATAAGGTTTGCCGATTGAGGTGCGTGATTGTGATGCTGCCTAGTTCTGAGGGCCCAGGCTAGTGTAGTGAATTAGCCCACCCTAGTGCATAGACAACACTTTGAGGGGCGGGAGGATAGAGCGATGGAGCCTGAGAGGGTGACAGGCCAACTTGAGTCCTTGCCAGCGGCCAACGATGAGGTGTATGGTCCGAAAGGGTTTTGCCCAGCATGTAGAGGTTGGAAGGCCGAATTCTAGATCATCGCCAGTATATAGGAAAAGAATAAGAGAGACAGTTTGGCTTGTATGGAATTGATTCATGTATAAACTTTTTTTATAAATCTTGTCTTTGGTATTATATTGTACTGTGCAAAAAGGCCGTTTTAATAAACCTTGTGAAAAGGACCTTAATTAAGGAACATGTTTATTTATGTCAAACAGTGTAGTAGGAGTAATTCGAAAACAAATTCACGCGTGAGTAGGGTGGAAAGTGGGAGGATGGAATGCCCCAACGGTACCATCCTACTACGGATGGGTGGACCCGATTAGTTGGGTAGCTTTCCAACATATTAAGTGAAAGCCCTACGTTAGATAAATAGGTTCTCTGGCAATTCTATTCTAGAAGACTAGGCCAACGACTGTGCCTTGCATGGATGAGGAAAAAAACATTGTCTCTAGGAATCAAGACTAGTAGTTGCCCAAATTATGATCAATTACCCTACGGGTGATTTGATTTTTAGAAGACCACGCTCCCCCTGCGGGATAGAACTAGGTCTTACCTATGAATCGTATCCTTGAATCTCTCCATGGTCAAGGTGTCGATGAGTAGAAAATTTTCTCCAAGATAAGACTTAGTGGATTATCTTAAGTGTTTCCCCTATTTTTGGAAGGGGGGAACCTTATAAGTGGTATTAGAGCCGATCTTAGTTCATAGGATTTGTTTTTCAAAGGTTAACTATCAAGGGATTAAAACAAGTGATTGTTTATCATATGAGGGCGAATCAATCATCTCTACTAGCCATAGAAGTGGTTTGAATATCCTCACATGTTGAGACAATCATCCTATGAAATTGTTCTTGTATCTTGGGGGGGTGCACAAGCAAGATATTTATACAATAAATTTGAGAAATAAGATTGGGGAGAAAAACTTTTGAGGAAAAACATAGGGCGATCAAATTAAGAAACTAGTGAGATACTGAATGACTAGAAGGATAGACCGAAACTTTGTTTAGAGAAATTTTTGGAATATATCCCATTAACTTGCATATTATAAATTATTAAGATTATAACTCCATTAAGGTTTAAATAGTTGACGTGTGAATGCCATCCATTGGATACTTTACACTAGGATAATCATCCAAGATCTTGAACCCATCTCAGACAAACATGGGTCTAACTTTGGATGTGTAATTCCCAGAGGATCATGCTATTAGATGTGTTAATCCCAAGATATTGGATGTGTAATTTTTGAGAAAACTAATCATCTCAGACGTGTTAATCCTGATAATCTTTGGATGTGTCAATCCCAAGGCACCAGATGTGTAATTCTTAAAAAATTGAAGATCTCAGATGTATTAATCTTGACTGCCTTCAAATGTAAGAAGACCACGCTCCCCCTATGGGATAGAACTAGGTCTTACCTATGAATCGTATCCTTGAATCTCTGCATGGTCAAGGTGTCGATGAGTAGAAAATTTTCTCCAAGATAAGACTTAGTGAACTATCTTAAGTGTTTCCCCTATTTTTGGAAGGGGGGAACCTTACAAGTGGTATCAAAGCCGATCTTAGTTTCTAGGATTTGTTTTTCAAAGGTTAACTATCAAGGGATTAAAACAAGTGATTGTTTATTATATGAGGGCGAATCAATCATCTCTACTGGCCATAGAAGTGGTTTGAATATCCTCACATGTTGAGACAATCATCCTATGAAATTGTTCTTGTATCTTGGGGATGCACACGCAAGATATTTGTACAATAAATTTGAGAAATAAGATTGGGGAGAAAACCTTTTGAGGAAAAACATACGGCGATCAAATTAAGAAACTAGTGAGAGACTGAATGACTAGAAGGATAGACCGAAACTTTGTTTAGAGAAATTTTTGGGATATATCTCATTAACTTGCATATTATAAATTATTAAGATTATAACTCCATTAAGGTTGAATAGTTGACGTGTTAATGCCATCCATTGGATGCTTTACCTAGGACAATCATCCAAGATCTTGAACCCATCTCAGACAAACATCCAAGATTATAACTCCATTAAGGTTGAATAGTTGACATGTTAATGCCATCCATTGGATGCTTTACCTAGGACAATCATCCAAGATCTTGAACCCATCTCAGACAAACATGGGTCTAATTTTGGATGTGTAATTCCCAGAGGATCATACTTGTAGATGTGTTAATCCCAAGATACTGGGGGATAAGTAATTTTTGAGAAAACTAATCATCTCAGACGTGTTAATCCTAATAATCTTTGGATGTGTCAATCCCAAGGCACCAGATGTGTAATTCTTAAAAAATTGAAGATCTCCGATGTATTAATCCTGACTGCCTTCAAATGTATTAATCCTCACTGCCTTCAAATGTATTAATCGTGACTGCCTTCAAATGTATTAATCCTGACTGCCTTCAAATGTGGTGTATTCGTAAGAAATGCCAAGTTAGTTGGAAGCACTATTGTCAATCTACCACCACTCGAACTAGAATGAGTTATGAGATGCCATGAAACTACACCTTCGTGAAAGATTTTGTCCTCGAGGATTTTGAGAGGATAAAGTGAATGAATTTTTGGAGCTAACCCAAGAAAGAAAGACCCTAAAAGAATACCACCAAACTTTTGTTAAACTTCTCCGATTTGCTCTATAGATGGATGAGGTAACTCTTCTCCATCGATTCATTTGGAAGCTTAATCTACCATTGAATAACCTCCTTAAAAATGCAAAACCATCCTCTATTTCAGAAGCCATAATTATAGCCAGAGACTGTGATAAAGTTTTTTTTTTAATAGAAAGTGTCGAGAAGGACATGAGTCCTTCCATGTTAATCAAGAAGAGGTCCCCTAATTCAAGAGGAACGTCAAGCCCACCCTTGGCTACAAGGAATCATGAGCTAGAGCAAAAGTTAGGTCAAGAAATAGGGATAGCAGGGTTAAAGATAATCGAATTCAACAAGTATTTCTATAAGCAAATAGAAGAGGATTGGTACAAGATTCATGTGCATGATGTGAATAGAGGTATTCTACAAGACGATACTAAGATTATGAAATTACTATCATAGGTTAGATTACGTAAAGGATTGATTCCCTTACGTTTTTTCCATGACAATTTGTTAAGTACCATATTACATGGGGGTATAGAATAAGGAATTCGAAGGTTCATATTTAATGAGAGGTATATGGATGCATGAACTTAGGATAATAAGGCCAATTATCTTTAGAATAATAGAACTTTTGGAGGCACAAAAAAACAAGCCAAACACATGAAATAAGGGACTCGGAACAATGTTTAGATAAAAGAAGATTTCTACTATACCTAGAAATAAGGGACTCGGAACAATGTCTAGATAAAAGAAGATTTCAAAGTGGGGACACCACTTTGAAATA
This sequence comes from Cibotium barometz, assembly GCF_041138505.1. Taxonomy (NCBI): domain Eukaryota; kingdom Viridiplantae; phylum Streptophyta; class Polypodiopsida; order Cyatheales; family Cibotiaceae; genus Cibotium; species Cibotium barometz. The sequence continues at coordinate 44,562,851 of NC_141048.1, read as the reverse complement.
GACAGGAGGATTTACTTAGATACTACCCCAGCTCGCATACTTGTAAGGTTCCCCCTTCCAAAAATAGGGGAAACACTTAAGATATAGTCCACTAAGTCTTATCTTGGAGAAAATTTTCTACTCATCGACACCTTGACCATGCAGAGATTCAAGGATATGATTCATAGGTAAGACCTAGCTCTATCCCGCAGGGGGAGCGTGGTCTTCTAAAAATCAAATCATCCATAGGGTAATTGATCATAATTTGGGCAACTACTAGTCTTGATTCCTAGAGACAATGCTTTTTTCCTCATCCATGCAAGGCACAGCCGCCGCTGGCCTAGTCTTCTAGAATAGAATTGCCCGAGAACCTATATATCTAACGTAGGGCTTTCACTTAATATGTTGGAAAGCTACCAGACTAATCGGGTCCAACCGTTCGTAGTAGGATGCTACGGTTGGGGCATTCCATCCTCCCACTTTCCACCCTACTCACGCGTGAATTTGTTTTCTAATTAATCCTACCACACTATTTGACATAAATAAACATGTTCCTTAATTAAGGTCCTTTTCACAAGGTTTGTTAAAACGGCCTTTTTCCACAGTACAATATAATGCCGAAGACAAGATTTATAAAAAAAGTTTATACATGAATCAATTCCATACAAGCCAAACTAGCTTTCTTATTCTTTTCCTTTATACTGTCGATGATCTAGAATTCGGTCTTCCAGCCTCTACATGCTGGGCAAAACCCTACGGGACCATACACCTCATCGTCGGCCGCTAGCGAGGACTAAAGCGAGCCTGTCACCCTCTCCCTATGCATAATTAGATGCATATAGAATCTTTATAATTAAATAAGGGTTCTCCTGAATCCTCTATTTAATTTTCGCAAAAATTAGAAAAATGAATAAGTAGATAATTTGTGAGAAGAAATGCTACCATTTCATATTCACTAAGATGGTAATGAGAAAATTCAATTAAACTATCGAAGTCGGAGATTGAGATAAATGATTATTTTATTCCTCATAAGAAATTCATGTTTTAGAAATTTGTAAGCAAATATTCGTCGAACGAAATTTAGAAAAAGAGAAATTGAAATAGTACCTTTCGAGAAAGATAGTTTAGGAAGAACCTTTTCAGACCCAAACTCTTATTCTGACTATTGACCAAGACCTAATTCCTTCGTCAATGACGATGTGTTCAGTTCAGGAAAAATGCACTCAAAACACCCACCGAATGTGAAACTAAGCTAAGACTTTTGATTTTGATCTGAGGATCAAGTTGACAGAATTCGAGGAATTCTGTCAACAATTCAGACCTGGATCTAGAAGTATTGAGATACGGATTTAAGATTATTCATGGTTTTCAAACAAAAATCAAAACTGAAAAATTGCATAGAAACCCTGTTTTCTTAAAGGACTGTCTTATGCCAAAATGTTGGAGGGAGCATTTGGCATATATGTTTATCTAAGGGAAGTTCGGTTGCAACAGCTAGCGGGGAGTGTTCGAGGGACAGCTCACGCGACAAAGCCTGCCGAGGTCTTGACCAGCCTCGGTATGGTTAAAATGGTGCGCTTCCGGTACGATGGACGAGGGTCGACAAAGCGGTCCCTGAGTGAAGTGCCAGGACACCTAAGGAGGATCTTGGAGGGTTCTGACTAGGCGATGCACGGGCTCGCGGTGCCGAGGACACCCATGCGTATGTCGAGGAAGATATTGTATGACAGACCAATGTTATTGTAATCTATTACTGGATCTCGTTGTTGACTCGCTGGTCTCAAAACGGAGAGTCCAGAGTGATACTGTTTTGTGAGAAACAAAGACTCAATGGAAATTTTGAAGTATAACATGTGTAACCAGTAAATTGTTTGTCAATGGATTGTTTTCTTTTATTAAAGTTTTAAAGAGGAGTGTGTGCGTATCTGTTTTCTAAAGCTAAAGTTAAGAAAGGCATTTAAATTATGGGTGGGTGAGTACTTGTTTGGATCTACCGATTCTAGTGGTGGGAGGATGGTGGCTAACCCATGGGCCCCCATGGGCCGGATGGGGTTAGGCTGGAATCAGTGGAGTTTTAATAATCAAATTGAAAAATCTTAGAATTACGCTAGGATTCGAGTAGCTAGTTAATTCCCTGATAAATTTCTCAATTAAGTGGATCAACGGCTGTGCCTGATCTTGATTAGGAAAAAAGCGTCAGAATGATCAAATTATATCAGTGATAGTTTCCTTCTATCTGATTTATTCAGGTGAAGGATAGTTTAGAATTGATCTCGTTAGAAAAATTCGTTAAGAAAAATCAAAAAGGTAGAATCGTCCCCGCTTTTCGGGCTTGGGAAATTTTCTCGGTTTCGGTTTTGGGAGTGACCACCAACCTAGTCTCGTGCCCGGACATTCGTGGGCGAGGGCCCAAGTGAGAAACCCTGCCCCGCGCATGAGGGGGCTGCTTCCGCTGTCAACTACTACTACTACTGGGAGTCCGGTGCACGGAGAGGGTAGAAGAATCTCATAATCTAGATGCATCAAAACACCTAATCATATCAAATGTTTTTATCAATTGGAGAAATTTGACTCTCTTTGCTTAATTTTTCCTTAAAGAGAAGATTATAATTAAGAAACTAATTAATCTTCTAATTTAGATTAATTTACACAATTGTTGATGCACAAAGATTAGTTTTCCCTTGCTCTATTGATGTGCTCAATTGTGTGAATTACTTAGGGATTAATGGTTAATTAGAGTCCTTGATTAGTGTAAAAGAGAAAAACATTAGTGAAAGGATTAATCTTGGATTAATTCTTAATCACGTTTTTACATAACTCATTAAGGCTAATGAGCATTCAATGAGTAGATACTCAGTTGTCAAAATTGTCCATTTTGGGGGTCATTTGTGAAAGGGTGTAAGGTGTGTCATTAAAAGGGCGTAAGGTGTGTCATTAAAAGGTTGAATTTTTTGATTCCCACTTACCTTTTGGGAAAATGCCCATACCCTTTTTATTTTAAATTAAAAAATATTCCCTCCCAAAAAGAAAAATTCGTATTTCCCACCACTAGACTCAAAAAAAAAGTGAAAGACCAGGCCGTGGCATGAACAGCTGGGACGTGAACGGCTTGGGGCATGAACAGCTTGGGACGTGAACGGCTTGGGGGTGAACGGCTTGGGTGTGAACGGCTGGGGCGTGAATGGCTTCAACACGTGAAAGGCTTGGCATATGAATGGCTTGGATGTGAACGGCTTGGATGTGAATAGCTTGGACGTGAAGGGCGTGAACAGCTTGGCACGTGAACGGTTGAGACGTGAACGGTTGGGACGTGAACGGTTGAGACGTGAACGGTTGGGACGTGAATGGCTTAGGCATGAACAGCTTGGCATATGAATGGCTGGCATGTGAACGGCTGGGACGTGAATAGCCTGAGACGTGAATGGCTTGGCACGTGAACGGCTGGGATGTGAATGGCTGGGACGTGAACAACTTGGACATGAACGGTTGGGACATGAAAGGCTTGGACGTGAATGGTTGGGACATGAACGGCTTGGACGTGAACGACTTAGCCTAGAAAAGGTTCGTCCGTGAAAAGGTTCGCTAAAAAAAAATAATTTTAATATTTTTATTTAAAAAAACTCTCGAAAACACCCCTGTTTCGAGGCCCGTATCTCCTGAATTATATATCCGATGAAGGCGGTATAGGGCTCATCAAAAAGCTCACATCGAGCTCTTCGACTTTGGACGTGGTCGTCCCCAAAGTCAAAATTGACCATTTTGGCCTCCGACCAGCAACCTCAAAATTCACCCGGAAATCGAGGCAAAAATAAAACCACCCAAAAACCATAAAAAATCATAAAAATTAGCACAAAAACGACAACAAGCCATATTCGGGCTACTTTTTGAGGGTCTAAACGATAAAATCACAAATGACTCAGGGAAACCAAGTTGTAGTACTCCAAAAATACTACAACTTCCTCATACAGAGTTTTTGGAACACCCTCAAAAACATGCTGCGAAACAAGGCAAAAATTCTCGAGAAAATTTTTCGTCTTGAGACAGTGATGGAAAATAGGTTTTAGGACATCCTCTTCCAGTTGGAAAATTCCTAGCATATGCTTTTTCTGAAAAAATATCAAGCATTCACGTGCGTATAGTGCCTAAGCTAATTAGGGCAAACGAACACCCGTTTGATCCAACGAAGAGTATGCCAAGCCTCTTGAGGCTGTAACGGGCTATGGGAGAGTATAAAAAGCCAAAAATAAAAAAATAAAAAAATAAACTGATTGTAATTGCTCATTAAGGAGCATCTAGGCACTCCAACATGGCCACGATAGAGGGAGTGCCAGGGATCACACAAGGACTAAACCCAATGGCTGTCATCTTCGAGCCATTGAAATCTATGCCGCAAATTCACCTCCCAATGCCATTAGCCATGCCTATAACAAGCGTGTTATCAGGTTTTACATCCCCTATGACTTCAATCCCACCGAGCTTTGGTCCCTTGCTTAACATTCCCGCAAGTCCTATAAGTACCAACCCTTTCCTGGATGCCCACACCTTGGACATACTAACTAGTCTAGGAAGGGGGTGGCCTAAGGACTCACTGCTGAGGCTCTTCCAACACAAGAGCACTCGCATACGACCTCAATGATTCCTACAAAAATACGGCCGTACAGATTCCCAAAATTATGGGCAAATATGACACAGAACAACATACCTATTCAATTTATTCAAATGTTTGAATAGAGATGTGAAGCCTTTGGAAATCCCAACTGCCCCACTAAGGTACATGCGTTGAACTTATGCTTGAAAAGATGCAGGGGGGAAGAGAGCTTGAGCTCTTGCAAGCACACACACACACTCACAAAACCCTAATAGAGAACACACAAGGTGAGAGGCTGAAAATCTTCTTCTTCTCTACTCAACACTCAACACACCATATACAAGATAAGAGTACACACAATATGAAAGGTACTCAACCAATACATACACGGGTTCTCTATAATGTGAACCCGACTAAATGAGCTGGCGCTATAACTATGCCAGTCTCTAGAGTGGCTGTCACACAGCCTGTCATCCCACTGGCCGCATATCACCCAAGATCTCACCAACCATGCCAGTGGTGTAAGTGTGGGGCCTATCCCCCAGGCGGATCATCAGTGTCCACCGCCTCACTAGAGCTCGATATCTCAACACTCCCCCTCGAGCTCAACTCCATCTCATGTACACCAAGCGAAGCTCTGAATCTGCGGAGCTTCTCTGTACCCAATGCTTTGGTGAAGATGTCAGCTACCTGATCCTCTGTGCTGACATAAACGAGGTCAAGGTCTCCTACCAAGACCTTCTCTCTGACAAAGTGGTAGTGGACCTCTATGTGCTTTGTACGAGCATGAAAGACTGGGTTCCTGGCCAACTGTATACTGCTAATGTTGTCACAGAAAATGACAACTTGTCTATCCAGTGATAGACCCAAATCTACAAGTAGCTTTCTCAACCAAGCTACCTCACATGCTGCCATAGCAGCTCCTCTGTACTCGGCCTCTGTACTCGATAGAGCAACCGTAGGCTGCTTCTTGCTGCTCCAAGTCACAGCAGCACTCCCCAAAGAAAACATGAATCCACTGGTAGATCTTCTGTCCGAGATACTACCAGCCCAATCAGCATCTGTGTACCCATGTACACATATCTCTGTCCCAGTCTCATAGAATAGTCCACAATGCAAAGTAGACCTCACATACCTCAGTATGCGTCTCACTGCATCCAAATGCGGTTTCCGTGGAACCTGCATAAACTGACTCACCAACCCAACAGCATAGCTCAAATCTGGTCTGGTGATCGTCATGTAGATCAAACTTCCTACTATGCTCCTGTACATAGTAGGATCCTCCAAGATCTCTCCTGAATCTGCACTCAACTTGCCATTCTGATCCAATGGCACAGAAATAGGCTTACAGCCTGTCATACCATACTTGGACAACATGTCCAAGCCATACTGTCTCTGCAGTAATCCAATACCATGTGGTGACCTAATCACCTCAATGCCCAAGAAATATCTGAGCTCCCCCAGATCCTTCATCTCGAACTTCTGTCTAAGCAAGATCTTTACATCAAAGATCTCTGCATCATGGTCCCCCGTAATGATCAAGTCATCTACATAGATGACAACAAGCACAACTCCTCTATCACCATGTCTCACATACAATGAGAAATCTGCATTGGCTACATGAAAGCCAATAGTGACAAGATATTCAGAAATCTTGTCAGACCATGCTCTTGGTGCTTGCTTTAAGCCATACAAGGCTTTCTTCAACCTGCAAACATGCTCGGGGTGACCCACATCCTCATAACCAGGTGGCTGCAACATATACACCTCTTCTTGCAAATCCCCATGCAAGAATGCATTCTTTACATCCATCTGATGTAAAGACCATTTCTTTGACGCAGCCACTGCTATCACAACTCTCACCGTTGCCATCTTGGCAACTGGGCTGAAAGTTTCCTCATAATCAATCCCATATGTCTGCGCATATCCTTTGGCTACCAATCTAGCCTTGTACCTGTTTATGCTTCCATCACTGTTATGTTTAACTTTGTACACCCACTTGCATCCAATGGCTTTCTTGCCTTCAGGCAATTGCACTAAATCCCAAGTTTCATTTCCATATAGTGCATCCATCTCCTCATCCATAGCTTTCTCCCAATTCACATTTCCAACAGCCTCATCAATGCATGTGGGCTCAACAACCTGCACAACCTTTGCCATATATGCATAGTGATGTGCCACATAACCATCATATGTAAATCTCTGCACAGGGTTCTTCACTCTCCCTGATCTTCGCAGCTTTTCATTCATGGCTTCCATAGCCTTCTTTACACCAGGTGTTCTCATAGCTGGGATCCCAAGCTCCTCATCAAGGCTCATATCCGAGCCACTAGACTCTCCATCAACATGAGAATGTCCTGCAGAAATGTCAGGCATACCAAGGGGCTCAACCACTTTCTCTTTTCCTTTACGTGATGTACTAACCACATTTGCAGGACTGGTATTATGACGCAGCCTGCCACTCCATGGTCTATCAACAGACCCACTAGATGAGGACTCTCCTGGTCCACTCAAAGACTGTGATTGCTGACCTGCATTCTGTGCAACCACACTTCCACTCACATCAGCCCCAACAGCTTCTTTTTCAGCAGCATACCAGCTGCTCATCTCATCAAACACAACATCCCTGCTTACCCTCAACTCACGTGTAGTAGGGTTATAACACCTGTATCCCTTTTGCTCAAGGGAGTATCCAATAAACACACATTTTTCAGCTTTCGGATCCAGCTTAGTTCTCAGCTCATCTGGCACATGCACATATGCAATGCATCCAAAAACTTTCAGATGAGACAAATCTGGTTTTCTGCCAGTAAACCTCTCCTCTGGAGTTACATCATGTATGGCTGCAGTTGGAGTTCTGTTCATGATGTATACTGCTGTAGAAACAGCCTCAGCCCAATAGCTATGCGGCATATTCTTCTCTTCCATCAATGCTCGCGCAATCTCAGCAATGTGCCTGTTTTTCCGCTCAGCAACTCCATTTTGCTATGGAGTGTATCTGCATGTATACTGTCTCCGAATACCATTCTTCTTCAAGAATTCAGAGAACTCATTGGAGAAGTATTCTCCCCCTCCATCTGACCTTAGGCACTTGACATATTTCCCTGTTTGCTTTTCAACCAAAACTCTGAAATTCTGAAAGTGAGTGAACACCTCACTCTTCTCTTTCATGAAATATACCCACACTTTCCTTGTGTGGTCATCAATGAAAGTGACATAGTACCTGCAGCCTCCCATAGACACGGTCTTCGTAGGACCCCATACATCTGAATGCACAACATCTAGTGCATTTCTGCTCACATATCTGTTACGTGGAAACACATGCTTTGTTTGTTTCCCAAATTGGCATGCTTCACAGATTTTATGCATACCTTCCACTTTAAATTTTGGCAGCCCTGTCACAATTCCTTTTGTCTGCATAGACTTCAATCTCTGCACATTTACATGTCCTATTCTTTTATGCCATATGTCTGTGTCTGCAACAACTCCTGAACCATTTGCAAACATTGCAGCACTCATTTCAGGCATGTCTACATCCAACGTAAACATTCTGCCCACTCTGTTGCCTTTTGCAACCAACCTGCACTTGTCTTTAAAATCTTCAACATAACACCCATCGGGGTTAAACCGAACCTGCAAACCCTGCTCAATCATCTGGCCAACTGAAATCAGATTCTTTGTTATGTTCGGTACATGAAGTACATCTGCAAGGTACTTCACTTTGCCATCCTGCATAGACAATGGCACATCTCCAACGTGGGCAATTGGATGAGCAGTGTCATCCCCTGTTTCCACAAAACCTGGTCTTTCCGGGTTTTTCATCTCCTTGAACCACTCTCCATGACTCGTCATGTGGTTCGAAGCGCCTGAATCCACATACCATACATTATCTTTTTGTGCTGCATCAACATTTTCAGACATGGCATTCACAACATGCTGCATAACAAACAACCTTTCATTATCCTCATTATTTCTGCTTGAGGATGCATAGTTGTTTTGCTGCACTTTCCCATTTTGCATGTCAGCCTGCTTCTTATAACATTCTGACTGCACATGTCCTGGCTTACCACAATAGTAGCATTCACGTGCATCATTGTATTGCCTTTGCCAATTTCCACGGCCTCTTTGACTCCCCCTGCCTCTGAATTTGCCTCTTCCACCTGCGTGTTGTTGTTGTTGTTGTTGATTCTGGGACTGTTGTTGTTGCTGCTGCTGACCATAATTCTGATTACCTATTCGGCCACCTCCTTGACCGCGTCCACGGCCTCCTCTACCTCGTCCTCTTCCTGAACTCGTGTAGAAGGCCTGTTGCTCTGAACTGTTTTTACTTTGTGAAGACTGTTGGTCTTCACCCAAGCTCTTCTCTTCGATAATCAGCATAGACACCAAATCTGTAAAGTTGGGAATGTTTTCCCGAGTCTGAATGGACGTCTTGAACGCCTTGTATTGTGGCCCGAGACCACGTAGACAGACTTCCACCTTGTCATCATCATCTACTGACACACCAATAGATGCAAGGGATTCCACAATACCCTTTATCTTCAGCGCATAGTCATTCACAGACATGCTCTTTTTCTCCACAGTATGAAGTTCATTCTTCAACTGTATCTTACGTGCCTTGGTATTTGTTTCATACAGCTTTACCAAGGTGTCCCACGCCTCCTTGGGGGACTTGGCATCCTGAATGTGCCCAATCATAGTGTCCTGTATACTAATGGAAAGCCAATACATAACCTTCCTGGCTCCTTGGTTCCAGTCTTTAAACTCTTTCACATCTGCAGCAGTCGGATTTATATCCGGTATCTCCGGTGCCTCTTCATGCTCACCTTCTATGTAGTCCCAATAGCCTTTTCCCATCAGGAAATTCGTTAACCTGAACCTCCAAGCATGGAAGTTATTCTTGTCCAGCTTCTCAGCCACAATCTGAGTTATCCCATCATTTGACATCTTGCCAAATACACAATTTCACCAGAAACTGCACTCTGGTTTTTTTCTGCACAACCTATAGTATTTTCTGCACAGCGGTACTGTAGTACTCAAATGTCACAACCAGTGACTTCAATGTGCATACATACACCCAATGGCAACTGTAGACCTCTTGCAGCACCCACAGTGTCTGCACAGTCAATTTGTCTTCCTGCAGTTCTTAAAACAGAGTTCTGCAGAGAATCGATGACTTACCCGCAGTGCTTGAAATCGCCTGCTTTCTGAAAAACGGAGGTCCAGACGCGCCCGAAATGCGTTTTCGGCCCGAAAATTTTAGTCCGTAGGACTGTATAGTTGCCCTATAGCTTCACTCCCGCGAAGAAAGCTCCTCAATCGGAGATCGTTTGCCGGTGCCTCCCGTAGAGCTCCCGACAAGGGTGTAGTCACCAACACAATAGGGAAGAGTAGTTGAAGCTCTTACCCTCGTACCGCTTCCTGTGGTTCTCTTGCTTGCAGCTCAGCCCTTAGCACGAACCAGGCTCTGATACCATGAAAAGATGCAGGGGGGAAGAGAGCTTGAGCTCTTGCAAGCACACACACACACTCACAAAACCCTAATAGAGAACACACAAGGTGAGAGGCTGAAAATCTTCTTCTTCTCTACTCAACACTCAACACACCATATACAAGATAAGAGTACACACAATATGAAAGGTACTCAACCAATACATACACGGGTTCTCTATAATGTGAACCCGACTAAATGAGCTGGCGCTATAACTATGCCAGTCTCTAGAGTGGCTGTCACACAGCCTGTCATCCCACTGGCCGCATATCACCCAAGATCTCACCAACCATGCCAGTGGTGTAAGTGTGGGGCCTATCCCCCAGGCGGATCATCAGTGTCCACCGCCTCACTAGAGCTCGATATCTCAACAATGCTTAGAGGGAAAAGCTAGTTGATGGTTCATCGCATTGATGCCAGCGATCAAGACCAACTTCAAAACCTTGAAATCAACCTTTATACATGGCTTTTCCAGACAAGGTGATCGATGGAGTGCAGTAACAGAGCTCTATTCAATTGAGCATCAACCAAATGAATCCATTAGAGATTTTATCCTTTAGATAAAACTCTTGGACTCACGTTGTGAGTCATAGGAAAAATTAAACGATGTTCAATTGAAGAGATGTTTCATGATGGGCTTAGAGAATAACAACTTACACAACTTGATTATTGTATCCAATCCGGAAACATTCGATCAATGTTGTAAAGAAGCAATACGTTAGATGACAACATGCTAGAAGATGATCATGCTACGAGGTGTTCCTCATCTAAACTAAGTGAAGCAATGGCAAAAGAAAGATCAATCTCGGAATTGACATTCCCTGAATTTTATGCAGCCTTGCTTAAAACATTACTGCAAACATATATAAGATAGGATGAAAACCTTCAAAACCAGAATTTTTTAATGCCTCTAATAGTGAGGAGCGAAATGCCTTGTGTTGAATGCAATCACTACAACCATCCCAATCCTCATTATGCATACAAGGCACCTGTTCTTCTATACTGCATATATTCTAAAACCTTTGACCATGATACTAAAAAGTGACCCGCTTCATCCGTAATGGACTCAAAACCTCCATCTCCCGCCGTGCACCAAACAGAAATAGTCCAAAGGGTAGAAACTGCTCAGGAAGCAGTTAATCGGACACTTCAGTGTTTCTATTGTCGTGGACCTCACAAGGTGGCAGACTATACAGTTTGGAATACTTCCATGCCCATAGTCACTGTGTCACCTTGTGACCAATGTGTGAACGATGGGGCATTTATCACATATTTTAAGATTGCCCAAGACGAGTTGCTTCAATGCAACTTGTCTCACAAAATACAGCTCTTAACATCTTAAGTGTATAAAACGGGCAATTGTCCACGATACCCTTGAATGTGCTTACACCCTTACAATCCAAGGCACGAGAAATAGTCAAAAGGAAAGCAAAATACAATATCTTAACATGGGTAGAAGAACATGCTTTAAAACAAAAGCCAAAAGAGAAAACAAAACCTTCTAAACCCAAGAAAGACAAGGGACAAAAAACTATCGAAGCCAAGGTCCAAACTGATCCAAATCTTGTCCAAATTGGATCAAACTGAAGCTGGAAAATTCTAGAACCCAGTTGGACTTGATTAGTGGCCTCCCTCACCTATAAATAGACCCTCATTCCTTTGTATTTTCATATTGGAGCAACACCATGCTAGTTTTATCTCTAAATTAGCTTGTTTCTATTATCTCTCTAATTCGCCTCTTCTCTTGAGAGCTTTGGAGCTTCTCTCTCCTCCATCCTCTCTTGGAGAATACCCTCCCTCTCTTGGTGGCCAAGGACTTGCTTGCAGGCTTCACTTCTAGCCAAAGAAACAAGCCTAAATCAAAGGTAAACCTATTTTAATGGTTTATTTTCAATTCTCTCATTGACTTTCTTCTTCTCAACTCCTCTCAAGCTTGAGAAGCTTTCAAAATGATGGTTTTTATTCAAATCAAGCTTTCTCTAAGATTCTTAATTTCTAATTAAAATTAAGTTAATCTTTACGCTTAATTGTAATGCTTTCCTTAAGTAAATCTCTCTCTTAAAAAGAGTAGTCATCTTTATGGCTAAATCTTTAGCAAAAGAATGTTTCTCAATGATGATCTCTTATTTCAAAACTAAACTCTAGGCTTGATGAGCTAGAGATTAAGAATTGATATTTTCATGATTTTGTGTTAGTAAAAATAATGGTTATTTATTTTTAGATTGTTTATGAGTAGATAAAAATTACTTTAACTCATTCTAAATGAGAAAAGGATTATCCTAATAAATTGGAAAAAGAGGAATGTTTAATTTAGCTTAATCAAGAAAAATAATCATAATTATGCTTATAATTATGGTTAAAATTATGATATGTATACATAGTTTAATTTTAAGCTTAAAAGAAGAACTTCTATCATATTTTCATTACAAATGTGAATGGATGTGGATGGATGTAAATAGATGCGAATGTGATGTGATGAGAATGGATGTGGATGGATGTAAATAGATGTGATGAGATGTGAATGAGATGTGGATGGATATAAATAGATGTTAATGAGTTGTGGAAGGATATAAATAGATGTGAATGTGATTTGATGAGATGTGAATGGATGTGATGTGATGTGAATCTGGGTAGATGTAAATGGATGAGATGTGATGTGGATCGATGTGATGTGGACCTGGATAGATGTAAACGGATGAGATGTGATGTGGATCTGAATGGATGTAGATGGATGTGGATGAATGTGATGTGATGTGGATAGATGTGATGAGATGTAATATGTTGTGAATGGATGAAGGACAATGGGAATAGATATGAATGGATGTGGAATAAGCAATGTGAATTGATGTAGAAGAATGTGGAATAACGAGAAATGATGTGGAACAATGTGGAAAGATAAGAGTTCGTTAGAAACTGTATTTATGAAACCTGTTTTTAAAAAACTGTTTTATGTCAAGAATGCTGGGAAGAATTTTGACTATCTTGTCGATTATGGTCATGATGACGACCTAAGTGAAAGTTGCAACAGTTGACAAAGAGTCAATGGAGGGACGTCTCGCATGGCAAGGTCGCTAAGGTCTTGACCAGCCTCGGTTCGATTGAAAATGGTGAGCTTCCGGTACGGTGGATGAGGGACCAAGGAAGCGGCCTATGAGTGAAGCGCTAGGTGACCTGCGAAGGAGCCTAGAGAGTGCTGACCATAGGTGCTCGGGATCTGGGTCACCGAAGATACCCACGCGTGTGTCGAGGAAGAAAATGGAGCAATGAGTTGGAGTTGTTTTCTAAACACACGGGCATGGATCTGGTTGGTCTTCAAACGGATGAGTCCATGGCTCTTTTATATGGATCTTGTTGGTTGATCTTGTTGGTCTTCAACGGAGAGTCCATCTGGATCTTCTTATGTTGAGCTAGGAACTATCGAAAAGGCCCCTGAGTGAGCAGGTGGTGAGCGTTCTGGTTGGTTGCCAATGATGCTATAGGTACACCGATGAAGGAATGACTAGAAATTGGAATTCAAGCTAGATATTTTGGAGGATTATGATCAGTGATACTATGGTTTCATTAAAAGATTGTTTTAAAGACAGCCGAATCTATGAAAAAGGCAATTTCATATTGGGTGTAAGTGGTGTGACTATCTTGAATTTTGTATGAAGCGCCAGCTAGGGGGGCTGGGAACTCTTTTCCCTAGTACCCGGGACAAAACATAACCAAATTTTTAAATGGATCCTATCAATACTGTGGTTGGCTAACCCATGGGATTGGACGGGGTTAAGCTGCACTGATGGATCCCTAAAATAATACTCAATTCTGCTACGTTACGATAGTTGAAGTCAATCATGGATAGTTGAAGTCAATCATGGATAAACCTTGTTCTATGGAAAAGAATCAACGGGGGCAGCTGTGCCTCTTAACGGGGAAAAAAGCGTTATTCTCTATGATCCAAGTATAAGTTCCTCCCTTGACCCGGCCATGTGACCTTGGGTTCGGTTGGAATGAAAAAGGGTAATTTAAGGCTCTTGACTACGTTAGAATAATTTTTCCTAGAGGAATCACCTATGCCTTCTGGGCGAGGGAAGTTTTCTGAGTTCGGTTTTGGAAGAAAAGAGAGATTAGTCTCTTGTCCAGACATCCGTGGTGGTGGGCGAGGCCTCGAGTGAGAGTCTTTGCCCTGTGTAAGAAGGGCTACTTCCGCTGCTAGCACCCCCGAATTCGTTGCGCGGAGGGGGCAAGGATCTCTCACAAAATCCTTGGCAACAAAAAGAAAGGGATCAAAGCTATAGCTCTAATACCAGTGTAGTGATGGAGAAAGAGAGAAAGAAAGATGCACTCATAATGGAGTACCACATGCACTCAAGGGAGTACCACCATAGCCATGGAAAGCTTGAAGCTCCAAGAAAGTATAATTTGATGAGTAAAAATGATTAGCTATCCCTAATTACAATTAGATCACTTATATACCTCGCCTTCGGGCCTTCCTTAACTTAGGATATCCTCAACTTCGTACATCCAGAACTTGGGATGTCCTCAACTTCAAACGATCCTCAACTTTGGATGTCCTCATCATCGGGCTATCCTCAACTCAGGCTATCCTCAACTTCGAACCATTGCCACCTATACGAATTTCCTCAACCTCGGCACATCTTAATGACCGGATGTCCTGGCCAAGGGGACATCCTTGCTTCAGGACACCCTCCAAGCCTCACTAGTGGATGTCCTCTCACCATAAAGGATGTCATTTGATTACTCTCTCCTACCCATCGGGGCAGCCATAAGTCAATGCTACTCTTTTGTCATGCTGCGCGACTAGTGGCCTTCTCTTCATTGTTCCCCACACCGCCTCCATCAATTGTACACTCCCCTCAATGTCTTCATGGTAATCCCTCCACCCCTATAGGCCACATCCTGACCCCCTATTAGCCTTTCCCCATCCTAGCAAGCAGCCCCCCTGTCGTCAATACCTTCCCCCATGCCCTCCCTCCACGTAGCACCACCTATTCTCTTCCTCTCTTCCCATCCTCTCTTCACAGGTGCCCCCCCCATCTGACTCTCTCACCATGACCCGCCTCCATGTGCCCCCCCCTTCTTCTATCTTTGCCAGCCCCCCCCTTCATCTCTCTTTGCCGTAGACCCTCCCGCTTTTCTCTATCTTCGCCCGTAGCCCTCCCGCTTTTCTACATGCGCCCCCCACCTTTTCTTCTTCTATCTTTGCTAGCCCACCCTACACACGGCCCCCCTACCTTTTCTTCTTCTATCTTTGCTAGTACCCCTACATGCAATCACCTTCTATCTTCACTAGCCCCCATCTTCGCCTTCCCCCCCTTTCTCCATCATTGCACGATAGATGCCCCCTCATCAATATCTCCCACACGTGCCCCCCCACCCACCTGTCCTCTCCACCTTCACACACACACACCCCCCTCATTCTTCTATCTTTGCTAGTACCCCTACATGCAATCACCTTCTATCTTCACTAGCCCCCATCTTCGCCTTCCCCCCCTTTCTCCATCATTGCACGATAGATGCCCCCTCATCAATATCTCCCTCACACGTGCCCCCCCACCCACCTGTCCTCTCCACCTTCACACACACCCCCCTCACATGTGCCCCCCCCCTTTTTTTTCAATCTTTGCTCTCTTCCCACCCCTCCCTCACATGCTACCCTTCCATTCCCTCCTCGCCAAGCAGGCCTTGGTCTCATCAACCCAAAAAAAAAAACAACAAAAAGAAAAAAGCACAAAAAGGACTAATGCCTCCTTCATTCCTTCTTGTTCGCTCTCTGAAACGATGGCCTGACGATTTACCTCACCAACCAGTACCTTACAACACTCCATTTCTTGCTGCATCCGGCTGCTGCATCTGGTCCTATATCCACTGCCCAATACTCTACGTTCACCATCTTCCTTGGCCATCCACGGCAACTCTGCACAACGGTGGAGCATCCTATCGGGCGACGAAAACTTTGCAGAGATGCAAAACTGTCTCAACGGAAATTCTTCAGCAGTGGAGAATCCTGGGGTTCTTCTTCTCCACCACCCATCCGTCTTCCCTCTACTTCTCTAGTCTCCACCCAACCTTTCCACCTTGCTGTGACTCCCTCCCGTTCACACACCTTCACCATAAACTTCATTGATCCCCATTCGTTCCAACTTCCCAAGGTTACCCACTTATTTACTCCCACCCAACTTGCCACTTTGGGTTTGTAGGGTCTCACTTCTTTACCACCTTTGCCTCCCCTTGATGCGTCTCTCTACGCCTCTTTCCTCCGCACCTTTCCACTCCTGCCTAATGGGCAATGCTTCACCTCTGCTTAAGTTGCACATCTATTGGGGCCTCCTGACCATTTGGTTTTTCACCGCCGCCGCTTCGACGCTCACATCCTAGATATTCTCCCGGTTGAGCTTTCTGCCACCACCGTTGCACTACTAGCTCCCACCTCTTTACTCCCAAGCTGATCCACCTTTATGTTTTATTTCACTATTTTTTCTCATTCATGAAATTACCACTACCCCACTTCCATTCCTCTCTATCCATCACACCGAAGCCTTTTATTGTTTTTGCATGGGACACGCTTTTTCATTCCATCACCTGTTATGTGAGTCTCTTCGCCTTCCTTGCTGCCGTTTTTGTACACAACTTAGTAGGCCCGACACCACCTCCTTCACTTGGCCTTCTTCTCGTCTTCTCACATATCTTCTCTAGTAGCCACCCATGCCTCTTCCCTCTCTCCCTCCCATGCCAACCTCGCCGGTCCAACCCTTTTGCATCCCGCATCTGGCCTAGGGTACATTGTGATCTTCCTTCGGCCTCTCATCACCGTACAGTTTCCCTCGCTCCACCACCCATCCCACCTCACCCCCCTATGGGCCGCCCCGGTTCATCCCGACAACCACCACCCTCGGCCTCGACTATTTCTTCATCTTTTGGTAGCAGCTGCTTCCACCATCTCCACCATCCAGTAGTAGCTACTTCCACCATCTCACCCATCCCATCTTCGATAGCAGCTGCTCCCACCATCCCATCTTCGATAGTATCTACTTCCACCATCTCCACCATCCCATCTTTGCCAGTAGCTGCTCCCACCCTCTCCACCATCTCATCTTCTCCATTGGTGGATTTCCTTGGCTCCACATTTCTTGCTCCCTCAACTCAGGCAACACCCTCGATGGTGAGTGTTGCCACCATCCCTGCTGCCACCTCCACGATTGCCTCTAGTGGGCCATCACTACGTACCCCCACTCTCGCAGCCCTGCACGAGGCGATCTTTCGCATCGATCGAGAGGAGGACACGGAGCACATCGAGCTTCCTAATTCACCATTCTCCTACATTGCTTCAGACATTTCGGTGGGTGATCTTCCATGCCTTCGATTTCTTGACCCCCCAAATCAGCTCTCCCGTGCCACATCCCTATCGAGTGTAAGATTCCTCCTCAGCCTGTAAGATTCCTCCTCATCCTGAATAACAAATAAGCCTCTACTTCAATCCCTTGTAATCATTCTATGTTTTTGAATACAAGAAAATATTATTTTTCCTTGTTTGGCCTAGTGAGATAAAAATTTTTAGAGAATGGTAAATCAATATTGGGATATTTTTGGATAAATAAATTCTACAAATATAAAAAAAATGTTTCCCTGAAATAGAAAATCAAAATAGATTTTTCAAGGTGCAATTGAAATTAATTAAAAAATGATTTAGAAGACCTTAGCCTAAGAGTCAAGATTTTCTGAAAATTTTGGATTATGGTCCAATTAAGGTTCCTATGGACCAATAAGATTAATCCAAGTGTTGGGATAAGATAAATCCAAAGAATTAAAAAAAATACCCAAAAATGAGTAAATGCCCACATAAGATGAAGAGTTGACTAAGTACTAGATTTATTAGTTAAAAATTATGAAGTATTAATAAAAAAATGAGATATTTTGGAGTAATCATTCATTTTTGACACATTGGTAAGGAGAAGGGGGCCCTTCAAGGAGGCATCTATTTCACATGTGTGGATGAGTTTTAAACTCAAAAATAATAGGATATTTTTATCTCTCCTCTCTCCTAGATCAAACCAAATCAAATAGGGAGCCAAACTGGTCCAAATCTTGTCCAAATTCATCCAAATTGAAGCTGAAAAATTCTAGAACTCAGTTGGACTCAGTTAGTGGCCTCCCTCACCTATTAATAGACCCTCATTCTTTTGTATTCTCATCTGTGAACTAAACTATGTCGGTATTACTCTAAGATAAGCTTATTTTCTATTATCCTCTAAAAATCCTCTACAAATTGAAGAGTTGGAGCTTCTCTCTCTCTCTTCAATCTTCATTGGAGTCTTCATCAACATACCAAACCAAATGATTGGTTGGGGGCCTCTACTTTGATTAAAGAATCAAGCAATCTAGGAGGTAAAGTGTGGTTTATGGTATTTTTTAAAAAAAAAATCTCCAAATGTTTCTCTCTTCTCAACCCCTCTCAAGCTCGAGAAGCATTCAATTGAATGGCTTTTTAATACAATTGAAGTTCTTTAATGAATTGTAGTGATAAAACACATAGATTTCCATTTATGCTTAAATTATAATGTTTTTTAAAAGCATTTCTCTCTCTCTCCCAAAGAATGGTCATTCCTATGACCTATTCTATATTCAAATGAAGCTTCTCATGAAGCAATTCTCTAATCTAAAAGTAATTTCTATGCTTGTCAAATTGAGGCCAAATAAGTGGCTTTTTAACGCTTTTATGCTATTTAATTCATGGAAAAATTAGGAAACAAGTCCATAATTTGATATTGATCCAATTAATGGTTATTCTATCATATGATATTACTAAACTTTATGTTTTCAAAATTATTGAGAATTATCAGTAATAGCAGCGGAGCTATAGCAAAATTTCTGAAAAATTAACACATAAATTTTTTTCATTCATAATATGAAAAGAGGACCTCCTACCATATTCTAGGATTAATCATCCTAGATTAATTGAATGATTCTCATTTTTATAATCATGGAAAATTTGATTTTTATATTTATGCATAAATAGTTAACTAGAAAAAAGAGAAATTTCTAGTAATCCATTTTTATGTTAAAAGAGTAATCCCCATGACAATGGAAATCCATGTATTCCAATGAAGTAAGAGAAAAATTGGGATGCTAAAATAATGTATATTTTATTTAAAAATTAAAGAAAGATTTTAGTTAAATTTATCTTTTTGCATGGATAAGTTTAAATGATGAAAGAGGAATTTCCACCATATTGGAATTCAAATATTTAAATGAGAAAAGTGCAATTCCTAGTGTAAAGGAATTAATGGAGATTTTTATTTAAATTTTAAGAGAAAATTTATTCAAATTTATCTTATTGCATAGATAAGTTTAAATGATAAAAGAGGAATTCCCACCATATGGAATTCAAATATTTAAATGAGGAAAGTGTAATTCCTAGTGTAAAGGAATTAATGGAGATTTTTATTTAAATTTTAAGAGAAAATTTAGTTAAATTTATCTTTTTGCATAGATAAGTTTAAATGATGAAAGAGGAATTCCCACCATATTGGAATTGAAATATTTAAATGAGAAAAGTAGAAGTTTTAGCTTAATGGAATCAATGGATATTTTATGTAATTTTTAAGAAGAATTTTAAATAGATTTAATTTATGGTAAAAGAGGAATTCCCATGATAATTGGATTTCACTCATTAAAATGAGAAAAAGAGGGATTTCAAGTTTATTAAAAAAAAGGTAACTAGATACGACTAGTTACATTAATTAGTTTAAATCCTGAGAAGACCTTGTTCTGTGGGAGGGGATCAACGGCTGTGCCTCGTAAATGAGGAAAAAAGCACTGATTCCATGGACCAAGTGCAAGTCTCTTCTTGATCTGACTATGTGACTTCAGGTTCGGTCAGATTAGTTTAACTAGTTAAGACTTTGACTCTTTAGAGTAATTCCCCCGTTAGAAGATTTTTTTAATGGTGGAATCGCCTGTGCCTTCTGGGCGAGGGGAGGAGGGACCGCCTGGGCTAGCCTCTCGTCTCCCGAACATCCGTGGGCGAGGCCCTGAGTGTGGATCCCCACCCTACGCGAGAGGCCGACGCCGCTTCCGCCACCGACGGGGCAGGGACTTCACAACTAGTATCAGAGCTTTGTTGAAAGCTAATAAGGATAAACGAATTCTTATCAAAAATTGATCATAAAAAACTCAAAAAAAATATTTTTCATAATGTATTTTCATTCCGTAAGTCTCATTAATAAAGAATTTTTAATCAAAGAAATTATTTTTTTAAAGATGGAAGTTCCATACTTATGTGGTGTTCCCGACCTCACCCAGTCACAAGACATGACTGTGTTCGCCTTCGAGCATCTCATCTCTTCTGCTGCAACTCGAACAAGCCGAGTCAGAGTCGCACGCCATTTCGAGGATTTATATTTTCCTGACCCAGCAGCATAAGTGGCTTGCAGGGCAGTATGTCCACGCCTCTTGCGACCAGCGTGCAATGCTGAGGCAGAACCTCTCATTGGCTATGATTCTGATGAAGCTGAAAGTGGTACATGGTGTCATTCTATATCATTCAACGCCTCGGAATTTCAGACTTTCATGCCAAATCTACAGTCTCCTTAGTCGCTTTATTCCTAAAAGGAGAAGATAATAGCTCCCTTGGCGCAGTAAGAGAACGTTTGTATCAGGGCATGGCTATGGCCCAGTACCGCCGTCTTATGCGTGTCCCGAGGAGATTTTGATTTCTGAAACCGAGCTACTCTATGTACATATTGTAACTTTTATATAAATAAAGAAATGTTTTCTGGAGAAAAATTCCCTGTTGTATAAGTGATTGTTTATGGAAGATGAATTGATAAAGAAAAATCTGTTATCAGACATATGTCATAGATCTCCAATAAGATCATTTATCTTGTTTAAGAAATTGTTTTCCGAATCCCTTAAGTCTTAGGATCTCGTTGATGATATCAAAATAAAAATTTAATAATATATCATTTTTGGTAAAATAATGAGACGAGGAAACCGTGGCCGTCAGCCAGACCCTCTCTCTGAAGATGATGAGCTTGACCCCGACGTTCACAAGGCTCTTCATAGAACTCAACGACGAGGACCCTTCAAAGGAGAAGGGGAGAACCTAGGAGAGGCTGTGGAGAAATGGGTGGAAGCTATCGAAGAATATTTTGACTCCACAGGCTACAATGAGCGAAGCAAAATGGCTCTTGCCATGCTAAAAATAGTGGAAACAACCAGGGTAGCATGGAGGAACCATTGTGACACCAACCGTTTGGACATGAATTCTCAGTCCTGGAACAACCTTAAAACCTATTTGAGGAAGAGATTTTGTCCCCCTGGGTTTTTGGAAACCAAAATGAATGAATTCTTAGAGCTAAAGCAGGGGAGAAAAACCATCGAGGAATATCACCAGGCCTTCGCTCTTCTACTCAAATATTCACCACCTCTAGATGAAGAGAAACTCATGGCCAGGTTCATTCGGGGAATGAACGAACCCTTGGACACACTGGTCAAGAATGCCAAGCTAGTGTCCATGGTAGAAGCTGTCAGAATGGCGAAGGACTTTGCCAAAGCCTTCATCGTGAAAGTCCTGCGCCAAAGCCAGCTCCCTCATCCTTTAAAAGATTTTAGACACCGGGAAGTTCTTCCAACTTTCCGCCTCCAAAGAGACACCAAGGTCCTAACCAGAATGTGGAGACAGGAAGCTTCAGAAATGAAGGAAGACCTTTCCCCGAAGTACATTCTCAGGAACTCCGGCTCTCTCCAGAATGCAAAGGGAAGAGCTTCGAAGCGAGAACAAATGCTTCGAATGTCAGGGATTTGGGCACCAGCTCAAGGATTGCCCATCTCCTTCGGTGGGCCAAGGAAGCCAGAATCCCAGAGTTCAGAGACCGACTCCTTCATATCAGTCCAATCAGGGTCCCCCACACCATATTCACGATAATCCAAGAAGAGTTCAAGCAGTCTCCGAACTCCCTCCGAGAATTGGAATAACCAAAGAGAGAGAATAACCAAAGAGAGAGAATAACCAAAGAGAGAGAGTTCCGCCTCAAACTGCAGCAGCCAGAGCAGTCACCATAGCTGAGAAAGTAGAGGAAGAGAAAGGACAGATCTATGCAGCAATAGAGCATCAGAGGAATAACCGTCAATTCTCAGTCCTCCAGACTCCAGCAGAGTACCAGGGTAAGCAATTCAAGCTTTTGATTGATTCAAGTAGTACTCATTCTTTTCTTTCCCCAGGATGTCTGCATAAATGAGTCCTAAATCAAAAATCAGGGAAACCTATGCAAGTGGAATTAGCCAGTGGGAAGATTCTTTTCACTCACCTTGAGACTGACCTTATTCAGTTTAGCCTAGATGGGAACGTAACAGAGTGCCAATTCAGAGTCCTACCCCTGGGAATATATGATGGAATCCTTGGAATGGATTGGCTCCAATAGAATCAGGCTGACATTCATTGTCACAAAGGAACCATCTCTTTCCTTGACCTTCACGGGAATAAAGTTCAAGGAATTGGAATTTCCGGATCCCCAGTGCTACAATTAGTCAAGGCTTCCAAATTATGAAAGGGGCTCAGAAAGAAGCAAGCTGTGTATGTCGTTAAAATGAATCCAGTAGACATAAAATGCAAGGCTAAAGAACTCGATTGGTTAAGTGAGTATGCAGATGTGTTTCTTGAAGAGCTGACTGAGATGCCTCCATCTCGTGAAGTAGATCATGTGATCGAATTAACCCTTGGAGCTTAGCCAGTAGCCCAGCGTGCATACAAAATGCTAGTCCCTGAAGCCATAGAACTTAAGAAGCAGTTAAGACAACTGTTCGAATAGGGATTCGTCAGACCCAATGTCTCACCTTGGGGTGCGCCCGTTCTCTTTCAAAAGAAGAAAGATGGAACATTAAGACTCTGTATTGACTACAGAGGACTGAATCAATTAACAATTAAGAATAAGTATCCTATTCCTAGGATTGATGAACTTCTGGATCGGTTAAGTGGGACCCAAATGTTCACAAAGATAGATCTCAAATCCGGGTACTACCACATCAGAATCAAGGAGTAGGACATCCCAAAGACAACATTCAATACTCGCTATGGGCATTATGAGTTCACAGTCATGCCGTTTGGATTAAATAATGCCCCTATGACAAGAATGCTGTAGACCATGAAGATCATGTGCGCAAGGTCCTGGAGCCTAGCCTAGCCCAACCCACCTCCTCCCCCCTCCTCCCACTGCAACCACCTCAATCTCCCTCCCTCCCTCCGTCCCTCTCCTTCTCTCTCTTTCTCTCTATCCCTCTTTTCTCTCTCTTTCTCTCTATCCCTCTCTCTCTCTCTCTCTCATTGCCAACGTACACTCTCCCTCTACTCTCTCTCTCATTGCCAACGTACACTCTCCCTCTACTCTCTCTCTCTCTCTCTCTCTCTCTCTCTCTCTCTCTCGATCCAAGCCCTCCCTCCCTCTTCCCTTCTCTCTCTTTCTCCCTCTCTCCACCTATCTTATGCTCATTTCTCACTTTCTCACCACCTCCTCCCCCTTTCTCCCCATTTACAATAGCCTCATCAAGCTTCACACATACAACACGTCTGCCCTCATAACGGGCCACTAGAGCAAAATCTCTTGCTCGTGAATCTAGTTCAACAACTACATTTCCCTCTTTTGAGCATGACTTTACGCGATGAATTCCCATAACTCTCTTCCACGCTGACAGCATCCTGCAAGTAATCAATTCCAATAGCCATATTACAACAAGATCCTTCTCAATTCCAAACATAAAATAAGTACAACCTGCTAATTCATACCTCGCCAAGGGCGTCCATCTCCTGACCTCACCCATTTAGCTTGGACACTATTATCGACAATAAAATCAAGCATGGGTGGGGAGGATGAATACTTACCACTACGCTTGTGAAGATTGCGCAAATGAGAGTATAGACCTTTGAAGTAGGTCACAATTATCTTGATAAATAGGAAACCAATGATGAAATGCAAATGCTCAAAGCACACCAAAAATTTACAGGAGTTGAGCTCACCAAAGTTCCATACACTTGCCATGTTCACCAAAGTAGAGTAAAATCACCCTGTACACCAAAGTAGAGTAAAATCTCTTGCTCTTGAATATAATTCAACAACTACTTTTCTTCAAACATGTTCGCTTTCTCGTGACTTTTTCCTAATAGAGAGAGGGACAAAGAAGTTGGGAACATGCTTGAGATGAATGTTTCTCTATGAGAGAGAGAGAGAGAGAAATATAAAAGTGACAAGTTTAAAAAATATTCGATTAATACATTAAAAAACAACTATAAAATGTGATTTTCTAAGCTATATATATAGGGGAAAAAAATTGATGGGGGACAGGCGCATATGGCGTCCCCTCCCCCCCACAACGAAGGCAAAAAAGGGGGTGCGAGGACGTATATGGGCGCCGACGTCCAATCGCCCATAGATGGGAACAAAACTTGAGTGTTCTTGTGTCATGAAGGAGGGAGTGTGGTTTGGGCGCGGCTGCCCTTCCTCATTTTTTGCCTTCGGGAAGAGGAACGTTTTGGGCGCTGGCGCCCCAGTGGTGCGTAACCCTTCGTCTTCTTCATCATCGTCATCCCTCCATCACCATTTCTTACAAGCAGACAAAAGCTCCTAGCCACCATCGCCGCTCTCCATGCGGTCCCTTCTGAATCGGCAACGTTTTTTTACGGCTTTCCTTAAAAGCAGCAGCATCAACCACACAGTCGACGTTGCCAATGCATAGTAGGTATGGCCTGCTTTTCTTTTTCTTTGTCTGACATGACTCACCTTGCAGAAGGTGAAGTCGCGTGAGCGGCACCATAGCCTTGCTATCATCTCAAGAGTTGCGTTTTGTTTCTCTGTGCTAGGGTTTTGGCACTGTTTTGGCCATGGCCGTTGGTCTATAGGTCGGCATTGATCATAGCCGTGGCCATGATCTGACAGCTAAATATACATTAGGATCTAGGAAAGCTCAGCGATTGCTATGGCCATGGGGGTTTGCGGGCTGCTTTCTTCAGTGAGAGAAAGAAAATCCAAAGCCATAGCCATGGTAGGGTGCTTACCGTGAGTTAGGGTCTTTACAGCGTAAGGTGTGTGTGTGTGTGTGTGTGTTTTTGGTAAGATTGGGTGGGGTTTGTTTAAGCCCCAAACGCGTTCTTTATAACTCGGCTGGCTGTGAACAGCCAAGCTTCTCTTCTAGTCTTCATCTTCCGCTTCAATTTCATCTTGACCTTCACCATTGAAGCGTGCTCCTGCCCAGCGCTGCAAACAGGAAGCTATTCTGCCATTGTTGTACACAAGAAGCTCTTTGATTTCTCTGCAGCGAAACTTCCATATTTCATTCTGCCCTTTCGCCTCCCTACTTTCAAAGTTGTCTCTTCGGCTTCCTCTCATCTGTGTGCCCCCTGCCGTATCCTGGTCACCACCAATCTCCTCCCTCTCTTCTCTTGTCTACCTTTTCATCTTTTCCTACTGTCCTCCCATTGCCCAATACAGCAGAACTCCCTCCTCATTCTTTTACTTCACCTTGTTCTCTCCTCAGGTTTTCAAAGACTGGGGATGGGCTAGTCAGTGCCCGGCATTTGGGTTTGGGGCTATGGAAGGACCGTGCTTGGGTGGTTGGGTCTGGGCGATGGAGCCACCATTAGCACGCTCTTGGACAGCGACAGTGACTCAAACTTGGGTAGGGGTCCAAGACTTAGGGTGTTTACACACTTGGGTGGAAGCCCATGAAAAAGTTTTGCCCAACCAATCAAATCACCACAATCACCCGCCCATCTGATATTTTTTTACAGACTATGACCACACCCATGCACCCTTAGCATTGATGTGTTTGTTGACTGGAGCCCAACAACCCTCATGACTGACTGACACATCATGAATTAGGAGGGATCTATGGTTGGAAAGAGGCGTCGCGATTGGGATTTTATCAACACCGTTGGATTAAGTGAAGTACAAGTGAACTGCGGGTGAAGTCAAGAGGTGAATTAGGAAGACCTTTTCCGGTAAGAAAGTGAACTAGGGAAGCATTTTCCAGTAAGAAAGTGAACTAGGGACCAAAATATCAAGATTTAAATTCAAAAACACTCTCCACAACTTGTTGGAAAGTATAGCATAGTGGTTAAATGTTGAAAGCTTGAGCGAATGGTTCTAAGTTCAAATCCTCTTTTGCATTGAGCTCAATCCCTCCAAAATTTTCTAAGTCTCAAAAATCTCCATGGTATACCCTAAGTTCACTCCTAGTTCACCTCTCTTGAGTTCACCCCTTGTTCACTTGCCTAACGGGAATTCGACGGTCTAGATTAGGCAAGATCGCGATGCCTCTTTTCAACCTTAGATCCCTCCTGATTCATAATGTGTCATTTAGTCCCATGGCCCAACAACAACCACCGTTCCAACTCCGGGTGGAATAGTTTTCCATGGGCATGCTCGCGGTCTATAAAAAGAGTTGTCGTCCATCAATTTTTTTCAAAAAGATGCCTGTTGTGGGCAAGCCCGTAGTCTCTAAACTCCCTTTAATGGATTAAGGCTTGAAATGACATGATCAAGCCAAGGTTTTAACTTTCAAATTCAGTCTCTATGCTTAGCCTCAACCCCCCCCACACGCTTTCCTTGCACTTGTAGGTTGTCACACTGATGAGAGTCTTCCTTCCAATGGGTTGTGCAATAGCTCCTTGTGAAGATCAGACTAGCATTGCTTGGAGATTGATATATTATATATTGCTCAGATTGTTGAGCAATTGCTACATGATTTGCATTTATGTGATACCTCTGAAGATGAATAAAGTCATGTTCATCGAAGCCCATATTTGACAAACATGAAAATCCACTATTACTAGCACTCTTGTCCTAGTACATAAACATATAATTAAAAGGAACAATCTCTCTTTAAGGAAGTGAAATTAATCTCTCCCTCTGGAAGAATGTTACACACAAAACGATCTTTTGCCTTAGAGTCTAGAGTAAGTGAAACCACAAAAACAAGAATGCATTCGACCTAGGAATGAACACAAGAAGCCAATTAAAACATAAATCAACACAAATCTCCCAAACAAGTGAGTTGGAGAGTGCATCAATTTATAGCCAAAAGTTACAACTTCATGCACCATCACACGTCACACACCTCACATACCACCTCATTACAAATGTGCCCACAAAGCTAGTGATCCACATATCACATCTTACATCTACACACCATGATTGAATCAATTTAGATCCCTTTGCACAGTGTCATGCTTTTATCCTTTTTCTCTTGTTTCTCTTGGCTCTCTTATCTCATTCCATGTTAGACTGCTAGACTAGCAATCCAACACTTTTTTGTCACTGTTTCATGTGCAGACAAAGTAAAAGTAGAGAGGGGAGGAGGGGGGGAAAACAAATAATTATAAAGATAAAATATGAATTTCTTTAATTAACCTAAGCTCGACACATGGATACCCATAATAAAGATACCTAAGCTCAACTCATGGATACCTATAATAAAAAATGGAGTTCTTTAATTAATCTAAGCTAGACACATGGATACCTTTAGCTTGCAAGTTTGCTTGACCTTTAGCTTGTGAGTTTGCTTCGCAACTCCTTAAGTATCTTTTCAAATTCTCTCAATGTATCTACCGACGTGTTTGGTTATGATTAGATAAAAGTATGAAATTCTCTTTGAGTGAGGAGAAGGAGAAGAAGAAAAGCTCATAAGCACAAAGCATAGCCCAAAACCATACTCCTAATCAGATCGACACATGATAGATTATAAGTGCAAGAGACATTAGTGAGAACATTAAAATCCCTTTGCATGAATGGGCAGAGTGAGTTACAAACATGAGAAGTTAGCTTTAAACTTCATAAGCCTTTTCTCACTAGGCATCCCAAGAGTAGGTGATTGAAGGTGCATGTGATCGACTAGAAGGATTTTACAAGTGTTAGGCCTTTCTAGCCAGGTTCCTCGTGCTATGATCTTGAAGTACAAGATGTGCGAATATCTTAAGCACACTTACAATGTCAAAAAATGGGAAATACAATATAATTAAAGGTGCTTGGTATGATGTTTGCAAATGTTGTCAGTGAAGAACCATGTTAAAACCAACATGCGAGAAAATTGTTAGAAATATATGGATGTAAAAACCTCATATGATTGTAAGTTGCAGATGTGTTTATAATCCACTAATGCAAGAAGAATACATATAAATAGAGATAAAAAGGGCTTTCTGTGATGGGGAGTGGACACATGTACTCTTGGTTTAGCATGTCCCTATGGTGCCATAGGTGGTCCTCTTAGGTCTAGGCATCCCTAGCTCACGTCCATGTAGCCCATGTTGTGGTTACGATGTAAGGGTTACGAGATGGCTTAAGGAGAGATTTACATCCATTAAAAAAAGGGTTTTTTTAAATTA
This sequence comes from Cibotium barometz, assembly GCF_041138505.1. Classification (NCBI taxonomy): domain Eukaryota; kingdom Viridiplantae; phylum Streptophyta; class Polypodiopsida; order Cyatheales; family Cibotiaceae; genus Cibotium; species Cibotium barometz. The sequence goes on along the minus strand of NC_141048.1, from coordinate 44,534,420 downwards.
AAGTTTGCATTTTGGCAACAGTGTTCATCACTATCATATGTATTTTATGTGAGGTAGGTTTTCTCCATATTGGTATTTTAAGAGAAGCCAAAATGTGCATTGAAACAAAAGTTACTTGTGTATGGTGTGGCTATGAAAGGGAGAAAGGTGATCTAGATGCATATATGAGTCACATGTTGTGCTAGTAACATGGAGTTTGTGTTTAAGCCCATTTATGATGGAAACATGTAAATTGATGGGCATAAGTTGTGTGTTAGTCACATGGAGTTTGTGGTTGCGACCACAGCAAGATTGTTTCCATTTATGATAGAAACAAGCTTGGTGTGGGAGATCCTTCTCTGTCTCTCAACCTTAAACCCTAAACCCTATACCCTCTTTCTCTCTCCCTCACATCACTCCAACATGTCTACCTCCAGTAGCACTGTGACGAACATGAAAGAATACTTCACCAAGCTCTTGTCTAAGCTAACGGTGTAAGTCAGAGAGAGAGAAGAGCTTGAACGTGAAATATCTAAGCACATGCAATAGGGTCTAGAAGAAGCACAAAAGGTATAGAACAAACTCAATGAAGATAGTCCATTTGAAGATGGAGGTGTATATCAATGGAATTTGAAATTGAGTAAAGCCTTTATTTTCAATCCTCTCCTTAAAGTTATAAATTTGCTCTTTCTGGTTAGAGAACTCTTGTTTGTATGGAGTTTCTCTTTATTAAGGAAAAATTCATTGTGTACATGATTTTTTTAAAGTAAGTATAGTATCGTTCGTTCTTTTCCTTCCATATCTCTCCTCTCCTGAAAGATGTGAGTTTGAATATGCATATAGATAGGGCGATAGATAAATAGAGGAGCTTGGAAAGGTAGTGAAAGAGAAGGATGCCTAGTTTAATAGTGCTAGAAGTAGACCATGTAGTGTTTCTTGTTAATTGAATAAAGAAGAGTAATCATAGCAAATAGAATACGTAAATGTGTGGATTTGCTCTTTTTGGTTACTTAGAGAAGTCTTGTTTGTATGGAGTTTTTCTTAACTAAGGAATGTATTTTCCTTGGAAAACATTATTCATTGTGTACATTAATTTATTTGAGCAAGTATGGTATCATTTGTTTTTTTTCCTTCAATATCTCTCCTCTCCTTAAAGTAATGAATTAAGGAATTTGCATATAGAGAGGTTGAAAGATATAGAACGAGATATAGAGAAAAATCAAGAGATTAACCATTAGGACGAGGGAGAGAGAGAAACTAAGCATAAGGAAGATGGAGAGAGCGAAGGGGGGGGGAGGGGGAGATACAAAAGTGGGGGAGAGGGGGGCTAGTTACAAGAAAGTGGGAGAGAGGTTGGTAGGGTCGATCCTTTTTCCCTCTCCCTCTCTCTCCCTCTCCCGCTCTCTCTACGTATATAAATATAGAGAGGGAGAGAGGGAGAGGGAGGGCATAGAGGGAGAGGGATAGACAGAGGTGGAGACAACATGAGGGTGTGTGTTGAAAGACAAAGAGAAATAGATAGATAGAGAGAGAGAGAGAGAGAGAGAGAGAGAGAGAGAGAGAGAGAGAAAGAGAGAGAGAGGGAGGGAGGGATAGAGGTGGAGACAACATGAGGGTGCGTGTTGAAGGACGAAGAGCAATAGAGAGAGAGAGAGAGAGTGTGTGTGTGTGTGTGTGGGAGAGGGAGAGAGTGTGTAGAGGGAGAGTGAGAAAGGGAGAAAGAAAGAGAGAGAGAGGGAGGAAGTGCATGGAGAGAGAATGGGAGAGGGCTAGACAAGGGGAGAGAGCGTACGGTGGCAATGAGAGATATACAAGGAGAGCAATAGACAGAGGTGGAGAGCGCTCTGATCTCTATCATCTCTCTCTGGTATAGGTGTGGTGTCCGAAAGCCAGGTGTCCTCTGTCTCCTGCGGGCTCTGAGTGTCTCTACTCTGTGGACAGTAATTCCCTGTTGTGTAGGGGCTGGGAGGGGTGGATCTCTAAAAAAATATAGTAATAATCTGTGTTTGTCGTCCCCCCTCTGGAGCTGTCTGAGCTTGTAAAACGATGTCTCTCTGTGACGCTGTATGTTTAGAATGAATCTCCCCAATATGCGCTGGTCTGCTGTCTCAAAGATCTGGCGTAGGGAATGTGGCTCTCTGAATAAAATGGGATTTCTCTCTCTGATGGCTGTCTATGCTCTGGATCTACATACATAATGCTCCTCACTCTCCACCTCCTCTCTGCACAATCTGCATACCCTCTCCTCTCGGGGGGTCTGTGCTTCTCTGCCAGTCTCGATCTCCAATTGATGTAAAGTGACTCTAAGCTGACCACCAATAGCTACTCGGGAGTCGTGTGGTAAAAAGCCCTCCATGTATTTAGGCCTCTCTATAAATCCATCATCAGTGATACTCATGAAGTGATCTTTGTAGTATAGCATCTTTGGTGGAAGAGGCTGTATAGGCGATATCCATGTCTCTCATGTATAGAGCTGCCATAGGTCCTGTCTCAATACTCTGTTCCTCTCACTATGAGAGATAGAGTGTGTAGAGGGAGAAAGAGAGAGAGGGGGAGAGTGATAGTAGATAGAGGTGGAGAGAGCATGAGGGTGCGTGTTAAAGGAGGATGAGAAAGAGAACGAGAGGGTTAGAGTGTGTAGAAGGAGAAAGAGAGAGGGAAGGAGGGAGGGCATAGAGAGAGAGAGAGAGAGAGAGAGAGAGAGAGAGGGCTAGATAGGGGAAGAGAGCGTACTAAGGGGGGGTGGTGTGAAGAGAGCATGTGAATCTAGTCCTAGATGGTGGAGATGAGATATTATCAAGATAAAGGTGGAGAGAGAATAAGGGTGCGTGTTGAAGGAGGAAGAGAAAGAGACAGATAGAGATAGAGTGTGTAAAGGGAGAGCGTGTTGATTGTAGTGGATTGGAGGGGGAGATAGAGCATGAGGATGCGTGTTGAAGGAGGAAGAAAATGAGAGGGAGAGAGATAGAGTGTATAGAGGGAGAGCGTGTTGGTTGTAGTGGGAGAGAGAGAGAGTTTATAGAGGGAGAGCGTGTTGGTTGCAGTGGGTTGTAGGGGGAGAGAGAGCATGAGGGGGTGAAGGGGTTGGGCTAGGCTAGTAGGGAGAGGGGGAGAAGAAAGAGAAGGCATGGGTATAGAGAGAGAGTGGTTTTAAAAAAACCCACTCCAAAATCCGCTTAGAGAAACCCACTCCGTGTCTATCCTCCCATAGGTATTGCATGCATCTCTTCCATCACCTTGACCTTGTATGATGAGAAGTAGGCACAAGATAAACCTTGTCCTTATAGTATAAAATATCATTTTTGAGCTCATAATGTGAAAAATTGTTATATGCATCCTAAAGATCTCTCTAACTAATCACTATGCATAAACATGCATAAACCAGGCATATACTCATCCACCCAACCACCCCCAAGCCCAAGGGTGCACACATCAATACAATGAAGTACCACATACCTAACCTTGGTGTCTCATACCACCAAGAGGTATGACTTCAATCCAACAATACATAGCTCTAACATGAAATGGCAACAAGAGAGTAGATACAATGCTCTACACAAGAGAACATCCCTTGAGAGTATCCCATGCCCCTATTATATAGAAGAGCACTCAAGTGACTCTTGACTCTCCATTTTTATGTGTGACCCTTGGTTGCCTGACCTTAACCTCAACCTAAGGTTAGACCTAACCCTTGTCCCACTAGAGCATGTTCCCATGCTCCTATGCTCACATGCCTAGGGTGGGTTAGCATCCTAGTATATGCAAACATAATGTGGACATAACATACTTCCTCTCTCTCAAAACATTGCACTCTTGCAATGAAAAGAAAAAAACCTGCGTTGAACGTTCTCAACTGACTCCCAAGTCGAATCCTCAATTTTTCTCTCTTTTCACTTAATTTTAATCTTAAGAATTAAGCGACTACGAGGTTTCTTTTCCGTAAATTTAAGTACCTTTTCAGGTTCATATGGAACATAGGATAAATCCTTGACTTTAACGAGTTCTTGAGGAATAACTATGTTATCCTTAGCTCCCAACTTCTCTTTTAGTCTGCTGACATGAAAGACTGGATGAACTCTAACATATGGAGGTAGTTTTAGCTCATACGCAACCGTGCCAACTCGACGTATAGCTCAGAATGGACCACAATATCTAGGAGATAATTTTGAGCACTTTCTTGTTGACAAAGTCTGAGAATATTTAGGAACTTTCAAATAAACCAATGCTCCTGGCTCAAAAGACCAAGGTGAGCGTTCCCTATCACCATAAAACCATGCTCTATCCTGAGCACTCGTGATAGAATCTTGAGCTTGGGTCAGCATTTCCTGCATATCACGCAAGAAATCCCTCGATGCATCAAGATCAACAGGTACCCTCGGTTGATATCCATACATAAGCATGAACGGACTAAAACCAACAGTTGTATGCTTAGAACTATTATAAGTAAATTCCATCATTGGAAGATATTTTTTTCAACTTAGACATATGCACGAAGCATATCCTCTACAATCTGATTCGCATGCTCTATTTGTCCATCAGACTGCGGGTGATCAGAGGAACTCATACTCAAAGTAGTTTCCAATTTCTTAAAAACTTCCTGCCAAAAATGAGCCGTGAACCTAAGAGTCTCAATCACTCGTAATATCAGAAGGTAGACCATACAGTCTAAACAGTTTCTCGACAAATTGGTAAGCCAATTTCGACACTTTAACTGTTGTCTTTGTGGTGGGTAAAAACCTAGCTATCTTTGTCAATCTATCCAATGACTACCCAAATGGCATCGTGACCCCTACTGGTACTTGGAAGTCCCGTAATGAAATCCATGGAAATACTTTCCTACTTTTGAGAGACGAAATATCCAAATGATGTAATAACTCAGTAGATTTAAGACATTCAACCTTGTTTATCTGACATTGATGGCATTAGACCACATAACTCTGAATAAAATCTTTCATTTTTGGCCAATAAAATGTCCTTCTAACCAAATCCAAGGTACGATGTATGCCAGGATGTCTTGCTGTGATGGTGCATCATGGCACTCAAATAGGATCCTCAGTTTAATTTCTGGCACATCCGGCATGCAAATCTTATCATTTCAAAATAAAAGACCATTTCGAATAAAAAATTGGTTGGCTTTTTCTTCATTCACCAGGTTTTGATCTACCTCAGAGTTGGATCCTAATCTTGCCAAATTTTAATATTTTCCAAAGAAAATATATGTACTGCATTTTCCTCTGAGTGAATCGTACAAGTTAGAAGTAATTTTCGTGAAGCTAAGTTCATTAACTTCACCAATTCAACTCGACGCATTAGCAATGCAATTCAAGCTACCTTTCTTGTATTTAATCATATGAGAAAAAGGAGAAGATTCAGGAATGTGTAGATGCTTAGCTCAATAGGTGGACTACACACTTTGCCTTTCATCCATTCACTGACGTGTAAAAGTTGAAGATGGCACAGGGGTTATTGAAGAGGAAGGCGTTAACTTGGTGGAAGGACCTTAAAGAAGATTCCATTCCTACCACTTGGCAAATTTTTTAGGAAGCTTTCAAAAAAGAGTTTGTCCAACTAGAGGATGAATTCAAAATAATTGCCAAGCTTGTTAAAAATAGCATGGGAAATTAGTCTTTTGACAATTATGTGTAGAAGTTTAAACAATTGGTTGCCAAAGACAAGTCTGATAATCATACCTTGTGTGGGATTTTCATCAATGGTCTAGTTCGTGACTATTAGTACGAGGTAAAAAAATGCAAGGTCAAAATGACTAAGGATGCTATTCAGGATACATCTACCATATGGCTTACATCATTGGTGGCTCAGAGGTAGTTTTACTCTATTGGGGTAGGTTACATTGGGTTGTGGGGTTTCTCTCTCTCTCTCTCTCTCTCTCTCTCTCTCTCTCTCTCTCTCTCTCTCACAGAAAAGATGATTCGACTCCACTTCTTTAGAAGCCTCCATGAAGTTTGTCGATGTCGTTCCTTCTACACTGGGTTTGCTATAGCAGTCTCTTGCCATGTGTCCTGGCTTTCCACAGTTGTGGCAAGTGAAGATCCTTCCTCCTACTCTGCCTCTTCCTCGTCCTCATCCTCGAGAGAATCCTCCTCATGTGAAGAATGCTTTTTCTTCTCTTGCTGTTGAGTCGAGCCATTTCTTCTCTTTGCCTCTACTCTCTTGCTCTAGTAGAGCTCCTTCTATCTCGTGTAGCTTCAATTCAGGTACATTCTTTAGTGTTGCTATAATATTTTCATATTCACCTTTGTCCACACTCTTCAGAAGCACTGCTAGTGCCTCATCATCTTCTACCTTTTTGCCAATAGTAGCTGCCAGTTGTTGCTTAATGCTTTTATATCTTTTCAATTGTGTGATTAAAGGTTCACTTTCCTTCATATCCAATTTGTAGAATTGCATTAACAGATTTATCTTTGAATTTTTTGCTTGTGTGCCAAATAATTTATTGAGTTCATCCCATGTATCTTTTGCCCATTGTATCCCTGTAATGTGATGAATGATTTCATCATTTAAACTGAGTGCGATAAGTCTCAATGCTTTTTCATTCCTGCTCTTCCACTCATTTTTTCCTCTCACCTCTGGGTATTCATCTCTTCCCTCAACTAGCTCCCACAGATTTTTCCTCATTCATGAGCAGATACATAGTTTTTGTCTGCCATGTGTAAAACTGCTCCCCATTAAATTTGGCTATCTCTTGTGCTGTACTAATGATGTGAAGGGGGTCTTATCTCTTGATCCAATTTCAAGATTCAAGGGCAGTGTCTACCCTTTTACAACTCAATCTGGTGTTTAAGAGATGATTACAATAAATTTATCAGCATAAAATCACCAGAAATTACATTAAATCAAGGGTAACCAATTTGTACGGAATGGTTGGAGTATCAAACCATCTCCGAATTGCAATCTGAAGTTATAGGGATCTGTATCAAATACCTAATGGTTAATTTGAACCCTCAATTGCACCAAAAAATAGTGATTAGTACTGATTAATCATTGATTAGTAAATTAGTAAGCAATTAACTGATAGCTTAATGTAGGCATAGATAATAAAAAACCAGCAAATTCTCATTAGGCCAATGCCTCAATTTATAGAGTTTACATCCAAGCATCCAATCCCACTGATTTCTCCTTGATTCACCCCACCTCTTTTGCTTGATTCTCTCCACCTCTCCCAGAATATCTCCACATCTCCTAAATCTCCTCATGCTACCCTTTATTCTCTCCCAGTAGATACTTCTCACCTTTTCACAAGTTCTCTCACATTTACAGATTCTCTTTTACAGCCTCTTGCTAAGGGCTTATTTTTCCCGCACACACCCTATTCACTTGTATATTTTAACACAGTTATACTCAGATAGACTTGATTTTCATGTTAAGAACTTGCGTCATAGAGATGGAATGGTTTCATTAAAAAAATAAGGATTTTTCTATTGATTTAGTCAAACATTTGATGTCTTTCCACCATGACAATAGAAACCTTGTTACTCTTAAGGGAAACATTGTTGTACCTAAGGAAACTTTTATTAATAAGCTTGAGTTAATGGAAAATCTTTTTAACTATAAACTTTTTCAATTGGTTATGGATCCAGTATCTTCATGTGTTCATTTTAATGTCAACACTATTGCTTTAGATGTTTGGGAAAGTAAAGTATTAAATCCATTAAGAGCAAATTTCAGGATGTATTTCTTGATGAGTTACCTCACAGATTACCTCCTAAACAAGAGGTGGACCATAAAATTGAGCTAGTGTCGGGTACAGAACCTGTTAGTATTCCTCCATATCGGCTTAGTGAGAATGAGAAAGACGAGGTAGCCAAGTAACTAGCTAAATACTTGATGATGGGTTAGATGAGACCAAGTAAGTCTCCTTGGGGTACACCAGTTCTCCTGGTTAAGAAAATAGATCAAGGTACGTGGCGGATGTGTATTGATTACAAACGTCTTAACAAGGTTACAATTAAAAAAATACCCATTGCCTAGATCAGACAATCTTATTAATAGGTTGCATGGAGCTAAGTATTTTACAAAACTTGATTTGCAAACCGGTTATCATCAGATCCATATTGCAGAGGAAGATGTTCCTAAAACTACTTTTAAGACACGTTGGTCATTATGAATTTTTAGTGTTACTCTTTGGTCTCACTAATGCACCAACAGATGATGAATGATATATTTCAGGATTTGTTAGGAAAATGCGAGGTGGTTTTCTTAGATGATATTTTGATATACTGTAAAACTTTGGCTGAGCGGCGTGAGGATCATCTTAAAGAGGTTCTATGAAGGCTCAGGAAGCAGAAACTGTATTGTAAGTTATCTAAGTGTGATTTCTTCTCAAAAAGGAATTGTTATACTTGGGTCATGAGATCTCTCGAGATGGCTTAAGTATAGATTTGGATCGGATCCAAAAGGTTTTGAAATGGCTAGTTCTATGTACGGTGAAGCAATTAAGATCTTTCTTAGGTTTTTTGGTATTTATTAAAAAATCTATCAAGTATTATTCGAAGTTAATAGTGCCTTTTACCAACCTTCCAACCTTCTTAAGGGTAAAAATAAGAAGCCTAATTATCCAATCGAGTGGAATGAGAAGCTACAGGAAACTTTTGATACTTTGAAATATAAAGTTCGAGATACTCCTATGTTAGCCTTACCAGATCCTAGCAAGCCTTACATTGTTGAGACTGATGCTAATGATTTTGCGGTAGGCGCAGCTTTGTTCTAGGATGGGAAGCTTGTGGCCTTCGAGAGTAAGAAACTCAATGATGCACAGACTAGGTACCCAGTTCAAGAGAAAGAGTTGTATGTGATCATTTATGCTTTAAAGGCATGGAGATAATATTTCTATGGGTCTCAGTTTATGGTCTTGATAAATCACCAGTCTTTACAGTACATTTGTGAGATCAATCAGACTTAAAAGGTAGAAAGGCCAAATGGGCTGAGTTGATGCAGGGCTTTGATTTCATGATTAAATATAGGAAAGGTAGCTTGAATCGCATTGCTGATGCGTCGAGTTCTTAAGTTCACGAAAATTACTTCTAACTTGTACGATTCACTCAAGGGAAAGTGTAGTACAGATATTTTTCTTTGAAAAATATTAGAATTTGGCAAGATCAGGGTTCAACAACTCTGAGGTAGATCAAAACCTGGTGAATGAAGGAAAATCCAACCAATTTTTTATTCGAAATGGTCTTTTATTCCGAAATGATAAGGTTTGCATGTTGGATGTGCCAAAAATTAAACTGAGGATCCTATTTAAGTGCTATGATGCACCATCTGTAGGACATCCTAGCATACAACGTACCTTGGATTTGGTTCGAAGGACATTTTATTGGCCAAAAATGCAAGATTTTATCTAGAGTTATGTGGTCTGATATCATCAATGTGAGATAAAAAAACGTCTTAATTCTGCTAGGTTATTACATCCTTTGGATATTCCAACTCGAAAGTGAAAAAGTATTTCCATGGATTTAATTACGGGACTTCCACATACTAGCAGAGGTCACAATACCATTTAGATAGCTTGACAAAGATGGCTAGGTTTTTATCCACAAAGTCAAGAGTTAAAGCATCGAAATTGGCTTACCAGTTTATCGAGCAACTGTTTAGACTGTATGGTCTACCTTCTGATATCGTGAGTGATCGAGACTCTAAGTTTGCGGCTCATTTTTTGCAAGAAGTTTTCAAGAAATTAAAAACTACTTTGATTATGAGTTCCTCTGATCACCCACAGTCTGATGGGAAAACAGAGCGTGTGAATCAGGTTGTAGAGGATATGCTTAGTGCATATGTCTCTGGAAAACCATCGAGTTGAGAAAAATATCTTCCAATGATGGAATTTGCCTATTTCAGTTCTAAGCATATAGCTATTGGTTTTAGTCCGTTTATGCTTATGTATGGGTATCAACCCAAGGCACCTGTTGATGTCGGTCTTAAGGACATTGAGCTTAATGCATCAAGGGATTTCTTGCGTGATATGCAGGAAATGTTGACCCAAGCTCAAGATTCTATCAGGAGTGCTCAGGATAGAGCACGGTTTTATGGTGATAAGGGACGCTCACCTCAGTCTTTTGAGCTAGGAGCGTTGATTTATTTGAAAGTTCCTAAAGATTCTCATACTTTGTCAACAAGAAAGTTCTCAAAATTATCTCCTAGATATTGTGGTCCATTCCGAGTTATACATCAGATTGGCACAGTTACATATGAGCTAAAACTACCTCCACATGTCAGAGTTCATCCTGCCTTTTATGTCAGTAGACTGAAAGAGAAGCTGGGAGGTGAGGATAGCACGGTTATTCCTCGAGAACTCGTTGAAGTTAAAGATTTATCCTATGTTCCACATGAACTTGAAAAGGTACTTGAATTTAGGGAAAGGAAACTTCATAGTTGCTTAATCCCTGAGGTTAAAATTAAGTGAAAAGATATGGAAATTGAGGATTTGACTTGGGAGTCAATTGAGAACATTTAGTGCAGCTTTCCTTCTTTTCATTACAAGAGTGCAATGTTTTGAGAGAGGGGGAGTATATTATGTGCACATTATATATGCATATACAAGGAGGCTAACCCACCCTCTAGGCATGTGAGCATGGGAGCATGGGAACATGCTCTAGGGGGGGAAGGGTTAGGTCTAACTTTGGGTTGAGGTTAGGGTCAAGCAACCAAGTCACACGTGAAAATGGAGAGTCAAGAATCACGTGAAAGCTCTCCTATATAATAGGGGCATGGGGCACTCTCAAGGGATGTTCACTTGTGTAGAACATTGTATCTACTCTCTTGCCATTTCATGCTAGAGCTATGTGCTACTGGATTGAAGTCATATCTCTTGGTGGTATGGTACACCAAGGTATGTGGTACTGCATTGTATTGATGTGTGCACCCTTGGACTCAGGGGTGGTTGGGTAGATGAGTATATGCCTAGTTTATGCATGTTTATGCATAGTGATTAGCTAGAGAGATCTTTAGGATTTTAACACAAATCCTTGCTGTAGTTTCTACACCATTTGACACACCTCCGCATCCAAGAGATACGTCTCTTGAATGTCTACTACCAAATCCTTATGCGATTCTGAAATTGCGATCAATGAACAAGCCACATCCATGAAAGAGCATCGGCATTGCATTATCTTTCTCTTTTGTATAAGTGATTTCAAAACCATTGTTTTTCAATGTAGCCAGCCAGCCACCTTCTTTGTTTTGGAGATAAATTGGATTTAAACACCCTATGATCGCTTCTCACATAGAAATGGCTCCCATAAAGATAATGGTGCCACTTCTTGATTGCATGTATTATTGCAATCATCTCTTGGTCATAGACGTGATTCCATCACCTTGTCAATAGCTTACAACTCTCAAATGCAATAACCCCATGATCTTGATATGATATGGCACCAATGCATCTTCCACATGATACGACACTGATACCTTTTCCACATGCATCAACCTTAATGGTAAAAGGCTTTGAAAAATTGCGACACACCAAGATAGGAGCTAATGTAAGCATTCTCTTAAGCTCTTCAAAGTTCTTGTTTACAATTTTATCCCAAAAGAATGCTTCTCTCTTGAGCTTATTTATCAAAAGTGTGCCATGTACACATACCTCTCAATGAATTTCGTATAATACAATGAGGTAAGTCCAAACAAACCTCTCAATTATGATGTATTTGTTGGAATCGGCCACTTTTTCAAACACTCAACATTCTTAGGATCTACCCTTATGCCATCTTTGCCATCTTTGCCAACAATATGACCAAAATATTCTACTTCACTAGCCATGAATGTGCATTTTATTTCCTTGGCATACAAAGTGATTGGCACGTAAAGCATCCAACAACATGCACATATATATCAAGTGCTTCTCTTCACCCTTGCTATACAACCCTTGTTATACACCAATATGTCGTCAAAGAATACCACCACAAACTTGTAGAGGAAGGGCTGAAGCAATTTATTCATCAATGCTTGAAAATTGGTGCAAGTGCATTACATAATCCAAATATCATAACAATGTAGTGATAGAGACCCCTCTTGTTCCTAAATGTCATTTTATGCTCATCACCACTCTTCATCCTTACTTGGTGGTAGCTCGATCTCAAGTTAATCTTTGTAAAGAAACATGTATCTTTCAATTCATCTAAAAGATCATCTATCCATGGTATGGGATACTGATTCTTGATAGAGATCATGTTCAAATCCCTATAATCCACACATATCTGAAAGGTAATATTCTTCTTCTTTACAAGAAGTATAGGAGATGTAAAAGGAGATTAGCTTAGTTCCATCCAACCTATATTAGCTTAGTTCCATTGACTCTTGTACTTTCCTTTCTACTCCTTCTTTCTCCACTTTCGACGATCAATATGGTGGCTTGTTGACGGGCCTAGCATTAGGTTCAAGCTCTATTCCTTTCTCTTTAGTGACAAGCACTTAGGCATGTCAAATATATCCTTATATTCATCTAACAATTTCCTCATACTCAGATGCATGTCTTCCTTGTTATTGCCATTGTAAAGCTTTAACACATACACATAGCCCATTTCTCTCTCGAGTTGGGTAGAATTAATCAAAGTGAACTTAGATGCATTGACACCCACCAATGTAGTACTTCTTTCCCCATGCTTAAACAACATGAAACCTTGCTCCAAATATATATTTAAAAAAAGCAAGACTTGAGAGCAAATTACATCCAAAACCATATCAGTGGGCCCCTTGTCAAGCATAATAAATCATCTTTGCATGTGTAATCATTGACAGCTCTTGATTCACATTTTGACACACCATTGTGCAATCCATAAATGCCCCATTTTCCACTTGCACTTCATTTAAAGTTTGCACAGTGAGTTTGCATTGACAAAGCTATGTGTCCTTCCACTATCTATCAAAACATGAGCCACTCTATTATTGACAAATGCTTTGAGCCTTAGAGTATTTGCACCCTTGCATCCCACATAGGAATCATGAGAGAGAGTGCATAAATTCAGCTTCATGGTGGTTAATCCTTCATTAGTACACAGTTGTAGGAGGATAAGCATCATTATAGTCATATTGACTTTGCATAACACCTCCAAGATCAAAAGGAAATTACCCATTGAACTCATGATCAGTATCACCATCCACATAAACTCATGGCAATCATCAAAAGCCTCATTCTCTTCCTCATGTTCATCTTCAATTACTTCCAAGAGAACCATGTTGGTAGTGAAATTCTTAGCCTTGAATGACTTGAAGTGCTCTTTATGCCACCTGGCACCACATTTGTAGCAAAAGACCTTTACTCCTCAAATAATTAATGCAGTCTTCCTTCACATATTTTCTCTTGACCATTGTGAACATTTCACTAACCACATGAAGAATAAGGCTAATAATTTTTGGGTGTAATCCTTGACTTCGCCAAACCCTTGTTCCAAGTTGTCCCATTTACTTGGCAATTCTTCTTTGCGCAACTTGGAAGTAAAGGAATCTTGCATCTTATCCTTGAATGCTTCCCATGTGGTGAATTTGTAGCCTTGGTCATGCAAATGTCTCCACCAAGTATGTGCATACTCTTTCATGTGGAGTGAACTAAAATACACCTTAGACTATGTGGATTCATCTCAAAATACACCTTAGCACAATCACTATGTGGATTCATTTCAAAATACATGTCCAACTTTTTTATCCATTCATCAAACTCTTCATTGTTTGATCCTTCTCCCTTGAATTTTGTGAAGACCACCTTATCTTTTATCCCTTTGAATTTATCATTGTTCTCCTTGTGAAGATCACCTTATCTTTGATCCATTTGAATTCATCATTGTTCTCCTTGTGAAGCTTGACGGATGATCCCAAGATTCATCAACATGTGGAAACTCAAATGTCACTTGACTAATGATCTCAAGATCCATCAACATGTGGAAACTCAAATGCCACTTGCTTCCCTTTTGCATCACCACATAATGTAAAAGGCACATGTGTAGGCAAACTTCCAAAGGACAATGAAGTCAATGGCATATTCTCCTTGTTGCTCATTTGTACATGCATATTGCCACTTGATTACTTATGTTAAAGCATAAGATCTTCTAGTTTTCAAGAAGGAATCAATCCTTTTCCAAGATTGACCACATTAGCATCCTTTTGCATAGGTAGTGTGAGGAGTTCCCTTCATCTTCAATCCATCTCTAATGGTAGACAACTCCCCTCTGAAAGTCTCTATCATGGATGCACGATTCTTATTAATGCTAGTATGCCATCCTAGTAAATTGGTATCGTGGGGGTGACCCCGCATTAAGTACTAGTTACCTAGTGTTATTGGTTTAGCTTAAGACCATGCTTGAGGGGTGTAGGTTGTTGAGGTGTAATAAGTAGTGTCATGCTTGATGACAAGTATTGTGGTCAAAGTGAAACAAGTGGGCTATGCTAGACAACTGTACACGGTCGAAGCATAATAAGTGGTTTATGTAATTGATGTGCCATTCTAATTGAAGTATAACAAGTGGTAAGCCATGCTAATTGAAGTGCAACAAGTGGTAATATACGTCATGCTAGATGATATTTATAATGATACTCTCATCATAGTAAAACAAGTGGTGAGTTTATGTTGTCTTTATGTGTATCAACATTTCATACTAGATTAATTGTGTATCAACATTTCATACTAGATTAATTATAGAGAAGGAAATTAATTAGAATAACTAATGTGTTTACGTTTGTAAGATAGGTGATGAGCAGTGCGCGTGTCGCATATGGAGGATCTTGTCAATATTATCTCGGATTATTATTATTTAGTATTATTTTTTTGGCCATGTGCCAAATGATTGTACAAATTATTTTTACATGCTTGTGCATGGCGATGCTATATTACTAGCACATGTATTAGAAGAGTTTTGCACATGTTATACACTTAGTGTGTGAACAAGCTCTCGTGTTTGGGCTATTTTTGCAAAAGTGGAAAAGCAAGCCCAATTTTGTATGCACAACTATTATTATCTCCTTGGGCCATATATTGAATACAATTCTCAAAATACTCATGTCGCGGAAGTGGGAGCTACACGCATGAGGGGGGAGATTGCACCCAATAGTGTGTTGATGGCGATGTTGCTCTGTTTTTCTTGTTTTATGCTATGATTTAATCTTGTCAATTTGATTCAAGCCTATGGTTTAATCCTTGATGTATATGTGAGTTTAATTAAATTATTAAAGAAGCACATAAGGTCTCGTGAACAATGGTATCAGAGCTATGGGTACTTGGACTTGAAGAACAGGAAGAAGCTCACAAAAATCCATAGGATAAAGAAGATAAAAGCTTAAGAAATCTTGGACAAATCTTGAAAGGTTTATGAAAAAATTTTAAGCCATTGGATCAAGATTGGAATCAAGGGCATGGGTTCGCCACAAAGAAAAGTGCTATGGAGTGGGAAATAGTTAGTAAAGAGTTGTTCTATTCAGTCAAATCAAGGCTGCAAACAATTAGCCTGAAGAAAGCTCGAGATTATCACCTTTTCCTCAAAAACCACTTCTGTGAAACCCAAAACCACCCTTCTTCTTCCCAAAGCCACTTTCATGAATCTTAATACTCATTATAATCCAACCGTATGAATGCAATCAGCACATTGAGGAGACCAGTGGCCTATTCTCACAATTGCTAAGCATTGTGTATGCTCAAAATCCATAATGGAAAGTGGAGAGTTTTCCATAAAACAAATTGAAGAAAAAACGCTTATTGGCTTTTATAGTATAATTAATTTTAAATTAAAGCCTTAATCAAGAGAAAAAATTCAACTTTTAAAGAGGAGAATTAAAGAAAGTATTTTCCTTTCTCTCTCTCCAACCACACTGGTGGACGGCGACCACGGCGACGGATTTGAGAAGGGGTGACGATGATTTTTTTCTCTTCTATCTCAGTCGTGCGCAGCACTAATTTATAGCCATCGAGGAAAATATTTAATTTTTTTAAGCTTAATCTTTAAAGATTCATATCATAAAAAAGGGGACAATTTCCCCTTGTTTTAGTGTTGCGTGTTGCAGGCCTTGGAGAACCTTATTAAAAGCTAAAGCTTTTAAGCTTTGCAAGGTTTTAGAGATTACAATCCTTTAAAAGCTCTTATCTATTATGAGCTTTGAGATCTTCTATTTTCCTTAACTCCACAAGTCTTCATAGCCTACAAAAAAAAGAGGAGGAAAAGAAAGGCAGTTTTACAAAAGCAAAATTTTCAGCAAGTGACCAAATCTTGGGCATGATTATTCGACAATATTTTTGACATTTCTAAAGAGTTTTTGAACATGCCTTTTCTCGAATTCTTCAACATCAAGGATTCTTTAATAATTTATATTCTTGCATCAAGCATCATCGACTTCAAAGATTACGATTTCAACGACTTAAAGTAGCACTTCCAACAAACGGGAATCAAGACTTCTTCAATGTGTTATTACTTGGATTTATTTCGACATCAAGAAGTTCTTATGCTAGTTATTCTTGGAAAATATTCTTGGCTTTTTGAAGACTTATGAAACCATGGTGTTTTTTTTTAAATTATTCAACATCAACAAAATTCTTTTTGCTACTTATCTTTTGACATATGAGCTCTACTTCGAATATTTTGCCAACTCCTCAAACTCAGACACATCGGCGACACTTTATTACTCGACCATGCATCATATGAGCTAAGTATTATTATTTGAGAAAATTTTTATTTGAATTTGTAGCCTCTATCTTTCTACATCTCTCTTTCATCATGAATCCTCTACCCCCAAGAGCAAATTCAGTCACTCTAAGATCAAATTCTTGTTGCGAAGAAGTTGAGAATAGATCTAGAGGTCATGTTATCTTAAGAAGAGGCAGAGAAATGCTAATGATACATATTTAGACTTTGATGGTAGCCAAATTCAGAGAACTATAGAAGATACTCTTAGAGCTCAGGAGTCTACGAAAGAAAAAAGATTAGCTACAAAGCTTTTACTTTTCAAAAATTTGATGGCAAGAAGGATGTTCGCACAATACTTGCTTCGCTTAGTCAACTCGATGGTTATTTTTTTGGGGAGAAATTATTTGAGAAGGACAAAATCAAGTGTGCTACCAATCATTTGGTGTGGACAATGCAGCTTTGTGGTGGAACATGATTAGAACCAGCAAAGTGCAAACCAAAATCTTGGAAGAGATCCCAGAAAATCATCAAAAAAATATTTCTTACCTTCACAATACAAAGCTAGGGCTACACAATGATAGTTTATCTTCAAACAGTTTGAGAAAGAGAATATATTTACTTATGTGGATAGATTTTGGCAAACCTTACTACAAACATAGGTAATTAAGAAAGTTCGCATCAAGGATCAAAGAAGGAAGTTTATAGCAGGTTTGAAACCTACAATTCGATTAGAAGTAAACACGTTTCAACCCCATTCTCTTAGCTCGGCTATTTCTTTAGGCTTGAATTGTTAAAAGAAAAATGGTTTTTCCAGGGAAGCAATGACACCTCAAATCTCAACATCAAGTTCTTGAAACCTAAAACCTCTCCAAAATCATTTGATAAACTCCTTAATGACAATCATACACGTATTCATACCAAGATTGATGATTTACAACAAACTAATAAAGATGATTCAAAGAAGTGTTACATGTGCAATGAGATTGGACATATCACATCGAATTGTCCACGGAAGTCAGAGTTTATTTCACTTGGACTAAATATGATCGATGATGATGAAGAAGAATACCCCTACTATGACGAGTACTCTAACTCTGAGGAAACATATTCATTTCATTTTATTATTTTTACAATAAAATTTATTTAAGACTTCTGGTAAAATTTCAAGGAGAGTTTTAATGCATCAAAAGTAGAACTTCTTGGAGGAACTCACCCTTCCATCTTGAACTATGCTTTATGATTTTTTCACTATGTATTAGTCTTATGGTATGGGACACAATTAATCCTGTGTGAAGGATTCCGATGCATACTTATCTCTAGATAATATGTGGGATAACTTTTGGTGGTATGGGACACTAGAATTTATTACACATAGAAGTCCTTGATACAATGTCTCTTTGTCATAATTAGAGAAGATACTCAAATTTATATATTATAAGACAATGATCTCCTTTGCTCATAATAAGCAAACACGCAACTGAGGTCAGTTGCTTATCTAGGCAGGAGGGATGTTACATAATGTCCACCCTTTAGCTAAAGGGGGGCTCTTGGATGCTAGTGTGCCATCATAATGAATTGGTATCGTGGGTGACCCCGTATTAAATACTAGTTACCTAGTGTTATTGGTCGCTTGAGACCATGCTTGACGAGTGTATGTTGTTGAGGTGTAACAAGTAGTGTCACGCTTGACGACTGTATTGTGGTCAAAGTGAAACAAGTGGACTACGCTAGAAAACTACACACGGTCAAAGTGTAACAAGTGTTTTATGCAATTAATGTGCCATGCTAATTGAACTTTAACAAGTGGTAATACACACATCAACGTTTCATATTGGAATTATTATGTAAAGAAGGCAATTAATTGGAGCAACTAATGTGTTTACGTTTATGAGATAGGTGATGAGCAGTACACATGTCGCACATGGAGGATCTTGTCAATATCATCTCGAATTATTATTATTTCATCTTATTTTGTTGGCCATGTGCCAAATGATTATACAAATTATTTTTTGCATGCTTGTGCGTGACGATGCTATATTACTAGCACATATATTAGAAGAGTTTTGGTTAATATACATTTAGTGTGTGAATAAACTGTAGTGTTTAGGCTATTTTAATTGTCAAAGTGGAAAAGCATGCCCAATTTTGTATGCACAACTATTATGAGCTCCTTGGGCTATATATTGAATTCAATTCTCAAAATACGCATGTAGTGGAAGTGGGAGCTACACGCATGAGGGGGGAGATTGCACCCAATAGTGTGGTAATGGTGATATTACTCTATTTTTCTTGTTCTATGCTATGCTTTAATCTTGTCAATTTGATTCAAGCCTATGGTTAATCCTTTATGTATATGTGAGCTTAATTAAATTCTTCAAGAAGTACATGAGGTCCTGTGAACAAATGCTCTCAATCAAGCTCTAGTTTGTTGCTTGTTGAAGTCATCCATCATAAAGTGCATTATCATCGTTGCTTGTACACTTACACCAGTATTAACCTCATCAACCTTATGACTGGTTTAACATGTGCACATGCATTTGCACCATCATCAACCTCATTAGCAATGGCTCACCATAAGCATGCATTGAACCATTACCCTCATTAGCCATATTGGCCACATTATCTTGCCCAAGCGTATCCCCATCATTTGTCATTGATACTATATCACCTTGACTAACCATGTTGGTCTCCTCCAACTTCTTAGACTTTCCCCTTGTTATTTGCCCAGAAAACACAAAAATGGGTGTATCATTGGTATTAGAATTGATCAAGTGTTGGTTTTTCACATTTGTATTAATGTGAGAAACATTTTGAAAACCCTAGATGAAGCTTTCAACACCCCCTATATCACTCTGTTTTTAAGGTTTAGTATCTGAAATGGTTCACTGATGTCGGAATGGAATGATCTTTATATCGTCGCAAAGTTCTTGAGGAATAGAATGAGGATATGTAGTTACAAATTAAGAAAAGTCAACCCCTCATGTTGACCAGAGTTGATTGTGAAGAAAGGACAACTGCAAGGGGTTGATCAACTTTCCGGCCCACCGATTTGAGCGTTTGATAGCTTGAGATGTAGCCCTTGTTGAGTAGATTAAGATGATATGATACCCTTCCCAAAAACAATTAGGGTTGATCCAAAAATTAGGGTTTCAATCCAAAATGTCAAGATGCATTTTGATCAAAATTTGGCATGATCCTTCCACACTAGCAACTAATCTCAATCCTAATTGCAATGTAGCAATATGTGGCCAAATTTTGATCAAAATTCAATCTAATTTGGCATTCAATGCTCCATTGCAACATAAAATAATGCTCATCGCATTATGCCACAAATCCATTGCATTGCATCATCTATCTTCAATTGCATATGTTGTGATCATTTGCCTACTACCATAGACATGGCATCCAATGTAGTGTTTTGTCGATGGAGTGCTTTTATTGCTAATCTCCTGACCAAGTCCTCCCACCCCTTTACCAAGTTTGAAATTTTGAGGCAAAGATTGGGGCCATGTTTTTAGCATTAATACTCTCAAGCCCGGGCACCACAACCCTAGGTGGCTTAAAGCTTATGAGAGTTCAAAAGCACTCTACCCTTGGCTTCTCCACCAATGTACCAAGGGTGCTCTCACACATCTTGCTAACAATAACACTATGTAAAACTAGAGATGTGTAAGAACAAGGATATGGATAGAGCACTTACATGAATAAGCATTTATAATACATGCTTATTGCGATTACAAATCACTTGTCTAGTTCATTTCCAATAGTCTCCTTGCTCTCCAATTTGATTTCCACAATCAATTCCTCTTAACAATAGACATACATCACTAGAAATGCAAGGTCTCTGCACAGGTTGAATCATCAGAAACTAGATAGTTGGATCGTTGAGAAGCTAGATCATTGAATCATTGCAAGCTAGATTGACGAATCGTTGAAACTCGATCATCGCATCGTTGAAACCTGGATTGTCGGATCCTTTGATATACTGGATTGCCTCTACGATCGGGAAAATCGGATTGACCGTTTATGTTGTTAGATTATCTCTGCTGTTAGATAATATATGGTCACCGAATTGAATCAAATCGTCTGATGCTAGATCGTCTATGATTAGAGAGTCGGATCGGGTTGTCTGACTGTTGGAGTTGAATCGGGTTATATGATGTTGGTTCATCTGTGTGATTGGAGAGTCGAATAAGATCGTCTACGATGAATGGGTCGAGAAAAATGATGGATCGTCTACGATCAATGAACTGAGTTGTGTGTGATGATGGATTGTCTACGATTGAAGAATCGGATCGCTGATGATGGATCGTCTATGATCGAAGAACTGAATTGGATTGTCTGCTTCTTTGGATTGTCTATGATCGTCTGCTTCTGTGATCTAAGAGAAACGGGTCTCTAATAGATCGTTAGAGTAGTACAGCGCATGCTTTTACGTTGTGCTTCTGCAATCTGAGAGATACAAAAAGCCTGAAAAGGTACAATTGATCTGAGTGCTCTAAGCATTGGAATGAAAGCAGATCTAAACGTTTGAAAGCTTAGAAGTGCCTGTGATATTGTGCTGCTGGCCTGTGGTGCTGAGATCATCATCTGCATTAATGATCTGGAATCAGGAATTACCTATGTTTCTGAAATCGTTAGCTGTGTCAATGATTTGAAGCCATGATCTAAATGTTGGACTGGAAGAAATTGCCTGTAATGTTGAAGAAAACACAATTAACCTAACTCTACCCAAGATTAAGAACTTGCTCACATTATAAACACTAGATCTAGGGCCAAGATCAAAGAGAAAGCTCTAATACCAATGAAAAGAAGCATGTAACTCTTGACCAGAGTTTACACACTTTAGGCACAAGAGGGGTGTACACTCTAGCTCTCTCATATGGGAGAGAACAACATAGCCAAGAAAGGAAAGAAAGCTTGATTTGATTATTAGTAAAATGTTTATTTTCTTAGTTAGTGTACATAGTCGGTATTTATACCTCCTACCTTTACACACTGCCACTTATTAATGTCCCTAACACTTGGGGACATTAATTGGTATTTATATCTCCTACCTTTACACACTACAACTTATTAATGTCCCCAACACTTGGGCACCCCACCAAGCCCATGACCTTGGCCCCATTATTATAGATGGCCCTACAAACATCCAAGATTGCAAAGACCTTCTTTCCCTTGTAAAATGATAGGCAACATGTCATTCATCTCATCACTCTTGAAATAGTGTCCCTGCTTGGCCATGGGCACTTTTGGGCATGTAAGGAAAGCGCTCAATGTGGCATAGCTTGTCCTCTTGAAGCTTAGCTATGTGCACTCTTAAATCCCATTCATCAATCAAATAAGTCTCTCTAAAGTTGAGAATTTCCTTGCAAGAGGGAACTTACCAAGACTCAAACTTTTGAGGACAGCCTTGCTATGTCCCATGGGCGATATGCGCACTTACTCTGAGGTGGACTATGACCTGCAATCATTAGGAATATGCAATGAATCTTTCCTAGGATGCAATGCCTTTGAAGGGTGCAAAAGGAAGTGATCGCCAATCACCCTCGGAGAAAATATTATGTTGACCCCTTTAAAGGGGGGGCAAAACAAAGTCATCGTTGCTAATCACCCTCAGAGAAAATATTATGTTGACCCATTGAAGGCTATGCCTTTAAAGGAGACAAAACAAAGTCATTGTCTCGCTAATCACCTCGAAGAAAAGATTATGTTGACCCATTACAGGTAAACTTCGGCTTTGCTTTGAGTCCTCATCCACTGCATCTAGCAATTTGGAGTTGAAGAGTTAGGAGCTCTAGAATCAACTCCTTCTGAGGCCTTCTAAGAATGGTCATGTTCAGTGTTCAGTCAAGGCCTTTAGCAAGCTCTGAGCTAAGCTATGAGGTTCCTTTATTGGTTATGGTTGGGAGCTTTCGAGGTTGAAGCTTGAGCTTTCTACTTATTTGCAACCTTGGATTTTCCCCTGTCTAGTTTGGAGCCTTGTGATGGCATTAAGGAAGATTGTATGAATAAGTCCTCCTTGTACACTCAATAAGTTTCCTTACACACCATCATTACACAAAAAGTACATATATAGGAAATTTAAAATTGTATTTTCCTTGTAGACATAAAGGCCATTAACCATTAAATATGCCTAGGAGGGCCAAAAGCCTTTTTTAAAATCTCGTTCACAATGTTCAATGATATGCCCCCATGATTTGTCTCCATGACAACACTCTTAGATGATTACATGGGATTCCTTGCTATGAAAAAGACTTTTAGCTTAACTTCTCACAAACTTGGTTTAATTGTTATTAACCTAGTGGTTATAAGTATATAAATGTCTTTTGGGGGCATTGCCCATTATTATGGTGAAGATTAAGGTGATCCATTTGGAATACATGTTGCTCCCTCTATGTGTTGGCACCAAATAGAGATGCACCTAACCATAATACTACCTAATCTAATCTCTTGTCCATTTCACACCCACTATAACCTAGGAACAACATACATGAATATGTTGACAAAGTTGTACCACTTCGATTAGCATGATTTTGCCCACCCATCCTACCGTAAGTCACCTTCGACGTCTTACCCACATGTAATGTTACATGCGAGTAAGTCACTTCGATGTCTTACTTGCATATGACAGAAGCCCATTATTTGGACGTGAGCCTTGTTTGGGATGTGACTTGAGCCTAGTGGTAGTTGCACCTAATATTGTATCGAGCAATTAAAACCACCTTAGCCCACCTCGATTTTAGGTAAATTCTTATCTTTCCCAAATTGAGCATTAAGGACCATATTAACCATATTAGGCACATACCTCATTTGCAACCTAGCTCACCAGACCTGCATGAGCTTATTTCATATAAAACCACGCAAGTTTATTTCATCCCAAACCATGTGAGACCAACAGACGTGACATGAACCACTAGACATGAGCCCATAAGACGTGAGCCTACTTAGACGTGACATAAGCCAAGTTCACTAGACCCATGTGGGCCCATTTCATGAGAGTCTATTTCATCCAAACCGCATGAGCCAAGTTTACTAGACCCACATGAACCCGACTAGATGTGATGTGAGCCTATGAGATGTGATGTGAGCCAAGCTCACCAAACCCGCATGAGCTTATATCACTAAATACGTGTGAGCCTAGCTAGTCAAAACCATGTAAGCCTAGCCAAAGCTATGTGAGCCTAGTAAGTCACATTTCTATGTGATGTAAGTATGTTAGGCATAATGTGTTAGGTGCAACATGGACCTAGCTAGACGTGGCATAAGCCTCCAGGCACGAGCCCACCACCAAACACGACGTGAGAAAACAAAAGAGAGTTCCAAAAACCAAAATCCAACAAAAAACCTTTCATTTTTTATAATTTGAGAATGTATCTCAGATGTATGCATCTTAGACCTGCTTTCAAGGGGAGCATTAGAGACCGATTCATCAAGAGATAATTTTGATATGAGTTTTTGATGCAAACGTGTTAGTCTGGGTTGATTGTTGTGGAAACAACAATCTAGTTGATTGTAGCACATAAAACCCAAACCTAGGTCCAATCAAAGTCAAGAGAGTACTTCCAGGTCTCACAATGGACAACCAGGGACCTCATATATGATGATCCAGCCAAGGTCAAAGAAATTAACCTGGCAGTGGCTCCTTTGAATCTACCTCAAGTGAGGAGCTTTGGTAAGATAAGCCAAAAGACTTAGGCTGAGAAATTGGGGAACAGGAGGTGCCACGATGCCCCAACTCGCCAACTAACTTTATGAATATTTATATGATTTCATGAAAAGAGCATGAAATCATCGTCTCTTTGGGCAAAGCTCCAGCCAAAGTGAGGCTGAGAAATTGGGGAACAGGGGGTGCCACGATGCCCCAACTCGCCAACTAACTCAATGAATATTGCTAATGCCCCAACTCGCCAACTAACTCAATGAATATTGCTAATGCCCCAACTCACCAACTAACTCAATGAATATTGCTAATCCCCCAACTCGCCAACTAACTCAATGAATATTGCTATGATTTCATAAAAAGAGCATGAAATCATCCTCTCTTTGGGCAAAACTCCAGCCAAAGTGCTAAAACCATGTCAGTGGATGCCACACTTTTCCAAACTTTGATACCGAGTTGGGATACCTCCAATCGATGGCCTAGGTTTTCCTTGTGTGGCAATAATCGGTACATGTCTCTTTGTAGCATGATTAAGAGCAAAAAACCCATAGCCTCAAGGGAAACCTCAAGGAAATCATAGCCCCCAATCCACAGGGTAACCTCAAGGAAACCCATAGCCCCCAATCCATAGGGTAACCTCAAGTAAACTCATAGCCCCCAATCCATAGGGTAACCTCAAGGAAATTCACAATCTCCAATTTACCTCCCAATCCACAAGGCAACCCTCAACCCACCAATATGTGAGCACGTAGCGGGACTAAAAGACCATTATGGAAGCTTATTCATGGCAAAACCAAGTTCAAGTTCCTCTCTATTTTGATGAGGAACAAGGAATGCGAGGAAATGTAAAGAACCGGTTTGAGGAACTACTTCCAACCTAGGGCAATCACCTAACATGTCGTTAGCCACCACCTAATGTTCCTCTTTGTTTTGACGAGGAACAAGGAATGTAGGGAAAGGTAAAGAATCAGTTCTAGGGAGATTGCTTCCAACCTAGGGCAATCACCCCTATTGTGTCATTAGCCACCACCTACAATATCAAAGCTAGGAAACCATAGGATAATTAGTGCCACATAGCCCAACCGCATGGGGCATGAAACTCCAAGCCCAGAGATAGGAGGGTTATGCACAATCATTCCCTCAGTTTGATGCGAATGTAGCATCGAGAGACGCATATTTGGTTTTATGGTCTTTGGTGTAGCTTTTGGACACGTAAATAAGCTTGGTGTGGCTTTTGGAGCATTGATGTTTAAGGAGATCATTACCTTGGGTAGCCTAAGATGCTTGCAGGAAAGCAAGCATCGAGAGCAGCCCACGTGGCACACTAAAAACAACCTCCCGAAAGCCCACAACAACAAAAGCCTCAAGCGTTACCACGCAACAAGATGGTACACAAGATCCCTTGGATTTCGACCTTGACAAGCTCCTCTCTCTCACCTCTCCTTCCCCTTTGGCTACTTTTCCTCCATAACTAAAGGCAGTGTTGTACAAATGTGGGCAGTGCTGATAGGTTATGCAGTTGGTGCATGTTGGGGTGGCAACGGGCACAGCGATGGCAGACGTAGCTACTACGGGTAGCAGCAGGTGTCTCTAAATAGGGTGAAGGCCGCTGCCTGCCTGCTGATGGAGAGGTTGCCTATAGCATTGAGGAATTTCCATGATAATGGAGATCCATGTAATTAAATGAAAAAAGAGAAATTTTGGTATATTAAAATAATATATTTTTTCAATTCAACACCTCATCTTGTATGTACACGTAAACACGTAGGCAACAATGACTAGGTTGTTTTTCTAGCCGATTGTAGTGAAGGGTAATCGAGACTCGTGAGATATAGAGTTGACTCCATCAACATTTCACCATCGAGAATCGAGATCTTCTCACAACTGCACTCCCTTTACTAGCTCCATCAGCATCTGGCGAGCGAGATCTTTATCAGCGATCATGACTAATTTATAACTGTATGTGTGTGTGTGTTTTCTCTCTTTTCTAGTTTGTCTTGTGACTGCCTAACTTATGCAGCAATGATGCCCAACTTATGGTGTTGTTGTGAACAGGGTCTCCTAGATGAGGACCCACCCTATGTTTGGGGTTGCTTCGAGTCCTGTAAGCTTGCTAGAGTAGCGCTCCTACAATCGGCTCCATCACACTGCAAAAATCGGTTAGTTTGGTTTTTTTCATTTAAAAAAAATGAAGTTTGCCAAATTACATCCCTCATTCTAGGCCCTTGTATGCTAGTGGCAATAGTTTAGAGGGTAGTGCACTTAAATAAGAATCTTATGTAACACCTAGTTCGTCTAATCCATGGACTAAAGAAGATATTTAAGAACATCACACACACACACACACACACACACACACACACATCATCATCATCATCATCATCATCATCATCTCATCAAAACCAGGTGCACTCCATGCTCTAAAGCTTGCAAAACAAGATTGTTTTTTTTTAATTCTTTTACCATGTTTTGTGTGAGTGCTTGGTTAGCATTCTTCATGTAGTGTAGAGCATATTTGAAATGCTCGAATGAACATGAATTTGAAAGCATACTTGGAAGCAATGCTAGACTGACATCTACAAAATCGATGAGCTTGAAGCCTGCTCTTATGTTCGATGGGGATTCACAAGTATCTCGCAAATTAGAAAATTACAAATTCACAACCTTGCAATGTACCCTGAGATCTCTATCGATGTCCATCGATTCCTCACGTCGAATATAATGCTCGTTTGAGCTCTATAAGCTGTTCATAAAAACTTGAGAAAGGCACACATACGAAGAAGACGTGCTGCAGAAATGGTATGGATTGCAATGTCCATCTTCATTCAAGTGCTTCAAGATGTTTATACGTGAACGGAAGGACACACGTTCTTTTAAAGTACGTTGACAACACACACTTGCAAGCAATCTAGAGGATAAGGGTACCCAAGCATTCTAGTTGAGTTAAAAGTCCATATTGGGTGACAAGTTTTTTAATAAATTAAATTTGTTCTATAATGTAAAATTATTTTGTGAATTTAAAAAATATTTGTAGAGGGTGTGGCATAAAGACCTTTGAGTTAAAAGGGGGTGACAATGTTTTTAACTAGAATGCTTGGGTACCCTTATCCTCTTGATTGCTTGCACTGGTGAGTTGTCAACGTACTTTGAAAGAGCGTGTGTCATTCCATTTAATTATAATAAATATCTTGAAGTGTTTGAATAAAGATGGAAATTGCAACCCACACCATTTCTACAGCACATCCTCTTCCTATGGGTGTCTTTCTCAAGTTTATATGAACAGCTCAAACAAGACATGAGTATTTGCAATAAAAACTTCTTACTTATCAACCAAACGGCTGGCGTTTATAGCCATGGCAGGAGGAAGGATGCGCGAGGACGGAGAACCAGCTGCACGAGACAACATCGCGCGAGGAGGGAGATCTAGCTGTGACAAGGAGGGAGATTTAGCGGGCGGCTGGTGTTTATAGCCATGGCAAGAGGAAGGACGTGCGAAGAGGGAGATCCAGCGGCTGGCGTTTATAGCCATGGTGGGAGGGATCGTCTGTGAAGAAGACGATCATGACGATGATGAAGGAGAGGAAGCGAGGGTTTTGGGGTGATACGTTGAGAGCGCTGTTGCTGGAGCCGATTTGAAAAAAAGAGTGTGCAGCGTCCACGTGGCCGTCCAGTTTTTTTTAGAGTCCACATGGCCTAACACGCACTTGCTCGCTTTTGTGCAAAGGTGTTAGGCTACCCAAGGTAATAAATTAAATTTGGTCTATAATGTAAAATTATTTCGTGCATTCACAAAATATTCTGTAGAGGGTGAGCCATTATGCAGATCATCGATGGTGCTTCTCCTTCAGCTTTGGAATCACCATGGTTTTTGTGTGCGCTTTAAAAAAAATATTTTTCCAACTAGAGGGATTGAATAATTATCATTCTAATATAAATATGCAGTGGGTTTTCTCAAACACAATTTGCAGTGGGTTTTCGGAGTTTTAGACAGTGCGCAGGGAAGACTCCGTGTCCACGAGCTTGGGCGGGGAGGTTTCCGAAGTAGCTCTTACCGTTTTCCTATTCAAAACAAAAGCAGGCCTTCTTGAAACAGAATCCTTCTTCTTCTTATTATTACAGCTTTGCATGGCCATACATACATCGTGTATATGTGGGCTTGTCGATGAACTTTAGAGTGGTCTGTGGCAGATATGGGGGACATGGCGCAAGAGGTGCAGGAACAACTGCGTTTGGTGGACGAGGAGCTGAACCAAGTGCAAGGTATTTGATTTCAGGAGATTTTAAGAAGATCATTCTACCAAGTAAAAAGTGTACATTCCATATACGATGTACATACATACTACACATACACACATACTTTTAACTCATGTACATAACACACACACACACACACACACACACACACATATAGATAGAAGAGGACACCCTCCATGGCTGGCTGCTCTTTGGAGGTATCTCAAGTGAAATTCTATTCTAACAGGGCCGTTTTCCATGCCCAGGTGATCACATCCCAAGTGATGAAGTGCTTGCTCTGGCAAACCTGCATGAAAAAATGCAAGTTCCTCCATCAGATGTCCTGGGCCACCAGGAAATTTTACTGTTGAGATTCCCATGTTGCTCTGGTTTGTAATAGCAACCCTGTCTACCCCATGGTGGCTAGCCATGCCCCTAGCACAAGGCCTCAATTGAAATAAGCTAGCAAAAATAGGAGATCTTGCAGGGGTTGTGAGAACTCAGAGAGAACCTTGCTGGTGAGGTCGGATCCCAAGGTGGGCTGAGTATGCACTAGCTCGTGCTCTGGGGTCCTGTCTATGCTATTTCCGTCGGTCCTTCCGTAGATGGGTCTCTCCCAAAGCCAAGAAGGGTCCTCTGTGATCTTTAGAGGTGAGGGATCAATCAGCCAGGGGCAATCAATCACAAAAGCCAACTATTTTGTCCTTCAGACTGGGTGTGGATACAGGTTGGGGTGCCTAGCCCCGTGTATTGGGGGGGGAGAGAGAGAGAGAGAGAGAGAGAAAGAAAGAAACTTTTATTAATGTCTTCAAAAGACCACTAGGGTCTATGAGACAAAAGGTGTTACAAAGTATCCAAGTGTTACATTGATCCTGGTAAAACAGAAAAACAAACACTGGAAAAAGACTACTGGCTACAAATACAAGTAGCATCCTTAGGAATACAATAGCATGATTGACCCAAGGTCCAAGGAACATCACACTAGGGTGGCTGGTGGAGAGGTCTCATCAATCCTCAGGAACTATGTAAATAAAGGGTATCAATGGCCACATGTCTTGTGTGGGCATCTTTGTATCGCTGGAGTGTCTCCTGGACTTGGAGCTGAAGGGTGGAGCGCCTATGCGGCCTAGTAGGTCTTGGGCGCCTAGCTCACTGCATCTGAACCACCTATTCTATGGTGACCCCAATGAAACGGAGAGGCTCTTGTGTGCACTGTTTGACTCGTCTAAGAGGTGGGGAGTCCTGGGTGGGTTCCTCTCTCAGGCGAGATGCTTCCTGGATGTGGGAGAAAAAGCTTGTGATCCGAAGCTGCGAGGTGTCTGTGCCCGGACAGTGTCGGCGTGATCCGAGCAGCTGGTCCATGTGTCTACGCAACTCCAGAAGGTAGAGCCCAAACAACACTGATCTGGATAGTCAATGACTCTGGATAATGGCCCAAAACCCTCTCAGAACAGGCCATGGAATCTCCCATGTATCTCATAATAAACCGGGCATCTGCGAACATAGTGCTCCTCAGTCTCCACATCCAGTGAACGAAGTGTGCATATGTGGTCCACTCTATCAATACCCTCACCCCTCCCCGTCTTTACTCTAAGCCTGTGTGAAGAGACCTGGATCTGCCCAATAGCTATCCTCATGTCATGTGACATGTCGGAATAGCTATCCTCATAGTGGTAGTGCTAGGTTTGAACATAGGCTTATAATGGGCACTTTTTACCTTCTGTATTGAAGGGTTTTTCCCCCCTGACCACCCGGTGTGAAAGGACACCATATGGATAGCATTTTATTATTATGTCTTGTACTTGTGGTTGTGTACACACAACCTTATCATTCCAATACATTCAGCATTGTGTCACTCTCTCTCTCTCTCTCTCTCTCTCTCTGCTGTTTTCTTCCCCCATTTCCTGCACATTAGGTTTTAGCCTAATCCAATAGTGGCATTAGAGCCCAAGGTTGAACGTGCGCCTTGTTTGAGCCCAGGTTTTCCTTACAGCATACACTGGCGCATTGTCCGTACATACATGTGCATCGTCTGCACCTGTCTGTACACCCTCGTGTGCTGACCGTACTTGCTGTCAGTACTGCCTGAACTGCCACGTCAATACTTGCAGAATCTGTACGTGACTGTACGTGTAGAATCTGTACCAGTTGTACCTAGTGTACGTGCACATTTTTGCAAATTTGGGTTTTTTTTTGCAATTTCAGCACAAATTGAGGCATTCAACCTTCGAGGTAACAAAATTAAAAGTATCCACAAGGGAGCCGGTGGCTGTAGGCACACTTGGAATGCTTGTATCTACTGTAGGACCGATTTGATTGATGGATGAATAATGCTGAATGCTAAGCGGTGCTTTAATATGCTCTATTGATGCTGGTCAGTCCAGACAAGGGTTGTCGGCCAATAGAAATTGGACAAAATGCTGGTTTTGCAGCATTAAATGCTGTGCATTAGTCAACTGCTGCCCCTGAGGCCTGGTTGATTCACAGCTTGCTGGAGCGTGGATGCTGGCCGATTGAGGTCTATTTGCCTCTTCTTTTGGGCGATTGAGATAGGGGGCATATGTAGGCTGCAGACTGGGACCTATGCCCTCTATGGCCTGATGATCTGAAAGGTCCAACCGATAACATACATTGTTGATCTTCTTGGTAACCTGAAAAAGGTCATACCATCATTCTATATCTTGTCTTTGGTAATCCAAAGGTAAACCCATAGCAATACTCTCCCATAGGACATTCAATGGGTGCTGCTTGCGTGTGTTGATCAAAATTGACCATGTGACGAACCAAATATTCTCAAACATATAACTCAATGTTCTTTCTCATACATGGCCAATAAAAGTAGCTTTCCAAAGCTTGAGTTGTAGTCATCATGCTTCTTTGCCCTATGTAAGGTGGAGCATGGCTTTTCTTTGTCCACTTTTGGCAAGATAGGCTTTGTCAGCTTCATCTCTTTCGGCTTCGGTGGCTCGATCGTTGATGAAATCTTCAAACATTTGAGCCCTTCTTTGGTCCTGTTCCCTCTTGGTTCTCCAAGCAAGAAATTCTTCGTCTTTGAGAAGTCTGAATTGCTCAAAGTCATGGTACTCTTCTGATGTCATGGTCGTGGTTTCATGAGAATCAGATTGACAGCCTTGGTTCCCATCTTGAAGTCCTGTATTGGCCTCATAGTTTTTCCCTTCATTAGGCCCTTGGTCTCCCTTTGCTCTCAACATGGCTCTGTCACCCCAACATCATCGGCAGCCACATCATCATCATTATCAGCAGCATTAACATCATCATCATCACCAAGAGGGCTTGGGACCCGTGTCGGCAACCAGTAAACTAGTGTTGGCAGCCAGCAAAGAGATCAAACAGCAAGTGGCAGGCAACTAGAGACAAGGCAACATTTGTGGGCAGCATTCGCAGCAATTTAGGCCCGGAGGGGTGACCTCTGGCCTCTTACATGTCTTCTACTATTGAATGATGATTATGACATGATGAAATGACTTAATCCAATGCTGAATTATAAGGACTGCTTATATATGCTGAGAGGTGCAGGTGCCAGGCCAACTGGAGAGGCTGTCGGCCTGTTGTGAACCTGAAATTATGGATAAAATCGTTGACCAAGGGCCTGACCATGTACATACATTAAGTCACCTTTTTGTACCATATAAAATACAAGAAAAACTCTAACACCAATCTCTCTCTTCTTCTCTCTCCTGTCTTAATCATGTTTAATCAGCATCTTGTTCTTAATCAGGCTTAGGGCTGTGGATTAGTACAGCAAGGCTTCCGTGCATGCAACATTGGTATCAGAGCATTCAGCACTAAGCGTAGTCCCAAAGAAGGTGCACATTACCAACAAAAATACTGTAGATGATGATGCTGCTAATGCGAATGAAGATGAACTAAATGCTCACTTTAACTAATGACTAATCAAGGATAAAATGATGTTCATGTAGAGGTTTAGCCATGGCATGGGCGTGCACGTGACAACAGGAGTCAAGTTTACTCCAACCCACTATGTGGGATAATACATTGCCACATGGCAGCGTGAAGAGCAGGAGGGCAAGAATTCATTCCAAGTTCCAACACCCCTTGGATGCAAAGCCCAATGATGAGCAGGAGCCGACGAGGCTCACCATGAAGAAGGCAGGGCAGGAACCGAACGAGGCTCTGATACCATGAAAGAATGTGGAATAGCAAAGCACCACGTCTGAGCGAAAGCATAACACGCGGACCCCCCTCCCCTCCCCCGAGATCTCGTGAGGCCACTGTAAAAGTGGGGGATTAGAAGAGACCAATGGGCATTTAGCCCTGATATAGAGGGTCAAGTTGGCCCCAACCTACTATATGGGATAATACACTACCACATGGCAGCGTGAGGAGCAGGAGGGCGAGAATTCATTCCAATAGACAACAATATGTAAAACCGACCAGCAACAAAAGTCTATATATAAGAAGGCCCTCAGCCCATTGCCTAAATCATCTCATTCCTTCATAGATTCAGCAGTAAATCAGTGCAGAAGTGTGTGCTTGAGTCTTTGGACTTGTGCATACATCATCTCAGCCAAGCACTTCATTGTGCTACACTCAAGGCAATCCGAAGCTATCTTCAGCATTCAGCCTTCATTCTTGCATCTCCCTGAGCACATTTGGGTGTGCATAAGGCTTCGTGAAGTTGCTTCACAGTTGGCTTCAATCCGTTTGATGGGTCGGCAGACGTTTGGTCTACATCGTGCTTGTGTTTGGCAATCCTTTGTCAATAGTCTTCAGTAAATTTTCTATATTGTAAAGTTCTCCAAAGCAACAAAAGCAAATACTCCTGCTTTTGGTAGGGGGCCCTTAAGTGGGTAGATGGGGACCCAATCTATTGCCGTCTCTACATTCTCTGTCTCCTATGAATAAAGATTACAGTGGATTGCTTCTTACTCACTAACATAAAGGTATAAAGGTCTTGTTGTGTGTTACACGATCTTATTGGCTGCATGTGACATTGGTATGAGAGCTTCTGTTGTGATCTAGCTTGGCTACCTATAGTGAGAGCATTCCATGAATGGTAAAACTGAGGTCAGGAAAAACCACCGAGCCATTCACCATGTCAGAAGAAGCTTCAAAGAAGGCATCACCGCAAAAGAAAGTGTCCATGAAGATGCCACTGTAGAAGAAAGTGTCCACGAAGACACAACAATAGAAGAAACGCTTCTGCAAAGCACTAACATTTTCCTTCAAAAGCTGATGGAATAAAATAGGTTACTAAAGTTACAACTACAACAGGTGAAAGAAGCAGAATAGCATAAAGAGCAACCTAAAGAGCAAGTGCGAGGAGCACATGCTTCTTCTCATGGAGCAGATAGACGACGGGAACTTATTGGATAGAGGAAGCCAAACGCAGGGATGCGGAAGACCGACACTAGGCAGAATGCGCAACATTGGAGTATCAACATAAGGTGGATCGAGAAGCCATACAACTCGAGCATTAGCAGTTATTGGCAACCTTATAGGCTAGTCTGATGGCAACACTTCCCAAGTTGGCACCTGGTCTCCTAGTTCCTCCACCACCCCATCCACCACCGTCATTCGAGCTCAACCAAAATTCAGTAAGTATGATGATAAGTGTGATCATTCTATAGTCACTCTATTTATGCATCAATTTGTTGCTTATTTTACGTTGGCAAAAGTTGTAGATTCTCAAGACAAAGTCTATGTGGCGGCTCCACAGCCCATTGGGAAGCCGCAGCATTTGTCCGGTCTACATACAGATCCAACCACAGGCACGACTCATTACGCATGGAATACTTTTGTGTCCAACCTCAAGACAAGGTTTCTTCCACCCCAATACATAACCAATTTGGAGGATGAGTTTTACAAACTCTCCTAGAATGGGTCTTCCGTGCTGACCTATTCCAACAAGGTCACAACCATGGCACATCAGTTTGGGGAAGTCGAAAGAAGAGAAGCTGAAATGGTTCCTCAGGGGGTTGGAACTTGGATACGAACATCCAATTTCTTATATGGAATTTCGAGTCTTAGCCACAGAGGAAAGCCCAAGCAGGTCCAATCAAGTCCCAAACCCCAACAATAGAAGCAATCTTCATCCCAGTGGGGTAAGGGAACACATAACATGTAGCATGCAATAGGTTGATGGTCGTACTTTGAGAGAGAAGAGAAGAGAGAGAGAGAAGATAGTAGTCGACTCAGTATTGGGTCCCAATTCACCCACTGAAGTGTAGGCATATACTCACTTATAGTAGTGCTACGTGTGAACCCCTAGGGCTTAACCAAGGGCACTTTTTCCCACGTTTTTTCCCTTGGATATCAAGCGTGAAAGGACACTCTATCCATGTAACTTTTGTACTTGGATATTATATGGATGTGACTCACATGCAAGAGTTGACTTGCTTTTGTGATCAACCACACACTTTGTGTCTCTCTCTCTCTCTCTCTCTCTCTCTCTCTCTCTCTCTCAGATATGGAGTGCAGATATGGGGACCTTCGGTGGGCCATCACAGCGCAGGCGGGTGGAGAGGTATGGAGAGGCCTTTGGTATCTATGATTGCTAGGATTATTAGAGCCAAGGCTGTGGTACCTCATGAGATTATTCGAGCAGAGCTGGCGGCTGCCCCTCTGGTGATTGAGGCTCTTACGAGATCAGTCTCCTACATACATGGCTTGTGGGATCTCCCCCGAGACAGATATGCACGCCTCGCCTTGGAGTCCTCCCGACAGTTAGCTTTATAGGGAGACACGGCTCATCTAGGTATATCTTTATGCGGTATTAGCAGACATGCAAATTTCACATTGTGAAGTTTTCGTCGAAGTTGCAGCCAGAGCTAGAGCCCTAACAACTACCTTTTTGTTGTAATAATTTTTTCTATTTGTTATGATCCTTAGTGCTAGGCTTCATTATGGTTGAGTCTATCCTGTATCTCCGCAGCTTTGACAAAAACTTAGTACACATACCTTTGTATGAATGCATGCTCTTATGTGTGTGTGTGTGTGT
This sequence comes from Cibotium barometz, assembly GCF_041138505.1. Lineage (NCBI taxonomy): Eukaryota > Viridiplantae > Streptophyta > Polypodiopsida > Cyatheales > Cibotiaceae > Cibotium > Cibotium barometz. The sequence continues at coordinate 44,498,944 of NC_141048.1, read as the reverse complement.
GTGTGTGTGTGTGCGTGCGCCGCGCATGGGGTGTGTGTGTGGGGGAGCATATATTGATACCAAGTTCTACACTCATTGTTGGGCGCTGATAACGCTAGTGGGGATGTCATAGTATCTAGTCCATACTATGCATGATGGAGTTGTTGGTTTATTGTCTTGTGGATGACTACCATGAGGTTATAAATTGCACTTTCTTATAAGGTGAATTTGGGCATGTTCTTGGATTCATCTAGGTATATATATATCTCTTTAGGTGCAAAAATTTGGGACTTTTGTGAAAATTGGGCAATTAACTGCATATTGAAGCAATTGCAATGCGTAAAAATTGGGGCTATTGAGTGTACTTGACAATTTGGTGCAGGTTTATACTTGCTTGAGGTTGCAAGCAAAAGTTTGCACAAGACATTTGGTTGCTTGGCAGTGCACATTGGTGCTTGGTTTGCTTGCGGGTGTATTTTGTCTACATGGCTCAAAATGCTTCAGATGGTGTGCTCACCCAGGAGGACAAGTTGGATGGATCAAACTACTCATTGTGGAGTTTCATGATCCGTAACTTGTTGGTAGCCAAAGGGCTTTGGAGCATCGTGTGTGGTGACGACACACACCCACTTACCATACAACCAGCAACGCCTCAAAGGGGAGGTGCTCAAAGAGCTCCTGAAGTAGAACTTGCTTCCACACAAGAGCGGAAGAGATGGGCTCTAGGGATGCACGTGCCATGTCCTTATAGCCCTTTTAGTAAAAAGGTCTATTATTCCACACATTCGGTCCTGCAAGACATCAAAGCTTACATGGGACACTTTGGAAGCAATGTATCAGGTACGCAACGAGGCAAGAGTTGCCTACTTGAAGAGGCAATGGGATCTTCTTTCTATGGATGAGGGTGACTCCATGTCAGATCACCTCACCAAAGTGAAAGGTTTGCAGGAACAATTACTCAACATTGATGAGGTTATCCTAGACTGACACAGCTGGTCACCAACACTCCAAATTCTTTCCACCCTCCTATTTGGGCTTTCACACCTCTCTCAACCTCTCTATAAGAGGAGTTGCTAATCCTGTCACTTTTGAAGAGCTGGTGGGTTTACCCTTGCAGGAAGAGCAAACAAGAGCAAACCTATCTAGCACCCATGGTGGAGACAAGGCATTTACGGCCAAGGATAAGGGTAAAGCTAAGAGCTTTACTCATGGGGGACACTAGTCTACTAAGGCTGGTCATGGACAACCCTCTTCTGGTGGTGAAGAGTCTGACAAAGGGGATGCAAACAAGTCTAAAAAGAAGGGCAAATGTCACCACTTCCATAAGCTTGGCCACTACATCAATGAATGTAGAAAGAAGATTGCAAAAGACAAGAAGAAAGATGCAGGCAATGTAGTAGCAGACTCTTCAGATGACAAAGCAAAGCAATTTGCTAATGTAATTCAGGAAGAGTATTCTTTTTTGGTCACATGCACTAATGACACACCACGTGCTGTCTTGCATTGTATCCGACAGACAGGATGTATCATGGTATTTTGATAGTGGTGCTTCGAGCCACATCACTTCATGCAAAGATGTATTTCAGCACTTGGTTTATGCTCCTAATGGCCGCATTGTATCATGTGCAGATCATACGAGTTATCGAGTAAAGGGAATTGGCAATGTCATACTTGTTGCAGCAAATGAATGGTGCAAATATATGTATGACAAAAGTGTTGTATGTTCCAGGGATAAAGAAAAATGTGCTCTCCGTCTCTATGTGTGGATGTAAAGTCCAAAGACTTTGCTCAGATAGAGGTGGAGAATACATGTCAAATGCATTCAAGGATTATATGCTTTAAAAGGGCATCAAACACCAATGTATTGTGCCTTATACACCACAACAGAATGGTGTAGCTGAGAGGAAAAACAGATCTCTCATGGAGATGGCAAGATGCATGGTGAAAGCACAGAAGTTGCCTCACAATTTTTGGATGGAAGCTATAATGTGTGCAACTCATGTGTTGAACAGGTGTCCTGAACAGGTGTCCAACGAAAGCTTTGAAGACCATAACACCATTTGAGGCTTAGTATAGCCGAAAGCCAAAAGTGGATTATATGCGTTGTGTGGTCTCTGGGTGGCGGCCTTTATACACCACCAAAAGGCACACAAGGAGGAAAATCAATGGGATCAAAACTGGGGGATGCTGAGATCCCAGCTCCAAGGGCACTTCTCAGTTGAACTTCAATCCTCAACCCTCCAACTGACTCCTCTCCGGACAGTAACGGATGCCTCAAAACCATCCCAACCTCCCGATCTGTCCCAGCTGTCTACTTCAGATGTCCTCTCAGGTCAACACACACCTCCAACAGCTCTGAACATACTCTTATTGGCCTCTCCTGACCACAACTGACCACCAGCTGACCAAACTCACCCTTAGGTGACAAAGAAGTCTCTGTTTCTACCTCCGAAGTTCTCCTTTAGTCCCCAGACAGAAATCTATCCTCTAGGATCATTCTGTTGTCCTCTAAGGTCAGCTGACCTCACATCCACATCCCCTGAGCCTTCCTGGATCTCCTGCCGACCTTCCTCTGCCTCCTCTAGTGTCTGTAGACTGCACCCAGACTGAATTCTGCCTCACAATTCTGATTCAGAATTTTGCTTCTGAAATTTTCACAGAATCAAACCTTCTCTGTGTTCGTAGACTTCCCCTATCCCTCGGTCTTTAGGTACCTCCCAATTTTCCAAGATATCACTCACTTGGCTCTCTGCTGACGGTTGCAAGCCCTCAGTTGCCATAGACTACACTGTACTTGACGTACTAACCAAGGTGACTTAGCTGAAGTAGATTCTCTCCCCTCTGGGTCAGTAGGCAACTCTAAAACATCAGGACGCTTTAACTAAGCAAGGTCCGAGCCCTTTGGACACTTGGCTGACTCATACCTGGCTACAGCTGCCACAGACTAGACTCAGAACCCATATTCTTCTGACTCCTGACTGCTAACAGCCCCAATCTGTCAGACCTGGCTTACAAACACTTCACACTAACTCAAACAAACCATAGCAAGGTTCCCACACCATCAGCTGACAGTTTTGATGTCTAGCTAACACAGAACAGACACTGTGACCTCTCCTCTGATTCTGACTCAAAAACTATTACACAGTCATCAGATCGGCACTCACAGATGTTTCATCTCCTCAAACTTAATGAAAATAGCACTCTTAACACAACAAAAACATCAAAGCAAAAATTATGTATCCCAAACACACTGTCTGCTTCAGATATACAAGAACTCAATCACATAGTCCTTCTTAAACCATCAAACCTTGGACTTTCCTTACGTTCGGCGTCGGACAAAACAACAAGGAGCAGACTTTGCACCTCTCTTCTTGTACATGGAGCTTGGGAAGACTTTGGTAAGTGGTTTCACGCGATAGTCTGAGGCCTTTTACTTACGGTTGAAGTTTTTCTTCCCTCGCTTTTCTGAAAATTCAGAATCAACACATGTTCATCTCCATGTTTTTTGGCACTGATAGAGATACACCCTTGCTTTTTTTTTTCTCTCTCTTCTATCCCTCCAGCCCCTCTCCTTTACCGATGATTTGTTGGATCATGAGCGGGAACGGGAAGATAGAGGGGAAAATGTTGGGGAACCTGGCATCATGCAAGGCTACCTGAAAGGGAAAAACCTTGTCGTGGTGGAGAGAGCTTTGATACAAGCCTACTGATTGGCTAGTTTCGAACATATGTTCAAGGATGAGTTCCTCGAGGTAGAGGATAGGTATGATGTCATATCCAGGTTTACAAAGTTGGATACAAACGTAAATGTAAGTTTAGTTTTGTGAAGGCTTCCACAACCCAGAATCAGAGCGAGACTTCGGGTCAACCCAATTCCAAGAGGACTCAGAGGACCGAGCTGAGCCTCCATAACATTTAGGAGGGCCAATGCTTTACTTGTGGCCAGACTAGCCATTGGAAAGGGAGAAAGCAGAGGGAGCTCACTTGACGAAGCTTACAGGTAACCCTAAGATTACTTCCGTTCATATCACGGTCCACAGTTCTTGATCATACATAGTTTTTGCATGGACTGTAACTGTAGTATGGCGGTTTTTGGGTCCGATGTTCTCATACGCATGTATGGATCAATGCTGGGAAAACTATACACATTCTATTTGATCTTGGAAGCACTTACAATTTTATTAATACCAAATTGGTGAAGAAATTGGGAGTGGAGACCCGACTAAGTGATCATGTCTACCATGTGAAAGTGGCACCGGGGCATGGACAGATGTGTGACCTGGTTATCTATATCTATCCAGAGTTATTTGGATAGACTAGTAAATCAATCCCCTTGGGGAGCTTCACGGCTTTTGAAGTATAAAAAAGACAGAACTTGGAGGATGTGTGTCAACTATAAAAAGTTGAACAAAGCGACAATCAAGAATAGATAACCCCCTTTCTAGAGCGGACGATTTGATTGATAGGCTCCAGGGAGCCACGTATTTTACGAAAATTGATCTTGGTATAGGCTATCATTAGATATGGATGGCCAATGAGGATGTCTTTAAGACAGGTTTTCGAACTAGATATGCCCATTACAAGTTTCTCGTATTACACGAATGCTCCTACTACTTTTCAACACATTATGAACGATCTCTTTCGGGATTGTTAAGGGAATTTGTTGTGTTATTCTTATATGATATTTTGATCTATATCCGTTCTTTGGAGGAGCATGTAGAGCACCTCAGGTATGCCTTGGGGATTCGAAGGCGTGAACGACTGAATGCAAAAATCTCTAAATTTGCAAAGGAATCACATACCTAGGTCATTGGATTTCCAGAGATGGGATGAGCACAGATCTTGAGTGGATCGAGAAGGTTTTGGATTGGCCAATACCTCAGACTGTGAGACAGGTTCGTTCGTTTTTTAGGATTTACTGTCTTCCTTAAGAAATCAATGAGGGAGTATTCAGACGCAACCGTTCCCCTTTCTAACCTCCTCAAAGGATGTGGACCAAAGTCTTACGCTAACTATACTTGGTCAGATTATCGGCTGAGAAGCCTCAAGAAACCATGTTGAAAGGACAAGAGGATTGAGGGCGAGACTATTCACGTTTTGGCTAGAGCATGGCTGATGGGTGAAGAAAAAATCAAGCCCTTTGATCTGGCTGAAACCAGGGTTCTAGGGTTCACGTTATTCATAGGTTGATTTGCACAGCTATTTATAAATTGATGCTGTTTTCGTGGTGTGATACTTTTGTGTGGAAGTGCGCAGTCGAGCATGACTTAAACTCGCTTCCTCAGCCATGCTTGTGCACGTGCTGGTGTGTTCGTTTTTTGGGCTGTTTTCTGCGAACTTTGCTGTCTACTTGTATGTTTAGATATAATGAACTTTTAACTCAGTTGTTGCCTTCTAATCTCCAGATCAGATAAGCTGCTTACTTGAGCGCCAGGAAAAGCTTTTGGAACAACAGGCAGAGCTGCATGGCTTATTGGATTCCCTATGTGATGTTAGTGGGGCAGATATTAAACTGGGTGGTCTCAAGGATACAGCAGAGGAATCTGAGGAATATTGGACAGGGCCTTTTTCATGGGACAAGGATGTTGATGATACACTTCTGAATGTGTTTGGAATTTCTTCTTATCGTATTAATCAGCGTGAAGTAAGTTATACTGGCCACCATCAATCAAGCCTTAAGTTATTTCAAGCAAGCACTTAGAACTTTGGATGTGCCTTTGCAGATCATAAATGCAATCTTGAGTGGCGAAGATGTGGTTGTCATAATGGCTGCAGGAGGTGGCAAGAGTCTATGTTATCAGCTTCCTGCTCTTCTTCGCCATGGGACCACACTTATTGTCAGCCCATTGCTCTCACTTATACAAGATCAGGTACCGCTGGAGACTTGCACTCTACTCCATGCCTTGTTACCTTTGTGACATACTGTGGATGGTGTCCATGGTTTTTTCTCCTTTGTTGTCCAGGTGATGGGCCTTACAGCTTTAGGCATACAAGCAGCTATGCTCACTTCAGTGACCTCAAAGGAAGAAGAGAAAACGATATACAAGTCTCTTGAGAAAGGAGAGGGGGAGTTGAAAATTCTTTATGTGACTCCTGAAAAAATAGCGAAAAGCAAAAGATTTATGTCAAAATTAGAAAAATGCAATCATGCTGGCCGCCTCTCTATCATTGCTATTGATGTAAGTTTGCAATCCACAGCAGCACTGAATGAATTTTTGCTTCACAAACGCTTACAGCTTCTGGTTTTGTGATGATTTTCAATAATGGTAAGAAGAGCATGTTATCATTTTGAGATTATTTTTGGCACAATAGTGGGAATTAAGAATTGAAAGAAGAAACCCCTCAGTCACAAATGTGACAAGCACTGGGTCCCTCTCCCCTTTGTCATCCTCCACTCTGTGCTAACCCTTAACCCGAGTATTTCTCAGTAGGCACGCCACGTTTTCATGTTTTGGGATGATGCATGTAATACCACATACACTAATACCACAGACACCAAGAAAGAAGGAAAAGTTTACAAATGTCATCGAATGATAAGATCACTGTACATAAGAGATGCCTAAAGCATCCTCTAAATGCTATTGGGACAAAGAAAGGAACTCTGGAATGATTGTAACATGGCAGATGCTGGGAAAGCACTCTGAAGCACGAGTAAATCATGGTCAGGTGCTCCTCTACTAAGGCTGTAAGCTCACTCTGTCAAAGGGATGAGGTTACGGAGGTGCTGGAGAATGTGGGTCTATACGGGGAAATCTCTCTGTGCTTGGTATCATTGCTCTCCTCTGGGTTGTTCCACATCTGTAGGATGTAGTGGGTTGATTGTCTGCTCCATGATGGAGGTAGTTCCATGGAGGCATCTAGATTTCAAGATTTTGGAATCATGTAGATTGTCACTCCACAAGGTAGACTAGTTTTGTTAATTAGTCAAAATATTTCGTCCTTATATGAACGTTGGGATTCAAAATAAGTTGAGTCCTGGAGGGACTATGTGAGAACTGGTTGATAGAACCTCTCTTGTTGTGGACACTGAAAATTGTCCTATAGGATCTCTCTGGATGGTTGAGATTGATGAGACATTTGGTAGCTTTTAGAAAAGTTGACCTTCAGTTTTCACCCAATTTGGTGAGGTGAAAGAGTAGTTGGAACTGAACTTGTGATAGTCGTTGGTTCATGACGGGCTACTTGCATTCAGAGAGCATATGGTATCTCGAAGAGCTTATTGCCTTTTGAGTGAATGGCTGAGGGAATGGAATATGACTCGAGGAGTCAGAATGACTCAAGGAGTTGGCCCTTTTTAGGCCAAGCCTTGAAGGTGACTTGGGAGAATGATTGGTTCTCTAGGAACAAGTTCCTTCAGTTGGTAATCTTCTACGAGCAGGAAGCTCAGTGATTGAAGGATGATCTCTCACTTCTAGTGGATTTGGACAACCTTTATATTTACATCCATAAGAGACTTCCAAAAAGTCAGTTGACTCTTAGGTGAGGATTGGACAAAGGGGATCTTATTATTGAACATAGGCTCCGTTCAGCTTTGGATAGGGGAGATCTTGTGTTTGGTATTTTGTGCCTTGAGTACATGGTATGTACTCAGAGGACTTCTCTCATGTGCACATGCATGGACGTGTGTGAAGTGGGAGAGTTGGTACAACTTGTTACCTAAGCATGAGTTGTTTGGACTTGTGATGGGGGTAATGCAAAGTTGGAACTTGTTTGCACTAAGTGGGCTAGTGTTTGCTGACAACCAATGCAAGGTGCCATTTGGTATGATAATTGAGTTGTGTTGTGGATCTATGCTAGAGCTGTTTTGGTAGAATTTGTTGCACTTCTTGACCGAGTGTCCTACCACGACTTTTGGATTAGAATACAATTGGGACTGGTATTTCAACTCTTGGATTGGAGCGGGATCGTAGTACTTTCAACTTCTAGAGGAGAGTTGGATTGTATTGGTAGTATTAAGCGGTGCATTTGCCCTAGAGGAGAGTTGATATTGTGCTAATTCTTTCTATCTTTAGCGGTGCATTTGCCCTATCAACTACTTATTTGCTGTACTAATTCTTTCTATTTGCTACTTCCCTTAGTGCTAGGCTTCATTATGGCTGAGTCTGCCCTACATCTCCGGAGGTTTGACAGAAACTCAGTACGAAGGGCTTTGTGTGAATATATGCTCTTATGTGTGTGTGTGTGTGTGTGTGGAGTGCGTGTGTGAGAGCATATCTTGATACAAAGTTCTACACCCACTATTGGGCATTGATGACGTTAGTGGGGATGTCGTAGTATCTATGCATAATGGAGTTGATAGGTATATAGTCTTGTGGGTTGACTACCATGAGTATATAACATGCACGTTCCTAAAAGGTGAATTTGGGCATGTTCTTGGATTCATCTAGGTATCTATAGTATTAAGCAGTTGGATCTTTGTAGCAAGGTATACAAGAGGAGTTTCATATTGGCTTAGTGATTGTTAGGATCCAAGGAATCGCGTACAATGGTGTGTCTCCTTATGGATTTATGAGGACATGAATCTGATAGGAGGAGGAGATATTGCTTCGTCATGACACCTAGGATAAGGTTAACCCGAGGCTAGGATGTGTGCTAACCCAAAATTAGGGTTAGGGCTAACTCAAGATTAGGATTAAGGCTTAGGAGGGCGTGTAGACTTTTAGGGTTCACACGTAGGCTAAGGGTGCTAGCAAGATTGAGGTCTGGATTGGCTGTGCGCTTATAAATAATAGCTAGGGGCTACTTATAGCTAAAAGCTGATAAATAAAGGCTGAAAGCTAATAAACAAAGTAAGGGTCAATAATAGCAGAGTTATTGCTATATAAGTGACCTTGGGGGCACTTATGAGTCATTAGAGGTACCCATGTGGTGGACAGGAGAGTTGCCAAGTGTGCGCAGGATCTCAGGGCTTTGGAGCTGCGAGCGGGTGGCTCGGCTTCTTTAAGATGATGCCTGAATCAGCAACCATATTTTTTCCACCTTGGGAAGAATATGGACACTCATTGAGATGCAGACACAACCCTTTGGTTACTTGAAGCCATATGGTGGTTTTACCATGCACACTCTTTGTACCTCCTTGTTGACAACAATTTTTTGCTACGACTCCCACCGCTTCAGCTCACGAAGATTCCTGGATATGATGTGCATTGATCAAGGGAAAAAATTTTCAACTCTGTCAGAATCACTGCTAGCACATGAAACCTTTGCCATGGGTATGGATGGAAGATGGTAATGCCAATGACCTTGTGGGTTGGGGGAGGGGCAAGCATTCAGCGTATGCCTGAAGTCTTGTAGAAAGGTAGGTTTTTTTGGGCCAAATCTTGTCTTTTTCTAGAAGCATTAGTTTTTCAAATAAAGCTTAACATCTGTAAAAAATCCTTTCCACCGAGTCTGAGGTGCAGCTTCTGCAGTGGGGTGTGGGGACTTCAGCTTCTCACTGCTTGGGCATTTTGGATCCTCCTAGAAGTCAGAATTTCTTGGGCTAGTGGGTTGCAGGTTGTTGATTGTGTCTGCTCTTCTTCACTTCACTCTATGCATACACATTCGGTACTGATGTCTCTCACTCTCGGAAATGTTCTGGATGTGGAGCTAGTTAGTTTGATATTGTGACTCCTCAACATTTATGCTACATGCTAGTTACTTTTCTTCAGTTGGAGAGTAGATTATGGCTGTTTTAGGATCCCTTCTTTATGATTAAGCGATTTTTTGTCTTTCCTTTTCCATGGTGTGGCTACAGGAGGCGCACTGCTGCAGCCAGTGGGGCCATGACTTCCGCCCAGATTACAAAAATTTGGGCATCTTAAAGATGCAGTTTCCTAAGGTTCCAATGATTGCTTTGACTGTAAGTGCATCTCAACCCTTAACTGAGGTTTAGAAGGATGCTTTGACTGTAAGTGCAGGGCACAATCAAGTCATATTTGTACTTGTCCGTGCATATGTGCCCCTATGTACACTGTGTGGTTGTAGTTAAACACTCTCATTCTAAAAGGTTAGATTTATAAAACAAGGGGTTGGGGGGGGCGGTAGTAGCTTTTGCAGGCCTTCGCTTCAGTGTGATTTTAGCCATTTAACTGCTGTTTCTGCAAGGAAAAATGGGTTATAGCCGTGTTCTTGCTGATGTCTAGCAATATGAAAACCTGTCGTTGAGGTGACTCTGTGCTTGATCATCAAAGTGCTTGACAACCAATCCCATTGCTTCCCATTGTTTGCTGTTGTCCACATTTTCAGTCGTTAGGCATGCTTATGGATATGACTGTGGTTGCAGCTGTAGCTCAGTGCCATCCTCTGCTAGTTGTAATCCATTTGGGCTAAAGAGGATACGAAGTAAGCCTTTGTAGCTCTGTCTTGTTTCAAGGCAACTTCAGTTGATATGAATATGGTGGTGGTTGGCCTCTTTATCAAGATCAGTTCCATGCTCATCTCTGGGTGTTCTTGGATTTTCGGTGAAGATTCACCATCATCTCCATATAACCTCCTTACCACTTCTTCTCAGATATTTCTTTCCTTTTATGCACAAGGTATGCTGGTGAGCTTTTGAGCTCAACACCTATTTGCCTGCATAGCAAGATTCTGCTTCCCACATAGCTTGTGTGCCTTTGATCCTGTTGGGTATTGAAGCAGGCATCATGTTCAAGGGGTATGCACCAATGGTAGCTAAAAGTTGCATCCAATTGACCAGTTCTTCTTCTTGTAGAAGATTTGGTCTCACTCCTTCATTAGGTTCTGAAGATCTAAGTAGTTTCTGATTGCTCATCAACATGTGGGGGGGTTGAGGCGGGGGATTGGTGAACTGTTTTTTATTGCTGTAAGTGGACAATGAGGTGGGAACAAAGTGTAATTTCAATGGTGGGCCGTGGTGATTGGTAGAGAATGTTCACATTTCATTTGCTGGGATTGTCCTTATGCCACTCAGTTGTCTTGATGTTTTTTTTTGGGGGTGTTATTGCAATACTTGTTTCCTTGTTTCTTCCTTTTATGGTCTGCATTGAAACTGGAAGAGGCTCACAAATCATAGGCGCCTTGTTTAGGAAGGCTACAGCGACTGCAAGGGTGCAGACTGATTTAAGGGACATGCTCCAAATTACAAAATGTGTGAAATTTGTGAGCTCAGTAAACAGGCCCAACTTATTTTACGAGGTAAATCTTCTGGTTCTCACTCGTGGGGTGCGTTTTTAGTATGCGTCATGCACTTTCTTTTGCTGAGGAGACCTTGCCAATTGCAGTAATCCCTTCAACTAAGATATTTTAAAAACAATTCAATCTTTTGCTGCAGTTTTGAAACTCAATCGTGTGAATCCTCCTTGAGACAGATTTTCGATTGTAGCATTAGTGTCATGTATAAGGATGCAAAGTCTTGTTTTTGGTGATCTCTAGAGAACTCTACAAAACTGCGCCAGAATTACCATGAATTAGCTTTTTAAGAGATTACCACTGCCATACAGAGTAAACTCTTGCATAGACTTTGGCTCGCTTATAGGAAGCAGATATGTCTTTTCTTTAGCTTTTCTTGCATGCTGGGCTTCTTATTAACCACTGTAGAGCAAATTTTGGTGCAGATTCATCATGTCCTAGATGCTCCTCTGCCATTAAGTCAGTTCAGCGTTGCCTCTGGTGTTGCAGAGACTCCCAAATGATTTGGTGTTCTGTTGCCTGGCTCATTCGCAGTTTCAGGACAGATAGTGTGTACATTACTTGGGGTTCTATTGCTGGACTTCCAGTTAACCACTGGAGAGCAAATCTTGGTGCAGATCCATCATGTCCTAGATGCCTAGCTGCTTTTAAGCCAGGTCAGCATTGCTCCTGGAGTTGCAGCGACTCCCAAATGATCTGGTGTTCTGTTTCCTGGCTCGTTGGCAGTTTCAGGACAGACAGTGCGTATATTACTTGGGGTTCCATTGCTTGGTTAACCTAATTTGATCCACAAGCTGTCCATGAAGGTAGGGATACAGACTCAGTTCATAGAGGGGTGGTTCAGATATACTGTGGGAAGGGTTCCAATTTTGCATTTTGTAACACTGGAGCAATGGATTCTTAGTAGGAAACCATTGCTAGTATATGGCAGTTGGAGAGCCAGTTGCATAGAAGCTATTGATGGCACCCAAATTTTCTATACTCAGTCGATATGCATCATCTTGAGAGATATTATACATACTCTTATGGTAACTTGGTCACGTATCCAGGATCCTCCCAAATTTGCACAATCTAGGTGCACTGCCTTCTTCAGAAATGGGATCATCGGATATGTTTTTACTCTACTGCCTTTGCAATCCTAGACTTGCCATGGACACCTTATTTCATATCACATCCTGTATCATATGCCTAATGCTTATGCTTTATTGGATAAATGTGAGTCTTGTTTGCCATTTTAGGTGCGAGAAAAGTCGTCAAATGTACAGACTGTTATTTCTGAGATTGCCGAGTTTATAAAGCAGTCATACAAGAAGAAGGACTCTGGGATAGTGTATTGCTATTCTCGCAAAGAGTGCGAACAGGTAAAACATTTCATTCTGTTGCTGCACAAGCACCACCTTGTTTTATGACAGCATCGTGTCTCAAATGTCACTCTAAGCCAGCTTAAAACATGAAAACCATCACATAGACTGATATACATGGCTACAAATTTCAGGTTGCAAAAGAGCTACAGGAACAGGGAATATCAGCAGCATTTTATCATGCTGACATGGAAGCTAATGCACGCACAGCTACTCATCATCGGTACATGCTACTTGCATGTATATTCATGTGATTGCATGCATTTCAAGAAACTGAGGATCTGGATCTCTACCAGCTTGAAAATGATGTATGCATTGTGATTTCTTGTAGCAGCCCATCTCTAAAGCTATCATGTGCCTTGCACTATATGATGTTTTGTGCTGCCATTGCATCATTGTTTGGTAAGAGAGAAGAAATGTGTGATTGCCACAGTGTAAAAAGAAACAGAATCTACGATCTACGTGTTTTAGGGAAATGCATAAGTGCTTCTGGTAATTAAAAAAGAAACACCCTTTTTTTCCCAATGTTCACTTTTCTGAGAGCCTGTGAGATGGTGCAACTGACATGAAGGATCTGTTCCAATGCCAGATGGAGCAGCAACAAGTTGCAAGTCATCGTTGGCACGGTAGTAACTGCAGTGTCAAGGAGCCACTGTTGCTTTTCGGAAACAACTTGTGGTATTGGATGAGTCCTTATGGCAGTTGTAATTTTGCAGGTGGCTTTTGGTATGGGCATAAACAAGCCGGATGGTGAGTGCAGTACCAGGGTACTTGTGCTGTAACCTAAACACAGCAGTTTCCATTTGTTTACCTTGTTAGAGAAGCCTAGCGGTTTTCATTTCTATGAAACTCTTGCAGTGCGCTTCGTAATACATCATAGCTTGAGCAAGTCACTGGAAACTTATTATCAGGTGATTCATGGTATCCAATCTTTTCAATTGATATTCTTATTCATGTGATTCTTCTTGCTTATTAATCTGACCATGGTAGCAGGAGAGTGGACGTGCTGGTCGTGATGGTCTTCCATCACATTGCCTGCTTTTTTTCAGACCAGCTGATCTTCCTCGCCATGTACGGACAGACATAATCCTTTTTAAAAGGACATTGCTACTCAACTCTTTGTTTTGAAGCTTTTGTGCATTGATTGTTTAAGCCTTAAAAATCAATAAATTCTTTTCGAAAACTTAAAGTGATCAATTTCCTTTGTTTTATTGCAGAGCAGCATGGTTTTTCATGAGCATGCAGGACTGCAAAACCTTTATAGCATGGTTCGGTTCTGTCAGGTACATATTGCATTTCTGTTGAGTTTTGTGTCAGAAGAGCTTTTGATTGTGCTGCCAATGTGTATAGGCTGATGGGCATTGACCCCAGGTTCTTTAACTGGGAGGTGAAACTCTTCACCGCCAGGCTACATGCCTATGGACAAGTTTCTCACTCTCTCCTTCAAATTACGAACTACCTCAAGTTCCCTGCAACTTTTTTCCTCATTTCAAGCTTTTCTCAATTTTACTGCTGATTTGTACCGTATAATGTTAATGGCATCCTAGCCCTTTCTGTTGCATAGACATCAGCTGTTCCATTTTCTTTTTCATTAAAAAAAAAACGAAAAAGAGATCCTTCTATTAGCTGCCAGAAAAGAAGAGTCACGGGGCCAAATACAATCTCGACTCCGTAAAGGAAGTGATCATCAAAATGAAAAAAAGGGCTGGTGCTCTCCTCCCCAGGTTGGCCGCTCTAGGTGGAGAGGGCTACCTCATACAATTGGGGGGGGACAACCAAACCAACGCCAGGTGGGCTCACCATAGTCACAGGAAACGCTGTTCCCTGTGGTCTGGAATGGCGGAACGCATCTCCCTTTCATATGGAACGCTGGAACGGCTGGGAATGGACGCTGACTTGGCATGTTTTTGGGAACGGTTTGTGCCATTTCGGGAACGGTGTTCCCGTTTCTGGAACGGCCGTTCCATATGACGGCCTGGCATGCAATGGCTGTCATTCTGTGATTTAAGTTACCAAAGGTACCTAAGGTACTAAAGTGCCTTCAAAAAGGTACTTGCCCGTTGATAAGGCCTGAATGAAAAAAAACGGGCTGCTAGTTTGCGTGCTGGCCGCTCCTCCCTGGCTGTACACAGCAGTGAGCAGTGAGCAGTGAGCAATGTGTTCCTCCTCCGCCTCATCACTTTCATCTTCTTCTCCTTCAATCATCAATCATTCAATGGCCCCTAGAGCTTCAGGCAGCAAGCGGTCCAAGAAGCAAGCTACTTGGTCATGGTGGGAAGAGGTGGACTGTGATGAGACACATGCAAGTGGAGGTGGCAAGAAATGGAAGTGCTGGTATTGCAAGCAAGCAAAGACAAGAGGTGCCAATCGTGTGTTGGCTTATTTGATGCATGAACGTGGTGATGATGTGGCTTTTCGCCAATCATTTCCAACAGAGGAGGAGGAGTTACAGAAAAGGCTCGATACACAGGTGTTTCGAGCTCCACTTGCAAGGTCTGTGGCTATAAATCCCTCTTTTTTTGCTTCTAGTGCATCTAGTGGTACTTATGCAGCACAGGTTGGGAGTCATAGTCACATGGAACATGGAATGGGAGCAGGAACGAGGCCCGATTTCGGAATGGGGAACGGGGATGTTTAGACTCAGAATGGGAACGGGAACAACACGCCATCATGAGAAAGAGTTTAGATAGGTTAAAAGGTTTTTTTTCTTTTTTCTTTTTTTAAATTAAAAGAATCCCCTTTAACCAGGTGCAAGGCTTCGCTTTTTTTCCAAGTTGGATGTAGGTGGGCGAGTTGCAAAACCGCCGAGCGGATGTGTGCATTGTTGGCGTTGCAAGCCGTTTCGAAGCATGAGGGCGTTATGCTGTTTCGAAGTGTGTGGCTGGCCGCTAGCTGGCGCTCCTTGGCACATTAGGCCGTTTCAACTTTCAAAGTACGTGGTTATTAATGGATTAATGAGCGACATGGCTTATACCTTGCAAAATGGCAAGAAGTTGTGGCTATACCCAAAAAACGGCCAAAAAAGTGCAATGTGGCTTATACCAAAAAACGTCAAGAAGTCGTGTGCGTCTGTTCCATTCCATGCTCCCCACATCCATCCGTTCCCCAGAATGTGAGTAATGTGACCAGCCTCCTCACACATTCCACGACGTTCCCTGCTCCCCATGCAGACTAAGTGGCATTCCCATGTTCCACGCATTCAAGAACAGCGTTCCATGGGGATGGTACCGGCTCTACTCTAGGTAATCCTCTTGGGCCTTTTGTTGTTCCCATGGCACCACCATCATGAGGTGGCGAGAGAACTATTCTTGGCTCATGGGATCCTCTAAAGCGAGAAGTTGTGGATGTTGTAGTGGTGTCGCCAGGTTTTCTTTCATGATCACATTGCATTCAATGTGGCATGATCACCATATTTTCAAGAGATGGTCCGTGCAATTGCTGGATTTGGACCTCATGTACTCTTCCATCTTCAGAGACTCTGAAGACCACTTTGCTAAAAAAGGAGAAAGAGGTCATTGATGTAACATCAAAGAATATTCATGTTGGGTGGAAGAGGAATGGGGTGTCTCTTATCAGTGATGGCTGGAGTGTGTACTCTCGCTTTCGCATCATCCATGGTATTGTGGCTTATTCACGAGGTGGTGTGCATTTCTTATCCTCACATGATGCATCTGAAACAGGGAAGAGCTCCGATGTGCATGTGGAGGAGTGGGCAAATGTTGTTGACACCATTGGTCTAGAAGATGTGATTCACGTCATAGGAGATGGAGAAGCATCAAATAGAGCGGCAGGGACAAAGTTGGAGTTGAGGTCTTCCCATATCACATTCACTCCTTGTATTGCACATGGGTTAAATAATTTGCTGAAGGACATTGGGATTTGCCATGGGTGTGGCACCTGTACTTGAAAAAGGGAGAGAGATTGTCAGTTTTATCACTCGTCACCACTATATTCTCTCAAAGCTCAGAAAGAGGTCTCCCCAAAAGGATATCTTAAAATACTCTGAAACCTACTTTGCCTACAATTTTATTATGCTGGAGAGGCTTCAAAAGGTGGAAAATGTTTTGAAACAGTTTGTGGTGAGTGATCAATGGATTAATTGCCCCTCCTCTCATTTAGTTATAGGTAGAGTATGCTAAAGTAATGTGATGCATGACGCATTTTGGGCTAACGTGGTCCATCTTAATGTTGTTATGAAGCCCATCATTCACATGTTAAGGATTGCGGATGGCAAGCTACCTTGCATTGGCAAGCTTTATGAGGGCATGGACAAGATGATAGACAAGGAAAAAATTAGGGGCTATTTTAGAGGGGTCTTTGATATTGTCGGGTTATTTCACCAAAAACATTTATAGGAAAAAATCACCTAAAATTTTCTAGTTTTTAGTGGGTTTTGGAGACAACTTCACGAAAAGCATACTAGATACGTATAAGATATAAAATTTCAAAGATTTTCCCCTCAGGTTCATATATAAAAACGTTAGAGAGGTGGAGCCTAATGAGAGAAGGCAAGAGGAGTTGAGAGCACTTTCCCAAACTAGATGGGATAACTATCATTCACCCTTGCATGCAAGTGGTTTTGTGCTAGATCGAGAGTTCCAGGGGTGCAACCAAGAGACTGATGAGGAGGTCGTAGATGGCTGGGAGAAAATATTGGGGAAATTGGTGTCAGATCCTTCCCAACCGAGGTCTATCAAAGATCAATTATTAATTTATAGAAGAAGGCAAGGAAGATTTGATTTAGTAGATGCACAGAGACACAGATGCAGTGTGGGTGTTGCCTTATGGTGGGAGGATTATGGAGGAGGGACTCTTGAGCTTCAACGTCTTGCCATTCGTATTTTGAGCCAATGAGCTAGTTCCTCTCCTATTGAGCAATTGTGGAGTGTATTTAGCCACATTGCCTCAAAGAAGCGCAACTGACTTGCTACACAAAGAACTAATGATTTGGTGTATGTCTCTGCAAATCTGTGACTACTTACTTAGCTCTACAGCCTGAAGGCAGAGGGTTTCATTGATGCCCACCCTTCTTCAGATTCAGATGATGAGTGCGGATGGACATGGGCCATGATGATGAGATTGGGAGCTCTTACAGAGTAGTTGATGATGATCTAGTTGCTGATCTTGACATTTGATGTGTTGTACTTATCTTTTAGTTTTCTGTCATTCGACATTTGGGATTTGCTCATGCGCATTGCATCTATCTTTGTAGCTCGTGCGCATTGTACCTGTTTGTAGTTTCAAAAGTTGATTGTGGAATCTAAATCTATTTCTATTTTTCTTGAGTACACAAGTCTGATGATCAATGGCTATGTATAATGTATCGTGTTTGTCATGTTTGATATATATATATATATATATATATATATATATATATATATATATATGTTGATGTGGTGTTCCCATTCCCGTTCTTGTTCCTATTGCGTTGTGACTATGGGGCTCAACACACTATTGATAGTGAGAAACGGGTCGTGCTGCCAAGTCCACAAGAAGGCCTCACGGCGCTTCCACATGCGATCATAGTACCACCCTGGAGTTTTCCCCAACGTCCATAGAGAGGGTGAATGATACTGAGCCATACGATCCGGATGGACTGCTGGTGGAGTGCGGGTGCCCTCGATGGCCTCGCTACAACGAGCTCGCCAAATATGACATGTAGTAATACTGCTACAAATCTTCCATCTCTAGCAAGATTCTGGAGTCCAGTGAACTGTAGAGGGGATTGGAACTGGAGCTGTGGAGATCCGATGATGAGCAACCTGTAGTGCCAGTCCCCCACCATCCTAATATGCCATGGCAGTCTTAGCCTTGGTGACCCAAGCCACTGTGCCCCAAATAACTGTGGGGGGGGGGGGGGGGGGGGCTCAGTCCATAGTGAAGATTTGGAGAATCCTCCTCCAAACCTGTTGAGCCTTCGGGCAATCCTAAAGACAATGATGATGGGACTCTTGTGGATGGCCACACCTCGAATAGACTGCAGATCTATCTCCGATGGACAACCATGTGCTAACCGCTAAGCTCCAAGGGCTACTTGCCTCAGAAAGAGTGTAATCTTCCATGGTCGAAAACAATCCCACCACCTCTTCTAGAAATCGAAAAGAAACTAAGCTCCGATGGGCCACCTACCACATAAAGAGTGTAATCTCCCGCGGTCAAAAACTATCCCACAACCTCTTCCAGAAATTAGAAAGAAACTAACGAGGGAGGCCCTAGGAGTGCGAGTGCCTTGCTGCTACTTGGGTGCCCTCATTCTCAGGCATCTAATTTCTATGGCCCAACCGTGCGGTGTACTGGGTGCCGGAAACCTCCTCCTTTGGCAAGAGGATCCTACCATGCCCACTCTTTTGGGTCCCATTGACGGCGCGTGAGCGGGCGGCCTTCTGATAACCATAGCCGCCAAAAGCCCTCTCTAGCCACCTTGGCCGGTGGAGCATTGATGTACCAGCCATGCTCGTGGAAACCAATCACCCAGACTCTCTGCAGAGTGAAACGGGAAGCGGACGCGTGTATTGGAATCGTATAAATGTGAACAAGATTCTGAGCACTTAACACTTGAGCATTACAACCACAAAGCTGAAAATGACAGTACACCACATAAAGGGGCCGATGATAGGCTGACCCCCCCCCTTTTAGGTTATATTACCAAAAGAGTCTGCAAGTACAAGTTTACGGGTGCCTGGGGATTCACCACCAGCCTGCACCTGATTCTTCCAAATACATCATGAATGAATACATTTCAAACAAGAGAATCTGTAGGTACATCCGCCCTACACACAGGTACATCCGCCCTGCACAAGCCTCTTCACAGGTACATCCGCCCTGCACAAGAGTTTCACAATCCTCACAGGTACTCCGCCCTGCACAAGATGTAAATGGATCTTTAGGCCCTGTTTCCACGCGAGAAACTGATCCAGAAACCTGTGTTCTTCGCGAGCAAGTGTTCCCAATGCTTGCCCTAAACACATGTTACACCAGGAATCCTTGAGACACATCCATGCTCACATATTCCATTGCTGTCCGGCCTGTTTTATGCAATAACCAGTCCAAAACAGCAGCTTTCCATCGCGAGAAATCCACCTGTAAAGGGTCCTACAGCCCTGTGGAGGTCCCTAGAGCTGTCCTGTATTGTCCAAGTTGACTTTGGACACCTGTAACCAGCCCAAAACTCGCAATAACCAGAAAATACAGGTCTGAAATTTACCAACCAGCCCTTTAGAAGAGTGTGGGGATCATTATCCAAGCTTGTGTGAGTCCGGGAAGCAAGCAACCAGCCCTGTAGCAACTCCCAAAGCTTCAACCAGCTCTCCAATGTGTTGAGTTATGAATAAAACAGCCCAAATGGCCTCTTGAAGGAGGCGCCTTTCTCCAGTGCCACCTAAGGGGCTTGGTGGGTTCACAAATAGGCTGACAAGTGTCCCCATAAGGTGTCCAGGTAGGTGTCCAGCCCATAGTGCTCCATTTGTCCTGTTTGTATAAGTTTAGGTCCAACCAAATGGGAAATGGCCATAAGCTGTCCGGACTTCATTAATTTTGGTCCAACCAAATGCGAACGCATTATAAGTTGTCCGGCCACTTATTAATGAGTGTGGACCTGCAAACCAATAAACTTTAGTAGTAAATGAAATAAGCTGTAAATTGAGTGTGGACGCACTTACCACCTGCAAAACCCATAAGCCCACAATTTTAGGCCCAAGCAGGAGTGCACACACGTGTCCACATGGTGCCCGGGCGTCCCCGGTCCCTCGGACTTCACAAGCCAAAATAACAAGCATTGTCCAGGCAGCAAGACAATGTCACACAAAGTAAAATAAAGTTATGGCATGCATCATTTATGCATTGTGCACATGTAAACTTGGAGAACCACCTATCATCATTCTTGTACTTGAAAATATTCCGCCTGCCATCATAACACACCATGTGTGCATGGCCGGAATCCACACGGGCACCGCCCGAAAGTCCACAAATGTCCTGCCATGTCCTTGGACTCATATGCATCCACTCATATGATCCATATACATGCCCAGGTATAATACATACATGCATCCGCATGTTTCTAGGCCTGACACGCATCCGCATGTCCCTAGAATATAGGGATTTGTGACATCCCCCCGGCTTCTAATCAGTTGACCGCAACTGAAAAGCCTCGAGATAGGCCTTCAAAAGATCTGGGTAATCCTCAAAGTAGGCCTCATCCATCCATTTCGCATCCAAAGCTGAATAATTCTTGAACTTCACAAGGTACCTACGAACAAGTTTGCCTCCCGCAAGCTTTCGTTCCTTGTGAAAAACAATCTGTTCAGGTTGAAGAATCTCTTCCAGCTCATCCACCTCGGGTGGGTCTTCCAAAACCGGCTCAAACGGTGTCGGTCCCACATAAGGCCTCAATAGGCTCACATGAAAAGCATTATGCATGTTCCAATGATCTGGGAGTACAAGCCGAAATGCAACAACATTGATCTTCTCCAAGATCTGAAAAGGTCCATAGTACCTGTTGGAAAGTTTAGGGTACTTTCCCTCTTTCCCTGGCCTCTTCCGAAGGCGTGCCTTTTCAAATTTCAGCAAGACCCAATCACCTTGTTTGAATTGTACATCCCTTCTATGCTTATCAGCTGCCTTTTTATTCTTGGTTTGAGACCTCTCTATGGCTGTCCGTACCTGTGCAAATGCAGTATCCAAGTCTCTAACATACTCATGTGCTGCAAATATCTCATCCTTTGTACGAAGGATGGGTGGTAGTACCACCTTGCCATAGATAATCTCAAAGGGCGCCTTGCCCGTAGAAGTATGTACCGTATTGTTGTAGGCAAACTCCACAAGTGGTAAATACTTCTCCCAATCCGATTTGCGGTCAGATACATAAGATTTCAGCAAGTCGAGGACGGCTGAATTTGCTATTTCACTTTGCCCATCTGTCTGTGGATGGTAAGCTGATGAGAAGTTCAGCTTTGTACCCATATTGTCAAACAATGCGCGCCAAAATAAGCTTGTGGTTCTAGGATCTCTATCCCCCACAATAGATTTAGGCATGCCATGGTGTTTGAATATTTGTGCCAAAAACATCCTAGCCATATGATCTGGCTTTATTGTCTTGCGCACGGGAATGAAATGTGCCTGCTTGCTAAACCTGTCAATAATGGTCCAAAATAGCATCATTTCCCTGTGGCGTCCTTGGCAAATCCATAATGAAATCCATAGCAATGCTTTCCCATGGTTCATTTGGTATAGGCAAAGGCTGAAGCAATCCAGGTGCTTTATGTCGGTCAAACTTGACCTTTTGACATACCATACATTCACGTACATATGCTTCAATATCTTTGCGAATATGTGGCCAAAAGAAATACCTCTCCAAAGCTTGTGCTGTGGCCAAAATGCCTCTATGACCTGCATATGGAGGAGCATGACACTCATCCATAACCTTATGGCGAAGGTTCTTTACCACACACATACGATTTTGCATCATGAGATATCCATCTCTTATGACATAAGATGGGACAGCAATACCCTCTTGCAAATCATCCCATACATGTGCAAAATCCTCATCCAGATGATAAGTATTACGCATATCCGATAAGTCCTGATGGTATGCAACTGTAATAGCATGAACCTGTGGTCGTCTAGATAAGGCATCCGCCACCACATTCTTTTTCCCTGGAGTGTGTAAAATCTGAAAATGAAACATTGAGAGGAAATTTGCCCATCTCATATGCTTCTCTGAGAATTTACTTTGAGTCAAAAAGTATCTCAAACTTTGATGATCAGTTTTGACCATAAAATCAGCCCCTAAAAGATAGTGTTTCCAAATAGTAAGGGCATGAATTACAGCCAACAACTCCTTCTCATAAACCTGTAAGTGAAGCTCTGCATGTTGCAAGCGTCTGCTCTCATAGGCAATGGCATGTCCTTCTTGGTTCAAAACAGCCCCTATGCAGTCCCCACTTGCATCACATTCCACCACAAAAGGTTTGTGCAAATCCGGAATAATGAGTACCGGTCCCGAGATGATTGCACTCTTCAACTTTTGAAAGGCATCTCTCTCTTCTTGTGTCCATTTAAAGATTGCTTTCTTCTTCGTTAAATCATGTAACGGAGCGGCAATGAAAGCAAAATGCTTGACGAACCTCCTGTAGTAAGCACATAAACCAAGGAAGCTCCTCACTTCATGGACTGATTTCAGCTCTGGCCATTCTTGCATGGCTTGTATCTTTGCGGGATCCATGCGCACACCATCCTTTGATACAATGTGACCAAGATAGTGAATCTCTGGGAGAAAGAATTCACTCTTTTTTGCATTTATGTAGAGCTGATTTTCCTTAAGCTCTTTAAACACAATAGCCAGGTGCTCACGATGTTGGGCTTCATTCTTTGAGAATACAATAATATCATCAAAGAATATACCTGTGAACTTTCTATGTTTTCTGAACACCCTGTCCATCATCCTGTTGAAGGTAGCGGGTGCATTTGTAAGGCCAAAAGGCACCACCAAAAACTCATAAAGACCAAAGGCTGTCCTGAATGCAGTCTTGTGTACATCTTGAGGTGCCACTCTCACTTGATGATACCCACTCTTGAGGTCTATTCGGCTGAAACATGCCGAACCTTCAAGCTTGTCCAAGATGTCATCAATGCGCGGAATGGGAAACCGATTCTTGATGGTTATCTTATTGAGGGCACGGTAATCAACACACATCCTGTAAGTACCATCCTTCTTTTGAACAAGAAGTACCGGCGAGCAATATGGCGAGGAACTAGGTCGAATCAAACCCTTTTCCAAAAGTTCATTCACTTGTGCCATAATCTCTTCTTGTTGACTAGCACTCACCCTGTATGGTGGCCTATTAGGTGGAGAGCTACCGGGAATTAGATCTATGCAATGATCTTCCGGCCTCTCTGGTGGCAACCTTGCTGGCAAAGCATTTGCAAAACAATCTTTGAACTCATTCAAAAAGTTAAGCTTGTCTTGATCTAATGCACTAACATCAACACTAGAATGTTCAATGGTATCACGTACAAAAACCAAGTAAGAACAAGCTGATTTCTTTATTGCCTTATTAATTTGTACATGGCTTACAAGAGGTATGGTACTTCCAGTAGTACCAGCATCTATAGAGTGCTCACGGCCTCTATGTACAAAGCTGATTTTCTTCTCTTTGTAAGCCTTAACAGGCTCTAAACGGTGATGCCAGGGCATCCCCAACAAAACATCACAACCTGTAAGAGAAGCCACTAGAAAGCTCTCATAGTCGAGGTAGTCCTGTATATGTACACGGAGCTTACCAATGACCGGAGTTACATCAACCTGTTTGCCCTCAAAGGCGGCATTTGCATTCATTTGCATTCCCATGTCTTCCACATTAAGACCTATGGCGGCAGCCATCTGTACGGATATAAAGTTATCTGTGGAAGCATCATCAAAAAGAAACAAAGCGGGCTGATCCTTCAATTTGCCCCAAGCCTTGCATATGACTCTACTCTTGGGCTCATGCCCTGTATTACCCTGCACATCGGGTACAACATTCACAAGAGGCTTTTCCACATTAGGCTCAGCATTCTTAGGATTCTGTGGGCATTTAGGATATATATGATCTTTACTGCCACACTTAAAGCATTTTCCAGCCTTCCTGTACTCTTCCAATTGCTGTTTTGAGAGCCCAAAATTGTGGCGTTTACCCCCCGGCTTCTTTTCGGAGTCATCCTTTGCATCTCGGCCATCTTTGGGAGCATTCTTAGGTGGCTGTCCACCCTTTTTCTGGTCATAACCAGCCCTGAATTTGCTCTTGTTTTGACCTGCAAATGGCTTATTTGTGGGTGCTTTTATGTGCAAGTTCTCCGCAATCATGGCTGAGTGTATAAGCTCTTGTATGGTCTTATTTGGGTACACTCCCAAGCTTTGTTGGATGATATGATGGAGCCCCGATTCAAACTTTCTCTTCTTCTCGTCCTCTCCAATCTTCATGAAGGGAGTAACCTTGAGAAGGACTTTCCAAAACTTTGCTATGTATGAAGCAACGGACTCTCCCTCATCTTGGGACAGCCAGTCCCACTCCTTGCGTACATCCTTTGCAAAGTTTGGTGGTAAGAATTGATCATAAAACTGAATTTTGAAAGAAGACCAAGTTGGGGCAGCACTTCCATCAAGTATTTTTGCAAGCCACCAATCACTTGCCGTATCCTTGAGATGCATTCCCACATGCCTGAGCATAGACTTTTCCGAAAAGTCTTCATTGCAAAAAGCTATCTCAAACTGTCTAATGAAAGCAAGTGCTTTGGTAGAGTCCATCCGTCCCTGAAAGTTTTCAAACTTTACATCCTTGTCACCGGACTTGAACTCTCGAGGCTTCTTCCTTCTATATACATCCCTATGTACATCCTGTTCATCTGCATGATGATGATGCCGCGATGAAGATTCACGATTCCTCTTCGTTCTCTCTTGAGTCACACTCTCCAAATGAGTGGAAAGCTCAACACGAGAACGGACATGTCTTCTTGGAGCAAAGCGGGAATGAGTAGAGGATCCCTCATCCTTACTCTTCTCTTGACCTGCATCAAGCCTAGCACCAGAGACTCTTGTCCTTTCAGCATTTGGCACTTGCTGTGCTCTTTCTGCTTGTTGTGCATCATGTGCATCACCACGGGCAGCCATGAGGGGTGGCTTCTTGAAAGCCAAACTACCATCTGCTTCAGTGTATACATCACCCTTAACCATTAGGTATGCAAGTGCAAGCTCTCGGGGTTTCTCAACATCCATTTCCTTTGCAATTGCTTCAAAAGTGACTTCATGGACCGAAGCCTTTGCCTTCGCAGCCAACACCTTTTGTACATCCGGGTCATTTTTCAATGACCTAAGCTCTTCGGTTTCAGCCCTATAGCGTCGCACTTGACGCCTCAAAGATTCCAAATCAGAATGCATAGTGTCATGAGTACCTACATCTCCATAGACATCATTGCCTGCAGCATCTCTTGCATCCCTTGTACCATGAAATTCACGGTCCTGTGTGTTCTCCACACTGTCAGAAATGTGGCTGTCCATGACACTCAAATCAGGTCACCACTTATGATTCCAAGCCTCAGACCGTTTTCCAATGAGGGGAAAAACTGAGCTCTGATACCAATGAAACGGGAAGCGGACGCGTGTATTGGAATCGTATAAATGTGAACAAGATTCTGAGCACTTAACACTTGAGCATTACAACCACAAAGCTGAAAATGACAGTACACCACATAAAGGGGCCGATGATAGGCTGACCCCCCCCCTTTTAGGTTATATTACCAAAAGAGTCTGCAAGTACAAGTTTACGGGTGCCTGGGGATTCACCACCAGCCTGCACCTGATTCTTCCAAATACATCATGAATGAATACATTTCAAACAAGAGAATCTGTAGGTACATCCGCCCTACACACAGGTACATCCGCCCTGCACAAGCCTCTTCACAGGTACATCTGCCCTGCACAAGAGTTTCACAATCC
This sequence comes from Cibotium barometz, assembly GCF_041138505.1. Taxonomy (NCBI): domain Eukaryota; kingdom Viridiplantae; phylum Streptophyta; class Polypodiopsida; order Cyatheales; family Cibotiaceae; genus Cibotium; species Cibotium barometz. The sequence continues at coordinate 44,473,006 of NC_141048.1, read as the reverse complement.
TCACAGGTACTCCGCCCTGCACAAGATGTAAATGGATCTTTAGGCCCTGTTTCCACGCGAGAAACTGATCCAGAAACCTGTGTTCTTCGCGAGCAAGTGTTCCCAATGCTTGCCCTAAACACCTGTTACACCAGGAATCCTTGAGACACATCCATGCTCACATATTCCATTGCTGTCCGGCCTGTTTTATGCAATAACCAGTCCAAAACAGCAGCTTTCCATCGCGAGAAATCCACCTGTAAAGGGTCCTACAGCCTTGTGGAGGTCCCTAGAGCTGTCCTTTATTGTCCAAGTTGACTTTGGACACCTGTAACCAGCCCAAAACTCGCAATAACCAGAAAATACAGGTCTGAAATTTACCAACCAGCCCTTTAGAAGAGTGTGGGGATCATTATCCAAGCTTGTGTGAGTCCGGGAAGCAAGCAACCAGCCCTGTAGCAACTCCCAAAGCTTCAACCAGCTCTCCAATGTGTTGAGTTATGAATAAAACAGCCCAAATGGCCTCTTGAAGGAGGCGCCTTTCTCCAGTGCCACCTAAGGGGCTTGGTGGGTTCACAAACAGGCTGACAAGTGTCCCCATAAGGTGTCCAGGTAGGTGTCCAGCCCATAGTGCTCCATTTGTCCTGTTTGTATAAGTTTAGGTCCAACCAAATGGGAAATGGCCATAAGCTGTCCGGACTTCATTAATTTTGGTCCAACCAAATGCGAACGCATTATAAGTTGTCCGGCCACTTATTAATGAGTGTGGACCTGCAAACCAATAAACTTTAGTAGTAAATGAAATAAGCTGTAAATTGAGTGTGGACGCACTTACCACCTGCAAAACCCATAAGCCCACAATTTTAGGCCCAAGCAGGAGTGCACACACGTGTCCACATGGTGCCCGGGCGTCCCCGGTCCCTCGGACTTCACAAGCCAAAATAACAAGCATTGTCCAGGCAGCAAGACAATGTCACACAAAGTAAAATAAAGTTATGGCATGCATCATTTATGCATTGTGCACATGTAAACTTGGAGAACCACCTATCATCATTCTTGTACTTGAAAATATTCCGCCTGCCATCATAACACACCATGTGTGCATGGCCGGAATCCACACGGGCACCGCCCGAAAGTCCACAAATGTCCTGCCATGTCCTTGGACTCATATGCATCCACTCATATGATCCATACACATGCCCAGGTATAATACATACATGCATCCGCATGTTTCTAGGCCTGACACGCATCCGCATGTCCCTAGAATATAGGGATTTGTGACACAGAGTATATCTGTTGAGATCCTCAGAAGGGGGCTCTGCTTTGACTAGTTTGCCGTGAGGTCCGATATAAAAAGGAGGCGGCGTGAACTCTCGTCCGCACCATGCACTGCTAAAGGTATGTCATTGTAACATGCAGCATAATTATGTGTAATAAAGGATCCTGCCACACAAGTCTCACACCGCCTTCTTTACCCTGAGTTTCGCAAGTCTTTAGCAATCCACTTTTAGTACTTCAAACTTTAAGAGATGAGAGAGAGAGAGAGAGAGAGAGATTTGTACACCTTATTTGATCCCAAATTACCCACTAAAGGGACCCCTCCTATTGGAGTATTTTCTTTATTATCGTCGAAGAGAATGACTGAGGGATTGACTTTGGATTGTCGATAAGCCAAACGCAAGACCTTTGAAAAACCAAGAGTTGGCTGAACTGTACACAACTGTAGAAGCACCAATGATGACGGATCTCAAGCCTATGCACTCTTCCAATGGAATGTAGGAAGGCTGCAAATCTGAGGCTCATAGTGATCGGGACTGTTCTAGGCTGTGAATGTATGAATGCGTTTTACCTTCACTGGAAGGGCTGTAGCAAAATGATGCTATGAGTGAATGCTGAAAACGCAAGGTACTGTAGCGGCTGAGTGTTGAAGGTGCTGCGTTTTGATGAAGATGGACTGAATACTCAATCGTAGATGCTCCTTGGGCTGAAGAATGAAACGCTCACGCTCGAGTCCAATGATTATGATATGAATGAGTGAATGCAATGATTGCTATTTATATGCACCTGCTATTGATCAGTTGGCTGAAAGCTGGCCGATTGCATCATGTCTTGCATAAAATAGATAATGTTGATAATAATATCGTTAAAAATGCTAGATAAATGTTAGTGCTGTGCAACAATGATCTAGATGGTCTATATGCATATTGGATGAATGATATGCAAAATGTAGACATGATCTGATGCAAACCCTAAGGCTTCTATGCCTTCTATATGCATGAATGATTCTCTCTAAGTGGGTTAAGGGACTTTGACTTACTGACTGACCCTCTAAGGCTGAGGAATGACCTATGTAGCTTGTGCCTGACATATCCTGGAGTGAGGATTACAATGGGGTCGCAGCGCGCGACAAATATCAAATCCTAAAGGGTTCTACTTCTATACAGTGTTGCATTGATGATGAGCCATCTTGTCACCATGCACTACAGTACAAAGTGCATGTGACATTCCCTCGTACTTAGTTTGGTGGCAGGTTCACGGCTTCCAAGTAGTCTGCAACACTCTTGAAAGAACTCTTCATCTAGCCAAACTGTGACTTGTGATTCGTCTACCACGTCTGGCTGCTGTTCATCTGAAACATCAAACACTTTTGGTCCAACATATGGTTTTAGCTAAGAAACATGGAAAACATCATGCATCGTCTAACGGTTAGGCAACTTCAACTTCATGGAGACATCACTTAACTTTTTAAGTACAGGAAGGGTCCAAAACACGGAAAGAAAGATTGGGACAACGTTTGCCCACTTGTTTCAATCACTGTTTCGTGATGTGCAAAAGACTCTATCCCCTTCCTTGAAGTGGACATCTCGTCTAGACTTATGTGCCTGTCGGTGAATTGAATACTGGCCAAACTTAGAATTGAGGGCCAAACTGTATTGAGTACCAAACTCTGCGGAATCGACATGCGGATTGGTCATGCTATCCAAGTCTTTTCCAGAGATTTTGAGAATGGTAGACCCTTGAATGGTCTGGATGTGGGTCTGTCTACTAAGAGCATCAGCCACTGGGTAATGCTTACCGGGGATGTACTTGTTCAGTCCTCCAAACTGGTGGAAGAGCTGACTCTGTCTAGTGTGCCGATCACTCCACTGGGCACATGGCATCGTTGGGAGTCACTTAAGTGCTTGGTGGTCTGTGTTGACTGTGAAAACGCATCCAAAACGCATCCATAAGGAATAGGTTTCAAATGTTTGAGTACTGGCTGCTGTTCTAGCTTGCCCTTGAAAGTCTTGGAAAGACGATAGGGAAACTTGCTAGGAGGTTCTGCCATAAGGACCAAATCAATATGATGATCCTCAAGACGAGAGGGTGGGATACTGGGTGGGAGATCATCCTTAAGCAAAATGTTTGAATGAGAAAGGATATCTGCTAACTGAGGGACTGAAGAAGAAGAAGATGAGACATTTGTTATCAATGAGATAGAAGCTGTCTGAGCATAAATCAATGCTCCTTCCACTCCCTTGCGGATAGCTCATCGGGCCTGGAGATGAGAAATCACAGGAATGCCAAGAATGCTCCTATCCCCACGAATAGCATTAGGTACGTAACTAGACTCAAGACTAACTCCGAAATACCTAACATCTCTCTCTCTCTATCACCATTCATACAACATGGCTGTTCAGTCATGCTCCAGGCATGCGTCCATCTCCTTACTACGTGTAATCCGTCTAAGGAGACTGGTTCTCTTACAATTGCAGTCTCCGTCGGGGGCTAGTGATACACTAGCCCCACACATTGCAAAAGAAGGTTAAGGCCAAGATGAAGGTACCTGAATTTGGTGTCACCATTTGGTCCCTTCACCAGTTTTTATCAATGCTTTGGGGCAAGCCCACACATTGAAGAGAACCAAGGTGAGAACGGGGATTTTCCACAGAAGAAAGCTGAAGCATTCACTGGCAAAGATTGGCCTGAAAAAGGGTTATACAGCATGAGCATCATGGGATTTTAATCATTTAAGTGACTTATATGGTTTATAAGTCAGTGTGTTCACACATCATCAAACTTGGCTGGAATTATTATTATGTTGGGCATGTACAACTGGACAGAAGGAGGCGCCTAGCTACAGCTTGGGGAAAAGCAAAAAACTGAAATATTTTGAGCAAGCTCAGCCACTTATGGCAAAAAGGAAAAGCACAGTTAAAATTAGAGCAATTTGACTCCTTGAAAAGCATGAGCAGGGGCTGTTCTACAGACATGCGCATACTCCTTCAGGCCGACAGCAGTAGCATAGGTGGGCTGCAGCTGAGTTGTTCTTTCTTTCTCTTCTGCCCTTGAGAGTACAAGCCGTACAGGAGCAACAGTTTTCTCTTTCTTTTGTGCACTGGTCGTACAGCATACAGCAGCTGCAACTTCTCTTTCTCTTATGTTGGGAAGCTGGTCGCCAGCCCTGCACAGTATCTGTTAACCGCCTCCAAAGTGGTCGACTGCTGGCTGACCTGACCGCTGTACAGCAGCAGCACAGTAGCCGTACAACAGCACATAGTCGCTGCGCAGCTGCCCTACCTACCCATGTGGTTTCAGCTGGTGTTTTTGTCACTGTCCTGGCCGTGCAATGGGCAGTGTTTGCGGATGATTCCGGGACTGTTTTGGGACAGATTCGGGACTGTTTTTTGGACAGCTATTGGTTTTGTTTGTCCCGAGAGAGTGGTCTGAATCCTGTATATGCTCTGTGAAAGGTTGCTCAATGTCTGTGGAAAGTCTGGTGCTATATGCACCCGCACCTTGAGTTCTTGTAAAAAGCTTCTACTGAAAATAGAAGTTCCTATGGGGGGGTGGCCGTTCTGGCACAGTGTGGTGTCTTTACTTTTTTTTTTTTTTTTGGGTGACTTCCTGTTGTGTTCATACTCTGTTTGCATATCTGAAGAGTTTATCTTCTGTTCCGGGTCTCCGATCGGTTACATTTGGAGCCTATACGGTAGGCCAACCAGTAAAAGTTGAAGCAACAATGATGCTAGTCAGTCAAGTAAAGTACTTAAGCTTTTTACGAGTTACTAAATTCTAGGAGTGAAAAGACTTGATCATCTATAAATACTTGAGGTGATTTAATATTAATCAGTAAAGAATCACTTGGGGATAAACTGCTATGCTTACATTACCTCAAAAGTAAAATACTCCAAAACAACTTGCCACAAACTCTGTTAAAAACTCGTTGACAACACTGAAAAGCCTTACTTTTCTCCACCAGCTAAGAAACACTAGCCAGTTATGAAGAAATACCTTCTCTTTATCGTACATAAAAGGATTGCAATCTTCTTCTAAATTCCTTGTGGGAGCCAACTAAGTTTAGCTGTAATTGTTCTATATTGATCTACATCGATCTAGTGGAAGTCCACCGTGATGTCACATAATCTCATGCCTCGCATATATCTCCATCTTATTAAGATATAGAGTAGAAAGTTTTAAGGCAATATGCATGGTATAAAGTCTCTTCTGATTTTTCTCCTTTTTTCAGTCAAAGCACGAGTGTCGACGCACAGCATTTTTCAAACATTTTGGGGAACAGCTTCAAGAATGCAATGGTAATAAAAAGAAGAAAATCATTTATATGTTTTGCTTGTTTGTAAGTATAACTGTAGTGCTTCTTACCTTCATGCTTTTACACCGCTTAATTTGCAAGACTCAAAATTCTGTGGCATTCTGGATACTACCAAGAGATTGGGGTTGACGCTTCTCTATCATGTGTTTTCTTTACCAGGCATGTGTGACAATTGTGCAGTTGGAGGTGACATTGGTGATAAAGACGTGACAGGTAGATGCCAACTATTCTCTCTCATCTCCTTTTGTATCCATAGGTCTGATTGAAGGCCTTAACATCTTCTTGTTAACCATGAGATTTGCAGCACATGCACAATCTATTGTGCTGACAGTCAAAGAGATGGAAGAATGTGACAAGAAGGTTACTTTGTTGCAACTTGTAGACCTATGGAAAAGCCGCTCCCATAAGGCAGGTAAGATATAGCACCCTTCTAGGTGCATACTTTTGCGATTGCCAGTAGTTCTGATCTTTTGGCTCAGAGAAATGCGGTGGATTCGCTTTTGCCAGGTCAATCTCAATCCGACATACAGCTTGCCAAGGATGTAAAGAAGCAGGAAGTGGAGCAGATAATAGTGCAGTTAGTGTTAGATGGTGTTCTGGTATTCTGCTCATTTCTGAACCATGGTCTTGTTGACTTTGCACATAATAACCTCCATAAAATTCAAAGATTATACTTCATGCAGTCTACTTGTAACGGGGAGGCGCATTTCTCAGAATCAGATTAACTGTAAAAATTATGAACAATAAACATTACAAAACAGAGTTCAAGATCACCTTTGGATGTACTCCTGCCACCCCTGTTCCAACTCGTCGTTGTTGAACTGCTCTGCATTCTGTCATAGAGTGTGTAGTACATGGGCAACTGCATGGATTGATGTGTGAAACCAATCCCATCTATGGTTCCAGACCTCCCTGATGTCTTGGACCCTATTCAAATTTCAATCATCAATGTCAATTGCAGCACATAGCAAGTTGCAAACAAAAGAAAACCGTTTTCTTTTGTTGACATGTTGCATGCATACCTCTTAGTTCCTAAGATATTGCTGGGACTCACACACTGCTCTCCTTCATTGACAACCAGCCAGTTGACCCCATTGTGGCCAGCCACACATCGACAGCGAGATGAGCTGTGAAGTGCAGGCTGCTAGAAAGGCATGGGCAAGCTATGGGTGACCTCAGGGTGGTAATAGATGGTCACTGTCAGGTGACTGCATACCTAGAGTATAGTTGGGAAGTGGCAGCACTTACATGCAGCAGGGCAATGTCAACGCAGCAGGTTGGCATATGAAGGCACACCAGAGGGCGGGAAGGGAAGCAGCATGGAGTCTGGCAAGAGCGAAAAGTGAAGGATAGATGGCTACATAGCATGAGCAACATGAGATTTTAGTCCTTTAAGTGACTTCTGTTTTATAAGTCAATGTGTCCACACTTCATTAAAGTTTGGCTGGACATATTATTGTTTGGGCATGGAACCCCAGGCAAAAAGAGGCGCCTAGATCCAAGCTTGGGAAGCAAGGTGGGAAAAAGCAAAAGAGGGATATTTTGAGCACACCCAGCCACTTTTGGCAAAAAGCAAAAGCAGACATCTTATATGTAGAGCTGGTCGACTTCATCTTAAGGGGAGGCCGAATTGTGGAAAAGGTGGGAAGAAGGGCTGTCCTTGAGTCATGTGCATGAGAGCACATGTGGTAGTTGCTGTTTTTCCTTCTCCTGCTCCACCCAGCGCTGGCCATACAGCAACACCCGCTTATAGATGCGCACATGCCAACTGCTGTTTTCTCTCCTCTTCTGCACTGGCCGAACTGAGGGTTGCTGTTTTTTTCTCTCCATTCAGAACTGGCCGTACGGGAGCTTTTTCTCCCATCTATTGAGCTAGTCGGCTTGTGCTGGTTTCTCTCTCGTGGCTGTGCACAGCACAGCAGCAGCATAAACCTCTCCCTCTGCAGGCTGAGGGCAGCGATTGGTGTTTTTTCTCTCTATCAGTTCTGGCCGTACAGCTGTGGGCTGTTCTCTAAATTATCGCGCATGGAACAGGACTGTTTTTGGGGCTGATCTATGGCATCGACTTGGCCTGTCTTTTGTGCTAAGAGGGCTAAGTCAAAATCTTGCTGATGCTTTGTGGAAAATCTGGTGCAAGTCTGCACCCGCACCTTGAGTTCTTGTAAAAAGCTTCTACTGAATAAAGAAGTTCCTAGGGGGGGCTGGTCGTTCCAGCTCAATGCGGTGTCTCTATATTTTTGTGGCTTCCTGCTATGTTCCAAACTCTGTTTGTGTATTAAGGTGAAGGTTCCCAAATTCAAAGCCCATTGAATCTATGGATGCCAGAAACAATCAAGTACCTGTCCTGAGATGCTGCTGAGGATAATCCTCTTGTAGAAGCATCCCTTGAAAAACCTCTTTCTGAGAGCTCGCTTGTGCATTCTCTTTAAAAACTCCCATGGTTGACTCTACTCTTGAAGTCATTGAAGCGTACGCATCCACTGGGGAACTCCAAAACCGCTTTTGGAAAACTGAAAGCACTTTTTTCTACAGTTCTTTGATTGTATACATACTTGGTCAGCTTTGCATGCTTATACCACCATCTACCAACTCAAAGCAAGCTCAAAAGTCTAGTTCTAGAAACCCTATGGAGACATTTGAGAGGAACATGCTGAGGGAAACTGACTTTCCTGCCATATGCATAAGCAAAAACTGCTGCCGTTGCCTCAAAAAAACCTCTGTATGACTGTCCTGAAAACACGTCAGTTGACAGGCTCCTGCTATAGCTGAGTGTCAGAGGGACGGTGGACTCTTCTAACACTTCCGATGGTGTGCAAGAGTCTATGATTGATGCTACATTGAAAATGTTTCTGTTTTGAGACCTTTCCTAAGTGATACTTCGCTTGGCTGTTCAGTTTCAGTCTAATTACCTAGTCCTCTTCCACAACTAATCAACCCTTGGAATAAATGGTGGCATGGTGCAATCTGCAACCATGGCGTGCCAGAAGTGTAAAGAGCCAAGACACTTGCGCATGCATCTCCTCTAAAATCTTGTTCTAGAGTAGTCTCCTCCTCTGCTTTGTGTCCGGTAGACAATTTTTGGCGATGTGATTGGTGGAGTCGTGAAACATTCTCCTACCATCCACTTAGCTTGGAAGTCTTCCCAAGACAGGCGTGACTTACACTCCCTCACTTGGTACAGTTGATATCCTCTATAGCGGTAATAGCTTCATGTTTGAAATTACTCTTATCCTTTTGCTACTGGGTCTGTTGGTGGCTACCTCGTGTGGAAACTTTTGCCATTGCCAAACAGAGCACATGAGAGACATGCTTTGTCTGGTGCACTGGCATTGTGGGTCCAAGGATGGCTTGAAGCCATCTCCAGAATTCAGAAGGTCATAATGCATTTTCAGCTAAAAGTGGAGAGCTGTTATAACTTCTGCTGTTTTAAGTGCCACACCAGATTGCCCCAGATGTGAGTCCTTGACAGAGTCTATCCAGGATTGGACTACTTATGTCTCATATTAGGAGGGAGCCATTCCATCTCACATGGATCATAGTTCATTGGCTCATTAGTCCGGGCCTCGGATTTTCTATGACACTGATTGATCATGCCATATATGATGCAGTCACACCACTGTGCAGCAAACAGTGGGAAATGACTGGGACTTTGACTGCATAAGAGGTTTGGGCACCTTGCTGTAAAGAGGCCATTGAAGACACTCATCTCTTTTAACACTGTCGTTTTATTTGCTATCTCATCAGATGTTGCTGAAACCTTTCCATCCATGTAAAGTAGGATTTATGGGTTCCAGGAAAGCTCGTATAAACAGAGGACCATCGTGCAGCCTTTTCATGTCTGATACAATTTCTGGCGTCAAAGCTTAAGCAAATTTTCCATTTTTTAGGGCAGTCACAAACCGCAGATGATCAACTCTTTTGTAGATTTGCAGTGTCGCCATAGAATTAGCTCACATAGAAGATTTACTGAGCAGTGTCACATGGATTTGAATGGTTTTTGTACATTTCAGAAGGAGGTATTCCAGCACACTGCTTATGCAACCAATGCATATATATCTTTGGGAACTCTTTGGCAATCACTTTTGCATGGTAATTATTGGAGACACAAAGGCATTGGCTTCATGGTGATGGTTATTGTAATGTGCGACCTACTGTCATTGTTTTTTCCTCTACTTAATTTTGGCTGTCTTTTGATGTATGACAGGGAAAAGAAAGATCAAATTGGAGTTGAAGCCAGAAAAGCAAGCCCATAGGACTCATGTTGGAAGTGGCCTACAAGAGCTTTTGGATTCAGGCCTGGCAAAAGTGCTTGATTGCATGCGTGAACAATTGGCACAAAAACATGAAGAAGTGTTTCCATATGCAATCTTATCTTCACAGCAGATTGCACAGCTATGTGCTCAGAAACCTGTCTCACTTTCACAAGTAAGGTTACTTTGGTGATTATGACTGTGAGTTCAAAGTGATACGTGTTACACACTGTGTCTTATCTACTCATAAAAATGAAAGGAAACTATGCTTTTGATTCAGAAAGAAGAAAACTACAAAGAATAGGCTCTATAGACGGGCTTTTCTTGTGTGAGATCCATAATCCAATACACAGCAGGATATTCTCATCATGTAGGTAGCATAGCCTAGGCCTTTGACACAATGCATTGGGACTTTATAACTCAGGTAATGGATAGAATGGGCTTTGGGCCTAGAATGAAAAATATCATTTTCTGGCTTTACCAAGAGGGAACAACTAAATGCATTTTGGGCAGAGAACTTTCAGCCTCTTGGCATCTTGGGAAATTTGTTTGGCAAGGTTGTCCGCGTAGTGCGCTATTGTATGCCATCACAACTCACCCAATGCTCCTCTACATAGACAAAGTGACACAAGATGGGCAGCTTCATGGTCTTTCCATGGTAGATGGTACAAAATTTGTGGCACAAGCATATGCTGATGACTCTTTCTTTTTTGCGAAGAATACGGAGGCTGATGTAAGGACTCTCATGAAAGCACTCTCTCTTTATGGTTTGGCTACAGGATTGCATGTGAATTTTGAAAAATCCAAGCTGCTCCCTTTGAAAAATTATGAGTGGCATTAGATTTTGTGGCCGCTGGCCAGGTCAGATCTTGCCACCTAATGAGATAGTCAGGCATCTAGCTTACCCCATCGGTTGGGAGTTTTCCTTGAAGGATGAGACTCAATGGGTGATGGGCAAATTGTACTGTAAAATTGAATATTGGAAATTATTTGCGTGGCCTCTACATGTGCAATTGCGAATAGTGCAATCAGTTGTAATGGCATATGCATAGTTTATCCTCCGCTACTACCTATGTGAAACCAAAGTTTATAGAAAAGGGCTACGTTTGTTGAGGCAAGAGCTCGTCTGTTTGCCCAAATTGCATGGTGGACTCAATGTTCTTTATATTTTCATATACTAGCAAGGAAGGCCACTCTTCTACTTGATTTTATAGAGCAGGTGAAGCCATGGGCATGTATGTTGGGAGCTATGTGTATTAACATGTGTGCAGATACGGCTTCAAGAGAGTGCACCAGATAGCCTGTGGATTGAGAGTTAGCTGGTTGTTGCCCATATGGAGCTTAGGGGCATGTATTGGTCAGGTTCAGCGTTTGATCGGAACTTTGTGTGGGTTGGCAATGATGGGAGAGTGATCATTGAGCCACGACGCAAAGGGAGCTTGGGCATCATTGACTTCTCCATTCAGAGCCGAGCCTTATTGGGCAAGTTGATTATTAGAGGTCTTCTTCCGGGTGGTGAGCCTTGGAAGGACTTCCTCCTGGCTAGGATCTCCGCCCGCACCTCGACCCTAGGAGGCCCTTGGCCTAAGAGCATGAGATGGATTTTCATAGAGATGCAGGCATGCGGCTTCAACTCAGCATTTGAGGACATTCACAGCCAGTCTTTTGCATGCTTGGGATCACCTCTAGTCAGCCCTTCAGCAGTAGCTTCAGTAGCCTCTGAGGAGCGGCTCCACCAGCCTCTGATCTAGAATCCCATGGTCCGCTTGCCTAGCGGTCACACTCGGGGCTCGCCTGCACGTATCATGGGGAGCTTTGAGCACGGGCCCCGCTAGGTCACTTAGAGATTGTCTCACATTCAGACAGCTACCCCCTAAGGCCCAGGAGAGGAGCCTTATTGGGATTCGGGGTAGGGACAAACTTAGCCTCGTTATCAACTCCGCTACCCCCCAAGAGTGGCTGGCCTTGATACCGGACCCTCCTTCCCTGCAGTGGGGCTGGGTGTGTTTACCAGGCACAATATACCCCTGGCAGTTCATTGCACGGATGAGACTCCCTTAGAGGACTTCAAGGGATACATCTTGCAGAGAGTGAGGGTGATTGGTTTTCGTGCATTAGTTGCACACTGGGCAAGGTGGCTAGAGAGAGACTTTGGCGGTTATGGATTTGGGAGGGCCGGTCTCTCACAAGTCTCCAGTGGAACCCAGGAGAGTGGACATGGCAGGATTTAGAGGACAGTGAGGAGATGCTTGGCACCCCCTTTTTTGCTTGCACTGCACAACTAGGTCGCAGGATTCAAATGTTTGAGGTAGAGGGCACTCCAACAGCAGCAGGACATTGGCGGTCCTAGGACCTTCCATTGCACTTTCTCTCAGATTTTTGAAGTGGTTGTGGGATAGTTTTCGGCTGCGGAAGATTACCCTTGTCATGTGGCAACTGGCACATAGATGCTTGGCAGTTGGCACGTAGTTGGCCATCGGAGGTAGACCAACATTATGTCTAAGATGTGGCCATCCCCAGGAGTCTCAGCATCATTGTCTTTAGGATTGCCCAAAGACTCAGTAGGTTTGGCAGAGGATCCTATGCATTTTCAATATGGATCGGGCTCATGCCCGTATTGTTATGTGGGGCATAGATGCTTGGGCCACTGAGGCCGCGGTTGTCACGCCATATGAGAAGGAAGGTGGGAGACTAGCTCGTCAGGTCTCTCACCTCTACATTTCTACAATGCCAGTCTTAGCTTCACCCACAGGTCGCTGTTCACTAGGTTCTTGCAAAAGATGGGAGATTTGCAGCAGCATAGCTGCGTGCACTTATGGAGAGCTCGATGCAGCGAAGCCATCAAAGGTACCCTCACCCCACCAGCGGAGTCCATCCAGAGCATCTGGCTCGATATCATTCATACCCTTCGTTATCAGTGGGGCCAGCTTCAGGGTGGCTCAGACCGCATGCGGAAGTGCCGAGAGGCCTTCCTAAGGATCTGGCATCATGGTCCCTTTCTAATTGACAGCGGTGGTGAGCCCACTTGGCATTACAGACCACCTGTGTGGTTGTTTCTCCCTCCCTCCATTGTATGAGATAGCCTTCTTCTCCTCGAGCGGCCAACCGAAGGACAAATATATCCTCTCCCCTTTTATGCATTTTGACTCTCTTTTCACATTTGAGGACGAGCTTGTATGTAGCCACTTTGGTGGTTTTCTCGGTAACTATTAGAAGGATCTTTTTCCAAAAAAGAAGATGCATACAGATTCATATGGGCATGAATTATCAATTATGATGATATAGTCTTTGGGCGTTCCACTAGCCGTATTCCGGGCTCTCCATGTGTGACTGCTCTTATTCAAGATTGGCAAGCTATCCTATGCCATGTACAATGGTCCGGTAGGCCTCCGAATGGGGGTAACTCAATGTTGCTGCAGAGTATTCATTGGAGCAAGATATTTGATCGACCACTTTCTTTGTCTCATCCAAGAAAGGCCTACAATGTGTCTACATTGGGGATTCGTCACATATGATTGTGGATAGAAATGGTTATGTTTTCAGGACCCATAGATATCCTCTTCATCCAGGAGCACCACCTTTCTGCCGGGCGTACCCGCACCTGCGGGAAGATCTTGCCAGGCAGGAGTCACACTTTTTGGTCCCCGGCATATGGCCCCCAGGGGAATCAGGGCGGAGTATGCATTTCAGTCAGCGAGCAGCTTCTTTCCGAGGTTGTGGACTCTGGCACCCTGGTTCAGGGTCGCGCGCAGTGGATCATCCTTCGGGTTGGGGAAGATCGCATTGGCTTCCTCAACTTCTACGCCCCTAACGGGGCATCCGGGAGAGCTGAGTTCTGGAGCACCATTAGGCAGTCCCTCCCCTTGGCAGACCACTGGTGCCTAGGAGGGGATTGCAACATGCTGGAGGATGCAGAGGACAGGCTGGGGGGCAGCCAGGAGACCATTCATGGGCCAGAGCTCGCTGCCTGGGAGGAGCTTGTGCTACAGGTGAGAGGCCAGGATCCGTGGACCCTCCCGGAGTTTGGCAGGTTGCAGGGGAGTCTCTCTTTCTCGCGCTCGGATAGACGGGCCACAGGAGTTAACCTCTCTCGCATCGATAGGTTCTACATTGATGAGTGGGCTTGTGATAGAGGTGGCACCGTGGGCATACTTGCAGGCTCCTCGCTTTCAGACCACTTCCCAGTGCTTCTCCAGATTGAGGACCCTACGAGAGGAGAGCGGGGCCAGAGCGTCCGGATTCCAGATTGCCTCATAGAGGAGCCTGAGATCGCGATCAGAGTTGAGCAGGTCTGGCAGGAGCTGCAGTTCAGGAGAGGATCGGCAGCCAGTGATCTTGCCAGTGGCTTGCAGGAGATCAGTCGGATGCTCAGACTGGCTGCCTTGGACCGTCTGGAGGCCTTCAGAGAGCAGGAGAGGAGCTTACGGAGGAGTCTAGCGTCCCTTCAGAGACTCCAGGAGAGAGATCCTCTGAGCCCCTGGATCTCAGAGCAGATGGAGACAGCCCGCACTGAGATCAGATCCATCGAGGAGAGGCGGGTGGAGTTTCGATTCCATGCTCGGGCTTCTTTTTGGACTCAGGCTGGAGACAGAGTGACTCGGGATTTCTTTGAGGCGAATGGGCCTCGATTCAGACGAGAGGGTCTCAGGCGGCTTCGCCAGGCTGATGGCCAGGTTGTGGTGGATCCCCCCAGGGTTCGGGCGATAGCCACAGATTTTTACAGGGATCTTCTCTCTGCTGAGCCAGCAGACGACAGGGTGAGAGAGGCTAGGGAGGCGGTCTGGAGCTTCACGAGACCGGTTGTGCCGGTCCATTTGCAGCACTCCCTTCTCTCCCCTTTCTCGGATACGGAACTGGAGGAGGCTCTGCAGGCATTACCTCGGGGCAAATGCCCAGGAGAGGACGGTCTCTCAGTGGCTTTCTTCCAGAGATACTGGGGCCTCCTTCATAGGGGCTTCAGATTGGCACTCCAGGAGATTATGGAGACGAGAGTCATGCCGGACAGCATTGCAGAGGGGTTGATCCACTTGATCCCCAAAGAGGGAGGAGACAGACTGGAGATTAGACAGTGGAGACCGATCACCCTGCTAGGCACGGCCTACAAGGTCCTAGCTAAGGCGATCAGCAGGCGGCTTCAGCCTCACCTTCCGGACATCATCCACTCCACGCAGACAGGCTTCATCCAGGATAGGAGCATTCTGGATAACATTTTCTCTTTCTGGGAGGCTACGGCTTTGGCTAGATTTCGACAGGAGGATCTGGCGGTGCTCCTTCTCGACTTTGAGAAGGCATATGATCGGGTGGACTGGGCCTTTCTGAAAGGCACTATGGAGAGGATGGGCTTCCCCCCTCAGTGGATTCGTGGGGTCTCTGCACTCTACACTTCGGCTCATAGCCAGGTGCTGATACAGGGCATGTGCGGAGAGAGGTTCCAGCTCTCGCGCTCGGTGCGGCAGGGGTGCCCCTTGGCGCCCTTTCTTTTTCTTTTTGTGGCGGAGGCCATGAGCACCTTCTTGACGGCACAGGATACAGGTTTGAGGGGCCTCCAGCTTCCCATCCGCACCTCGGAGGAGCTCCTAGACTCGGAGTTTGCGGATGACACTGCTGTCTATCTTCAGGGAGGTGAGGAGAACCTCCGCCGCTTCGCCTCAGCCATGGACAGGTTTTGCAGAGCTTCGGGCGCTTTGATCAACTGGCACAAGTCGTGTGGGCTGTGGGTCAGTTCTATGCCCCCCCCGACTTGGAGGCCAGTTGATGGTTTTCAGTGGCTGCCCCCCGGCACTACAGTGCGTTATTTGGGATGCTATGTGGGCATTGATATATCTCCGGAGCAGCAGATAGCTCCCCTTCTTCTGAGTATTCGGAAGAAGCTTCTGTATTGGAGTACCGCTCGTTTATCTCTGGCTGGCCGAGTAGTTGTGGCCAACCAGGTTCTGCTCGCTACCATGTGGTACATCACTTCTTGCTGGGCCTTCTCTCGGGCGTGCATTGGCCAGGTGCAGAGGCTCATCAGGAACTTTCTTTGGTCCGGAGGCGACGGGCGACCCGCCAGGGCCAAGGTGGCATGGGCTGTGATCACTCAGCCGAGGGAGAGAGGCGGCCTGGGCATTGTAGATCCTATTTGCCAAAGTCGTGCTCTGCTTGGCAAGTTGGTAGTTCGTGGTCTCCTGCCAGGCGCTGAGCCGTGGAAGGAGTTTCTTGTTTCCAGGATGCTCAGCCGCACTCCTTCTCTTAGCGGCCCCTGGACCCCCAGCATCAGGTGGATCTTTACGGAGCAGCGATCCAGAGGAGTGGGCCTTGGCTTCGAGGAGCGTTTTGCAGCCAGCCTTCTGAGGGCCTGGGCGCATCTGAGGCCGTCCCTTTTCCAGACTCCCCCGGGCACCGATGAGGAACGCTTGCGGCAGCCATTGATCTGGAACCCCTTGATTCGACTTCCCAGTGGCCATATGGTTGGCTCGCGGTCTCACGTGTCGTGGGGCCCGTTGAGCTCCGGCCCGGCCCAGTCCCTAGACGACTGGATATGTTTTCAGCAGTTGCCTCCAGAGGCTCAGGAGAGGAGGCTCAGTGGGATGAGGGGCAGAGAGACAGGACATTGAGGCGGCCATCCCCCGGGAGTGGCGGACCCCAGTACAGGACCCTCCACCTCCACAGTGGATGGGTGTCTTTACTCGGCATGAGATCCTTCTAGCGGTCTGCGGCACAGCGGAGAGCGTCTCCCCACTCACTTTCGAGGTGGGAGAGGGTGGCCAGCTCCAGAGGACACGACTGGATTTGGATGGGCTCCAGGGTTGTATTCTTCAGAGGGTACGGGTGGTCGGCTTTCATCAGAGGCAGTGGTATGTAGACCCCTCACCGGCCTCGATAGGGGAGGACTGCTCTTGGAGATTATGGGCGTGGGACAGCAGGCCTCTTATTCGCCTCCAGTGGGATCCAGGTGAGTGGTTTTGGCGAGATCCCTACTCGGCCCCTACCAGCCCTGCCATCCCCTTCTTTCAGTACACAGCGAGGTTGGGGCGGCGGATTCAGAGACACAGGATAGCGAGCACCCCGGCAGCGGCCGAGCATTGGCGGCGACAGGGGCTCTCTCCTGCCTTTCTTAGGGACTTCTGGCAGCGCCTTTGGGCCAGTTTCCGGCCCCGGAAGGTGACGCTTTTTCTCTGGCTCACAGCGCATAGAGGATTGGCTGTGGGGGCTTGGCTAGCTTTTGGCAGACACCCAGCGTCCTGCCCTCGGTGCGGCCATGCACAGGAGTCACAGCGGCACTGCTTATGGGATTGCCCACAGGCACAGCAGGTCTGGCAGCGCGCTCTCAGGATGGTTTTTGCAGGCTCACCAGGTGAGATGTTGGTGACGTGGGGTGCGGTGGCTTGGGCCACGGACAGCGGCCCTGCACTTGGATATGAGGACGTCCCTGGCAGTGTGACCATCCAGGTCTCTGACAGGGCGATGGCGGTGGTTCCGACACCAGACTTCTCTTCGGCAGCCTCTCAGGAGGGGGTCGGGCAGAGATGGGAGATGATCAGCAGCATGACGGCTTGGCACATATGGAGAGCCCGATGCAGGGAGGCCATTGACCACCAGGCGACCCCTCCGGCGGAGGTCATACAGGCCCTCTGGGTAGACATCATTCACACCTTGAGAGGACACTAGGGGAAACTCCAGGGCGACTCGGATCGCATGAGAGGGCGCCGCAAGGCTTTCCTCTGCACTTGGCAGCCTGGTCCTTTCCTCACCGCCGCGAGGGACGAGGATGTCACTTGGCACTATAGACCGCCAGTTTGGCTTTTCTCACCTCCATCATGTATTACTAGGTAGCCCCCCCCAGAGAGCGGCCAGCCACGGGGGGGAGCTCAGGTGTTCATTGTGTTTTTTATCCCTCCTTGCGAGGTGAGCTTTGTAGCCATATGGCGTTTTCTCATTAACTAATAGAAGGATCGTTTTTCCAAAAAAAAAAAAAAAAAGTGTCCATCAAATCTTAGTGTATTTAAGTGTATTGATTAGCATTGTGTTCAACCAAGTTACAACCATGGTCTCCGGATCCTCAATTATGTTGAAGTCCCCCCATGCAGTAGTGATTGCGCAATGAAGGCCCTGACGCACGTGTATCTAGAAGCCAGTTCAGGCCCTTGCCCCGCTGGGGTGGTAAATGTTGAGGAGCGGTCCTCCCTAAGCAAGAGCACCATCCACTGGGCTCTACGTGAGATGACGGTGACAGAATCTATCACCTGTGGAAGAAACTAGCTGCTGATGGTGATGTAAACCTGTCCCTGGCTCCCCTGAGGGCCAGAGGTGGGGGACCAGAAAGTGTGATTGGGGCCTGGGAGAAGCTTCCTGCAACGCAGTCCTACCTGTTGTCAAGTGCTCACATACTACCATCTTGTGCCGAGTGCAGCTGGTACCTCCCTGACCATGGATGTTCCTTGAGGCAATCCACAAGGCTAAGAAAGGGGTCAAAGGCCTCTGCTCGGCATGCAAGGTTTTAGGGGTGGTTTTGGAAGGAGAGTAGCCACAATCCATCCAAGGTCGCAACTGCTCAAGGTGAGCACAGATGCGCGCAAAGACAAGAAGGTCCACTCAGCACTCATGCAGGATCAGGCCATGGGGCGAAGTGTGTCAAAGTGAGAATTTGGATATCCCCCTCTCAACTGTGAAGCTGAGATCAGAAAATGATGGGAACTAGTTGCTATCCTGTTGCCATGTTTGTGGGTAGTGTTGGGGCATCCCCATGGATGACTTACCTCGACTGGTCTTCTTGATGGAGTAATAGGACCGCTGCTTCTCACCAGGAGGTTCTCACCAGGAGGCTGACAATCTAGGTGCCTCGTACAAAGAGAGAGTGTTGGGTTTTATGGGTGCAAAATAGATATCCATCCCTATTATAGTCATGGATTCTTCCTAGTAACTTTGGCTGAAGGAGAATAGGTCATGGGCTAGATTGCACGTGGACCTAGGAAAGTGGTGCTGGCAGCACCCTTCTGTGTGATCCTTTCACCCAGATAGACACCCTATCCCTGCTTACTGGGGCACAAATGGAATGTTAGATCCAGCTCCATCAGCTTGGCCATGACCCCAAAAACAGTCTCACTGATTGACAAAGGGTATGCTAGGTTAGATCCTTGTTGAGTTTTGGAAGCACCTTTGAAGCAGCTTCTGCTCACACAATGCAACGCTCAAAAGCTGTTCTATTCAGTTGTCAGTGACTGATTGTCTAGCTCTAGATGGATCTTATACATGTTGTCATTGAAAATCTGAAGTTACCAAGGAGAAATGGCCAAAACAACGGAAATAAACCATTTTTGAAATGGTGAAGAGGGTCATGTCGGGGGCATCCCGCTGTGGGTCGGGACATCTGAGATGACTTACCACCATTGCACCCCCCCCCCCCCCCCCCCCCCCCCCGCCGAGCCCTCGCGCGGCGCCCATGCCCACCCTTATCCTCTCTCGTGTCTTCCTAGTTAGGCGCTTATAGCTCTCGGGGTTTTTCTTTATCTATGGCAAGTATCGGCATCTTCTGGTCTTGAACCCCTAGGAGGGCTCCATGGAAGCTGCTCTGTCATCCCCGACTGAGGCCACCGTCCCTTGCCTATCCTCTTCAGAAGAAGATCTCCAGCTCCTCGCTACTACGACAATCGCTTCTTTGGAGGCCTTCACCTTGGTATGCAAGATTGTGGGTAGCGCGCGGATAGTTCACGGATCTATTATCGGCAAGCCTTCTCGGCGCGCTTGGAAAGATCACTGACATTCATCCCTTGGGGTGTAGGTACTATTAGGTTGAGTTCGATTCGCCTGCAACTTCGGACAGAGTCATGCAGCTGAGCCCCATCGCATTGCGTATGGCTCAGGCCTTCTTTTGGAGGTGGTAGCATGGCTTCGACCCAGCGACCGATCGTGTGACAGTCTGCTTTCTAGGTCTTAGGAAGGAATACTTTCCTCTCCTCCTAGTGATAGGTGGTGCTACCGGAAGAGTGATTGGAACCCCCCACCCCCACCCGGCCCGCCAAAAAAAAAAAAAAAACTGCTGCTTCGGTTTTGCATGGATGGTTGGGATTCCATCCCTTGTATTTGCATTGCCTCCCCGGAGTCAATGCCTCACACCATTTTTCTCCCTAGTGCAAGGGGGCTACATCTTTCAGAGTTGAGTACTTTGGCCTCCTAGGCCAATGTTTCAACTGTAGGCAGATGGGACACCTCGCTAGACGCTAGAGCGTGTCACCGTTGGCAGTCCACGTAGCCGCCTCCATCTAAACCCCCTACCCCCGGGCCCTAGCTCAAACCTTCCCCAAAGGGGTGGGCGGGACAGAGGCCCCCAAGTACTAGAGCACTAGGGATTGAGACCATTGCAGGAGAGTGGTAGACCACTGGCCCAAGGTGGAACCACCGGTCTGCATCCAGAGCAGAGCGGCACTGACAGGCGTGCCAGGTTAGTAGGATCCAAGAGGATATGGTTGTGTTAGAGAACCGTTTCGAGCATTTACCTCAACACCACACCCCCCCCCCGCGCGGACGATGATGGGCCCCCTCAATACCTTAAAGAAACTCGCCCTTGACCCCCTCCCTTTCTAAGACCCTTACCTTGTGAGATCCCCATCTAGGGTTCCAATTTCCTAAGATGCTACCTGACCCTCCAGAGCCTACGAGACAGGTCCGGACTCTCAGTCCTTGCCTTCCCCCCTCCCCTGCAGGCGAACCCTTCTCCCCATATTCCCCCTCCCCTGCAGGCGAACCCTTCTCCCCATATTCCCCCTTTGCAGCCCTTGCCCATCCCTCGACCCCCCCTCCCCCCCCTTTAGCCTCTCCAGAGCACTCCCACCGCCTCCCAGCTATGCTAGACCGAGAGAGCGGAGATGATCAGCTTGGTTCGCGGTTTGATCCACCGTTTTCGAAGCTAGTAGAGATGACCATCGCTGCCTCTCTAGTGCGGACTCTCCCTCCCAAGTCGCTAGGTGGCACCCCCAGGGTGCTGGTGCATCCAGTTGATTACAGTTTCTTGTGGTGTCTCCCCGTCGAAGACACTGGCATGTTCGAGGAGATGGTGGCTCCCATTCGCATATGTGTGGCACTCCAAACCGTCCACCCGAGAGAGTGGCGTGATGATCTTCTCCTTCCCATTGAGTGCAGCACAGGGAACGGACTAGAGCATGGAGTCAATGTCCACTGCTATTTAGGGGCATGCCATAGAGCTCTCTAATCATTTGCACGACTTGTGTATCATTGATGTGCTTACCCACCACTGGTTTGTGGCTCAGATGTAGTTGGGTGGCTCGGGCCTTAGAGACTAGGCAAGGGAGATGGTGTCCTCCAGCTCGGAGTTGCTGCTTTTTGTGTTTCTTCATGTTTCAGTGGCAGTACCACTTCCCCCCTCCTACAGATACCTACACTGTGATAGGTGGAGTCCAAAGTATGCATACTCTAGGGCTCGAACAGAGTGGCTACACATGGAGGCTAGGATTCGTGCCCATTTGGGACGACTTCGCCCCAAGATTGATAGTGATTACTCTCCATTGAAACCCACACCCAAGATTCTTCGAGTGGAGGGTAGTTCAGACAGTATCGCTTCCCACCGCTCTTAGTTATGTGGATTGTTTCATGGAACATCCAGGGTTTGGGGTGCCACAGTGCTTTCTCAAAGGCGTGTTGTCCTTAGAGAGGAGCTCCATAGATCAGTGAACCTGTCGACATTCTCTTCATTCAAGAGCACCATCTTTCAGAGGGACATACCCGTCGCTGCGGGAAGATCTTGGAGGGTAGGAGTCACACCTTCTGGTTCCACTCTTTTGGCCCCTCCGGGACACAAGGTGGAGTATGCATTTCCGTCAGTGAGCAGCTATCGCCGGCAGTGGTCAACTTAGGCACTATTGTCACTGGACGAGCTCAATGGGTGATCATCGGGATCGGAGAGGACTGAGTGAGCTTCCTGAATGTATATGCGCCGAACGCTACAGCAGGTAGAGCCACCTTTTGGAGTATAGTTCATCACTCCATGGCTCGGGCAGATTTCTAGTGTGTGAGTGGGGATTTTAACATGCTAGAGTTGGCAGAGGACAGACTCGATGGTGGCATGGTTACAATATTAGGGATAGAGTACTCAGCTTGGGTGGAGTTGATTTTGGCTCTTAGGGGACATGACCCTTAGCATCTTCCAGAGTTTGGACGTAGTCCCAGGAGTCGTGTTTTTCTAGATCTAACAGGAGGATTATAGGCCCTAACCTATCCAGATTAGATCGGTTCTATGTAGACGAGTGGGCTTGTGGTTGTGGTGGTGGCATGATTGGTATTTTAGCCGACACTACTTTCTTTGATCACACACCGGTTATTCTCTCCTTGGATGACCCCTCCAGGCAGGACAAACATTTGAGCACCTGGATTCGACATAGCTTCATCCAGGACCCTGAGATTTGCAACAGGACAGAGGGGATTTGGGAAGGCTAGATTTTCACTCAGGAGCAACTGCAGGCGCCTTGGATGCAGGCCTTGGAGAGACTAGCAGTCTATTTTAGGAGGCAACGCAAAGCAGATTGGCTGGCTTCTGAGAGCAGGAGAGGAGCATTCACAAGGGTCTTGCTTCTCTACAGTGGCTTCAGGAGAGTGCACGAGATAGCCCGTGGATTGAGAGCCAGCTGGTTGTCGCCCGTACAGTGCTCAAATCCATAAAGGAGTGGCGGGTGGAGTACAGATATCATGCTAGAGCCTCTTTTTGGACGCAGGCGGGAGACAGGGTCACTGGAGAGTTCTTTGAGATTGTAGGCCCATACAAGCGAAGAGAGGGTATCCGCAAGTTGCGAGGCCAGGATGGATCCTTTGTTACACACCCCCCTCATGTGAGCCATCGCCACAGATTTTTGCAGTAGCCTTCTCATGGGTGCCCCCATTTCCTCACAAGTGATGGATGCACGTGAGAGGGTTTGGCAGCATTTGGTGGCGTACAAGAGAGGTGGTCCCGCAAGTTCTCCGGACTTTCCTCTTGACCCCCTTCACATTTGAGCAGTTGGCAGAGGCTATGACATCATTACCCTGGGGCAAATGCCCGGGAGAGGACAGGTTTCCAGTCTCCTTATTTCTACGTCATTAGGATTTCATGGAAGGTAGCCTCAGGGCTGCCTTCAACAAGTAATCATTACGGGAGCCATGCCGGAGAGGTTGTCTAAGGGTTTGATCCATTTGATTCCCAATGAGGGTGATGACAAACAAGATTCGGTAATGGAGACCCATCACCCTCCTAGGGCAGCCTACAAAATTCTGGCCAAGGCCATCTATAGGAGGAGATTGTAGCCCTTTCTCCCTGAAACCGGCCTCTGATAGAAAACCAGAGTGCGGTAAGAGCTAACACCCGTCCACTTGTAGTCTAGATGAAAAACAAAACACAGATTGGAGCTAGAGTGCCCAAATCTGAAAACACAACGACACCTGTTGGCCCCAAAGCTTGGCGCCCCTTGCGGTATTTCTTTATTCCATTAAAATAATATGTATGGCTGAGTACAATACAAAAACCAGCCAAGAGTTTACACCTGTAGTCCAATCTGACTGCCCACAAATCCTTCTCAGCACAGAGGATCTATGCACACAGATCTGTGTCTTCAAGCAACACACTGTGCCTCCCTCTGATCAGCCAAGTTCACAAAGCAGGCCAGCCATGGGCATACATCTGGCATAACTCATAAGCATGATACATCTTCTCAGCTCAACATACATATGCTGTTCAATCTCTGTCTTAATCCCCTGTCAATCTGCCATACTCCTCCTCTCACAAGGAGCCAGATAGTACATACCTGTAGCAGACATCAAGCAATAGAAAGAGAGATAGATGAACAGAGTCAAGGCTTACCAAATTCAGCTTGTGAAACAACTCTGGAGGAAGCAACAGCACTAATCTGTGCCTGCAGGCACTTGATTCCACAATCCTGCTTCACACGTGTGCTTGCACTTGCCTGTATCCTCCTCTTGATGCTCACTCCTATGCTGTCCTTGAAAGTACAGATCTGAAAATCAGCACTGTACTTGATTGTACCGCCTCGGGATGCGTGCCAGGCGTTGTACTTGCATAAACAACCTGCTGTCCACTTCTATACCAGCCTGAATCAGCCTACACAGGTCTGTCCAGCACTCAGAAAAGCACCACCTGCACCTGTACTTGCTGTACCTGACTGCCCGTACACTGTACGGCAGTCGTACAGTAGGGTTTGGGCTGGAAAACAGGTTGTACAGCCTGTTTAGGGCTTCTGCGCAGCCACCAGCAGCTGCTCTGTGCGCCGCCAGCAACAGAGGAGAAAGAGAGAGAGAGAGAGAGAGTCCAGTACTGGCCGTACAGTGCTGTACGGCTGGTTTCTTCAGAAAAACAGCAACAGTCTGCAGCAAAACAGCCGCCTTCTCCTCCTCTTCAGCTTTCCCACGATTGTACACAAGCGCATGAAGGAAGCCTCTCCTTTTGCTACACGACTCCCCAAAAAGGGAGGAGAGAGAGTGAAGAGAGAGAAAACCTCCTTCCCAAGTTAATCCCTAGGGCCCCAACTTAATAAGTTCCCTAGGGCCACTAAGGCCTAGGGGCAACTTTAATAAACATTAAAAGTTAATGTTTTAATGTTCCCCCTTCACACCTAGGGTTGTCCACACATCTTTAAACACTGTCCGGGCACCCCCCATGTGAATCATAAAATATTCTGACCCTGCAACCACCATGCCCACACTTGTCCTGCTCCATTTTCACAGGGCCATGACATACCCCCCTCTTGAAAGATGGCAAGCGTCCTCGATTGCATTCTGGTGATGCATCAAAATATCCAAAGTGAAATATACAATATGGCAAGATCAGCGTCCCAATCTCTCTGAGCCATACACATGTATCATCATTCACGGCAAACCAATGGCATAGTAATAGTCCAAGTTGTATACCACTGTGAACCATACATATCCACAAAAATCTCGATGTGACTAGTACACATATATCATAGAAGTCCCATAAACAGATGTACTGTCAGCCTCAGTACCTTCGGATGAGATAAAATCTGCACCAAGCAACCTCTAGATGTCATCTGAGCCTGTCTGTATCAAGGGAGTGGAGGTGCTACCCCCCTCTTGAGCATCAGGTAATGCTCCAGACCCATGCTCTGCTGAACCTGAATGAGCCACAATAAGAGTCGGCTCTAACTCAAAGGCATCGAGATAAAGTTGCAAAACCTGAGGTGAATCTGTTAAGTCACCTTCCTCCATCCACTTCGCATCCATCGGTGAATAGTTCTTGAACTTCACAAGATAGCGACGGGAAACTTTACCTCGTACCTTCCTTTCTTTATGTGCCAGTATCTGCTCTGGAATCAGAACCTCATCAAGTTCCTCAACTTCCGGCTGAGCCTCATCTGATACATCCTCAGGCACATCCCCACGGAAAGGTCGAAGAAGACTCACGTGAAAAGCATTGTGAATCCTCCAGTGATCTGGTAACTTCAATCGATAGGTTACCTCACCAATCTTTTCCAAAACCTGAAAAGGCCCATAATATCGCATGCTCAATTTAGGGAATAAGCGCTCTTTACCCTTCATCTTCTTGAGTCTAGCCTTTTCAAAGCGCAAAAGAACCCAATCACCCAATGCAAACTGTAAATCACGTCTGTGACGGTCTGCGGCTTTCTTTTGCTTCTGCTGAGTTTTCTGGAGGGCCAACTTAACTCTCCGATAAGCTTCATCCAAGCTCTCCACATACTGATCAGCCTCAAAGATCTTATCCTTTGTATGCAAAATGGGTGGTACCTTCTTCCCTCCTTCTACAATCTCAAAAGGCGCCTTGCCTGTCGAGCTATGTACAGTGTTGTTATATGCAAACTCCACTAAAGGAAGATACTTTTCCCATTGTTGCTTGTGCTCTGACACATAACACTTGAGAAGATCCAACACTGTAGAGTTAGCCTCTTCTGACTGACCATCTGTCTGTGGATGAAATGACGATGAAAACTTGAGAGTTGTACCCATGTTGTCAAACAACCCTCTCCAAAACAAACTCGTCATCCGTGGATCACGGTCACTAATGATAGACGTAGGCAAGCCATGATACTTGAAGATGTTCGCCATGAACAACTTCACCATATGATCCACTTTAATTGTCTTCCGCACGGGAATGAAATGAGCCTGCTTACTGAACCTGCATATGATAGTCCAGATGCCATCATTTCCCGTTTGTGTCCGTGGAAGATCAAATACAAAATCCATGGCAATGCTCTCCCAAGGTCTATCCGGAATAGGTAAAGGCTGTAATAACCCTGGTGTCTTCTGACGGTCAAACTTTACCTTCTGACATACGATGCATTGCCTCACAAAGGCATCAACATCTCTTCTCAAGGTTGGCCAATAAAAGAAAGTCTCCACTGCTTTGACCGTGGCGTCAATACCTCTATGACCTGCATACGGTGGAGCATGACTTTCAATCATAACCTTGAGTCGCAATGGCCTGGTAACACACAGTCTGCCATGCATCAATAAAAACCCATCTCTGAGAGTGTAATGCTCATGCCGCTGACCCTCAGACATCTGGTCATACAACCTTTCAAAATCCTCATCATGGGCATACTGCTCTTTCATTTCATCAAGCTCATGATGATAAGCAAGTGAAACTGCAGAGACCTGTGGCTTGCGTGACAAAGCATCTGCCACTACATTCTTTTTGCCTTCCACATGCACAATCTGAAAGTGAAACATTGACAAAAAGTTTGCCCAACGCATATGCTTCTTTGAAAGCTTAGTCTGCGTGAGGAAATATCGCAAGGTCTGATGATCTGTCTGCACAGTGAAATCAGCCCCAAGCAAGTAGTGTTTCCATGTAGAAAGAGCGTGAATTACAGCCAACATCTCTCTCATACACCTGCAAATGCTTCTCGGCATCTTGCAAAACTCTACTCTCATAGGCTATCACATGTCCCTCTTGCATGAGAACTGCACCAATGCTACTTCCACATGCATCACACTGGACAACAAAAGCCTTTCGGAGGTCCGGTAACACCAATACTGGGTCCGAAGTAAGCTTTTCTTTGAGCTTTTTGAATGCTGTAATTTCCCGATCAGCCCATCTAAACGGAGTTGCTTTCTTCGTCAAAGCATGAAGAGGTGAAGCAATTTCAGCAAAGTGCCTTATGTAACGCCTGTAATAGGAACACAATCCTAGAAAGCTGCGTACATCATGCACAGTCCTCAAAGCTGGCCAATTAAGTATTGCTTCCACCTTTGCTGGATCCATACGGACTCCATGACCAGACACAATATGCCCCAAGAAATGTATCTCCTGCAAAAAGAACTCACTCTTCTTGCCATTAACCACCAACCTATGGTTTCTGAGTTCTGCAAACACAATGGCCAAATGCCTTCTATGCTCTTCCTCAGTTCGTGAATGCACAATCATATCATCAAAGAATGTGCCCACAAACTCTCTATGAGGTCTGAAGATCCTGTCCATCATTCTGTTAAATGTGGCAGGCGCATTTGTCAAACCAAAGGGCATAACCAAGAACTCATACAACCCAAATGTGGTTCGGAATGCTGTCTTATGCACATCCTCGGGTCTAATGCGTATCTGATGATACCCGCTTTTCAAGTCAATACGACTAAAAACTGTGGAGCCCTGTAAGCGGTCCAAGATGTCATCGATCCTCGGTATGGGGAATCGATTCTTGATGGTATTCTTATTCAGCGCCCTGTAATCTATACACATGCGCCAAGAACCATCCTTCTTCTGCACTAAGAGCACAGGTGAGCAAAAGGGTGATGAGCTAGGCTGAATCAACCCCTTATTCAATAGCTCCTGCACCTGACTCATAATCTCTTCCTGTTGGGCTGCACTAACACGATACGGCGGTCTATTCGGTGGAGTACTACCAGGAATCAGATCTATGGCATGATCTTCTGGCCTCTCAGGAGGTAATTCCCCTGGCAAAGACTCGGAAAAACAATCTTGAAACCCACTTAAGAAATCAGCCCTGTCCTTATCTAACATTGACAAATTAGACTTAGACTCATCATCCTGTGCATCCTTTACATAAATCAAGTACGCGGAAAGATGCTTTTTCATTACTGATGAAATCGCCGAAGCGGATACAATAGGAACAGATTCCCCTTTGAGTTTTACATCCAATACATGCTCTTTCCCTCTATGAGTCATAGTAATTTTCCTATTGAAAGTATCCACCACCGCATGTACCCTGTGGCACCATGGCATCCCCAACAAAACATCACAGCCATCCAAAGGCATGATGAAGAACTCCTCGCTGTCCACATAACCCTGCAAATGAAGCCGAAGCTTCCCAATGATAGGAGTAACGGGTTCTGCATACCCTGGACAAGCCATATTTGCCTCATGTAACGGCCCCATCTCCTCTGCGCGAATCCCCAATCGGCCAGCCAAATCTGGTGAAATGAAGTTGGCTCTAGCACCTGTGTCAAAGAAGATCAAAGCATTCTGATCTCTCACTTTGCCCCATGCCCTGCACAACTCTGATGCTTCACCACTTAGCTGCTCCCCCACAAGATCAGGAACTAAGCCTGCAGAAGGCTTTGGTTTCTTTGGCTTGGGCTCTCCTTTATTGTCAGGATCCTTTTTGGACGTTCTCTTGGGACAATTGAATGACATATGCCCCTCTTCAGTACAGTAAAAACACTTTTGAGCATCTCTCAAAGCCTGTCTTTCCTCTGAAGTCCTCTTGGGCATTGGCAACTTCTTATACTTTGTCTCTGAAGACCCGTTAGTATCACGAGAAGCATGCCCAAATTTTTCAGCTTTCTTGCCCAACTTCTTACTGCCTTTAAATCCAGATGAACCACCTGTGAGTAACGCATTGGCTGTCATAGCATTCTCAATCATCTGTGACATGTTCGTTACTCTTGTCTTTATACAGTAATCTCGTACCTCCTTGGGCAGCCCACAACAATACTTCTCTACCTGCTCAGATAACGGCACAGCACGATAAGAAGTCACTGGGAGTAGAGCTTCCCAAAACTTCTTGTTATAATCCTCCAAACTATCACACTTTGAAGCATCCAGCTTGTGCCATGCGGTCATAACATCCACCTCAAATGTAGACGTGAGCCATACGGAAGAGAAAACCTGTTTGAATTGGACCCATGTGGTGGGTGCTATGCCCTGCAAAAGAAGAGTAGACCACCACTGCAAAGCATTGCCCTTGAGAAAAGTGGCAGCTTTCCTCACCTTCGAGGACTCTGTGTAATTCCCACCAGAAAAAGCAGCATCAAACTGCTGTAAAAAGGTAAGTGCCTTCAATTTATCCTTGGCCCCACTGAAAGTGTCAAACTTCACTGCAGCTCCTCCTTCCTTGTAATCCTTCGCCTTTCCCATAGGCGTTAGATTATCATATGGAAGTGGTTTCGTAAGATTGCTGCCCCCAACATTCATACCCATCATTGGGTCAACATTTCCCATTCCAACACCAGGCATACCATACATCCCAGCCATGTTTCCAAACATTCCATGCTGCATACCTGGCTGCATGCCACCAAACATATTGCCTTGCATCCCAGGTTGCATGCTTCCAAACACATTTCCTTGCATACCGGACTGCATACCACCATACATATTCCCTTGCATGCCAGGCTGAAAATTGGCTCCAAAAGGCCCATACATACCCATGCCTCCCTGAGGATAACCCCCAGTAATGCCCCAACTTGATTCATGGTACACAGACTAGTTTCGTCCAGGATCGGAGTATTCAGGACAACATCTTCATCTTCTGGGTGGTGACCGCATTGGCCAGGATGCGTCAGCTGGATCTGATTGTTCTCCTTCTTGATTTAAAGAAAGCCTATGACAGAGTAGATTGGGGATTTTTTTATTTTTTATTTTTTGGGGGGGGATGGGGATGATGTGCAGGATGGGTTTCTTGGGGGAGTGGGTCCAAAGTGTATTAGGACTCGACTTGGCTTCACACAGCCAGGTTCTTATTCATGGAGCTACATGTGACAGATTTTTGTTTTCTCGCTGAGTCCGACAGGGGTTCCCTCTAGCACCTTATCTCTTCCTCTGTCTCGCTGAGGCCATGAGTAGTTCTCTCTCCATCCAGGACACCAAGCTTTAGGGACACTCTTATCTTCCCATCCGAACGCAAGAGAAGCTGCTCAATTTCAAGTTTGCTGATGACACGGCAACATACATGTCGGGGGACGAGGGAGCCTCTGGAGATTTGTTGAGGCGATTGCAATTCGTGCAACCGGAGCACAGATCAACTAGCACAAGTCGTGTGGATTTTAGGTTGGTTCATCGCCTAGCCCAATTTTGGCATCCAGTTGAGGCTTTTCAGTAGTACCCCGAGGGGCACTTGGATGCTAGGTGGGCATCGACATCTCCCCTGAGCAACACCTAGCCCCTCTTCTTTTGAGCATTCGGAAGAAGTTGCCATATTGGAGTTCTGCCTAGTGTTCCTTAGCTGGCCGGTTTTGGTGGCGAACCAGGTTCTTCTCACCACCATGTGGTACATCACCTCCTAGTGGTCTTCTCCCGAGCCTATATTGGTCAAGTTGAGCGTTTGATTCAAAACTTTCAATGGGTTGACAACGACGCGAGACCCGCTCGGGCCAAGGTGGCTTGGAGAGTGATCATTCAACCATGATGCAGAGGGGGCGTGGGCATCATTGACCCCTCCATTCAGAGCCATGCCCTAGTGGGCAAGTTGATTGTTCGAGGTCTTCTTTCGGGTGGTGAGCCTTGGAAACACTTCCTCCTGGCTAGGATCTCCACCCGCACCTTGATCTTGGGAGGTCCTTGGCCTTAGAGCATGAGATGGATTTTCACAGAGATGCGGGCATGTGGCTTTAGTCTAGCATTTGAGGACAAATTTGGAGCCAGTCTCTTGCGTGCTTGGGATCATCTGAGGCCGGCCCTTCAGCAATCAGCTCCAGTAGCTTGCAAGGAGCCACTCCAACAGCCTTTGATTTGGAACCCCATGGTCCGTTTGCCTAGAGGTCACATGCTCGAGGCTCACCCGCATGTATCGTGGGGAGCTTTGAGCACGGCCCCCACTAGGTCATTTGGAGATTGGCTTACATTCAGACAGCTGCCCCAGAGGCATAGGAGAGAGGCCTTATTGGGATCCGGGGCAAAGGCAAACTTAGCCTCGAGGTCGACTCCTCCATCCCTTCGGAGGGCTATGGGATAGTTTTTGGCCATGAAAGATCACTCTTTTCATGTGGCAACTGGCACATAGGAGCTTAGCACTTGGCACTTGGCACTTGGTTGGCCATTAGGGGTAGACCAGCATTGTGTCAAAGGTGTGGCCATCCCCAGGAGTCTTAGCAAAATTGTGTTTGGGATTGCCCGAAGGCTCCGCAAGTTTGGCAGAGGATCCTACGCATTT
This sequence comes from Cibotium barometz, assembly GCF_041138505.1. Lineage (NCBI taxonomy): Eukaryota > Viridiplantae > Streptophyta > Polypodiopsida > Cyatheales > Cibotiaceae > Cibotium > Cibotium barometz. The sequence goes on along the minus strand of NC_141048.1, from coordinate 44,441,846 downwards.
TCACTACGGATCGGGCCCCTTCCCGTATTGTTGCGTGGGGTACAGTTGCTTGGGCCACTAAGGCCGTGATCATCATGCCATATGAGGAGGAAGGTGGGGGACCAGCTAGCCCTTCAGGCCTCACACCTTCATATTTCTACAGTGCCAGTTCCAGCTTCTCTTATAGGTCGTTGGACTCTAGGTTCTAGCGAGAGATGGGAGATTTGCAACAGTATAGCTGCGTGGCATATATGGAGAGCAGCGAGCTCAATGCAGCGAAGCCATCGAAGGCACCCTCGCCCCTCCAACGGAATCTATCTGGAGCATCTGGCTTGATATCATTCATACCCTCCGTGGTCAATGGGGGCAGCTTCAGGGTGGCTCAAACTACATGCGAAAGCACCGGGAGGCCTTCTGGAGGATCTGACGACACGGTCCCTTTCTTACAGATAGTGGTGGTTGGCGAGCCCACTAGACCACCTTGTGGTTTTTCCCCCCTCCCCCCATTATATGAGGTAGCTTTCTCCTCCTAGAGCGGCCAGCCGGAGGAGAAGTGCATCCTCCCCTTTTGTACATCTTGACTCTCGTTTCCCATTTGGGGATGGGTTTGTACATAAGCCATTTTAGCACTATTGGTGTTAAGCAAGGATGTCCATTATCTCCCACCCTGTTTGGATTATACATTGATGAGTTAGCAGATTTTGTGGACAGAGGGGGGAGGGGGGGGCAGTGGATCATCTTTGGCAGATCTATATGTAGCTTTGATGCTTTACGTAGACGATGTAGTACTTGTCTCGGATACACAGCAGGGGTTACAGCGGCACATGGATGCCTTGGGAGAGTTTTGTAATCAGAGGGGCCTGACGGTCAATCTTGTTAAAACCAAGGTTATGATTTTCAATACCACGAAGCAAGGGCGGGAGACCACCCATATCTTATACCGGTACAGACGTGTGGATGTAGTGACTTCATATGTATATTTGGGTGTCACCTTTACTAGCCTTGTGGGGAGGTTTTGCATGAGACAGGCAGTTCAAGACAAGGTAGCCAGAGGGTATGCAGCTTTAGCTTTACGTGAGAGGCAATGTCACTGGGTGCATTTTCAGGAACCCCGTACAAAGGGATGGCTTTTTGATACCATGGTCACACCAGCCTTGATGTATGCATCCCCCATTTGGGCTCCAGGACTATCAGCAAGCGGGTGGCGAGGTTTAGAGCGCCCACAGATACTTATGTTCTCATGGATGATTCATAGTAAAACCTCGATGCCACATGAGATAGTTTTGGTAGAGTTTGCATCTTCGCCCATGCTAGTGGAGGCACTCTTTTAGACAATGGCATTTATTTAGCGGGTTAGGCACATGCCCTTGGATAGATTACCGAGACAGGCCCTAGAGTCATCAGAGCGAGTAGGAGCATCAGGGTGACAGTCATGGTATGCAGAGGTTTTATAGTGGTTTTCACTACATGGGATGAGTATGGACAGGCTCCCTGCGTTTCAGTACGATGAGGACCATCTGACCATGAGACTCTCCCGTGTGGAGAGAAACCGTACGTCGGGATTTGATACAAGTGCGCATGGCATGAGACATATATACATCCATGTAAATCGGTCTCTACACAAACCCATCCTCTGTGAGCTGTAAGAAATGATTGTGGTAGTGCTGCGCGGCCTGTTCACATGAAGAGGTTGTGGAGGATCAATCCATGTATGACGTGTGTATAGCACTATTGGGCAGCTTCGGGTATCTTCACACTCTAGAGATAGAGGCAGGGAGAGCTATAGGAGCCCCGAGGGAGACACGTATCCATAGTCACCAGAAATGTTTTGGGAGTTTTTGGCGTTTCGGGGTTTTTGACGTTTCGGGGCAAAACGTTTCGGCCTTCGGTGTGTGGGAGAAGGAATTAGGGTTAGGTTATGTGGGAGACATACACAGAGAAACAAGGGAGAGAGAGAGAGAGAGAGTTGTGGGGATAAGTCAACTCATGAGGCATGTGTGTGACTCCCCTATCACACATGTATATTGCACTAGTACACATAGTGCACTTAGTACATTAAAAGTACTAAGTGTACTATGTACTATAACTTATGGGCTCGTACACACTATAAGGGTGGGCATAACGCCTTTACCCCAACAACCTCCCACTTAAAGGCAAAGTGCCCTTAAGTAAAGGAAAAGAAAAAATCAGCATGTACATGATAATATACAAGGCCATATCAAGGCTGAAACTGGCCTCATCCAATGCCCATCAAGTGTCTGCAATGAGCAAACCGCTCCGGAGGCAAACTCTTTGTCAACAGATCAGCCGGGTTGTCATCCGTGTGAATCTTAACAAGCTGAATTTGCTTGTTCTCTATCACCTCTCTGATGAAGTGATACTTCACATCCACATGCTTCGTCTTTGCATGAAAGACAGGGTTCTTTGCCAACTGGATGGCACTCTGACTGTCACAATGCAACAATGGAATATCCCCTGTATAACCCAAATCAACCACTAACCGAGATAGCCATAATGCCTCCTTGCAAGCCTCAGTGGCTGCAATATACTCGGCCTCTGTAGTAGATAAGGCTGTGCACTTCTGCATCCTGGATATCCATGACACAGCACCTCCTGTGAATGTAAACACATAACCGGTAGTAGACTTCCGGTTATCTGGATGACCGGCATAATCCGAATCCGTGTAACCATGCACTAATGCATCCTGTTTGCCAAAGCAAATGCACAAATCCTGTGTGCCCTTCAGGTATCTCATGACACCTTTCATTGCTTCCCAATGCTTCTTGCCAGGGTTGGCCATGTATCTAGAAACCACTCCCACTGCAAATGCAATGTCCGGCCTAGTAGCAACCATGGCATACATGAGACTGCCACAAGCTGAAGCATACGGAATCTTGGCCATATCAGCCCTGTCTCTATCTGACTGTGGGCTGTCCATAGCACTGAGTTTCACATATGGAGGCAAAGGAGTACTAGTCTTCTTCCCCCCGTCCATATTGAACCTCTGCAAGACTTTGCCAATGTATTCCTTCTGAGACAAATACAACACATGCTGATTTCTGTCCCGAAGTATCCGCATACCCAAGATGTGATTAGCATCACCCAAATCTGTCATATCAAAGGTTTGATGCAGCCTCTGCTTCAAGGCATCCATCTCTTTACGAGATTTCCCGGCAATCAACATATCATCAACATACAAAATGAGAATCAATAGACTGCCATCCAAAGCTTTCTTGGTGTACAAGCAGTGATCTATGTCACTTCTCCTGAATTTTTGTGATTTCATGAATGTATCAAATTTATGATACCATTCTCTTGGTGCCTGTTTGAGCCCATAAAGACTCTTTTTCAGCTTGCATACAAGCTTCTCCTTTCCACTTACTGCATAACCCTCTGGCTGCTGCATATATATCTCCTCATGGAGATCACCGTGAAGAAAAGCAGTCTTCACATCCATCTGAATCAAGTCCAGATCATCATGTGCAACCAAAGCTAACACAGCTCTAAGTGTGGTCATTTTGACCACTGGAGAGAAGATTTCATCAAAGTCCACACCATATTCTTGCTTGAAGCCCTTAGCCACTAACCTGGCTTTGTATCTTGGCTTAGCATCTGGTGCAACTTTGAGCCTGTAAACCCACTTGCATGGCAAAACCTTCTTGCCTGCAGGCAAATGCACCAACTTCCAAGTTCCATTTTTGTGCAGAGAATCCATCTCTGACTTCATGGCACGCTCCCATAGAGCTTTGTCTGCCCTCTGTAAAGCCTCCTTATAACATGAGGGCTCCCCACAGTCAGTGAGCATCAAGTAGTCAACCCCTGGAACAAACCTGTCAGGGGCTCTGGAGGGTCTAGTGGACCTCCGTACCCAATGACCATCATTTGCAGGTTGCTGTCCAGCCTGCATATCACCCATTGGTGGCTCGTGTTCCATGCCATAAGGCTGAAAAATCATGCCCGGTATCTCCTCTAACTGTGGTATATCCATAGGGATATCTTCTGCCATCTCTGGCTGTCCATTTGGACCATTTTCAGCACCATTTAAGGGCTGGTTTTCCTGCTGTAATGGCTGATTTACAGCCCTTTGTTGTTGTCCATGATGTCCATCATCATCAAAGATGACTCTGCCAGGCTCCTGTTGCCTTGCAGGCTCCTTATACATGCATGTTTCATCAAAAATGACATCATTGCTGCGTATGATGTTTCTATTCATGGGATCCCAAAGTCTATACCCCATTTCACCTCTGTCACCATATCCTAGGAATATGCATTTATGAGACTTAGGATCAAGTTTGGTGCGCATTTCCCTGCGTATGTGCACGTACGCAAGGCAACCAAACACTCTCAAGTGCTTGTATGACGGAGGCTTCCCTGTCCATACTTCTTCTGGCACTTTCCCACCAAGCCTCGTGTTAGGTGACCTGTTTATAAGGTGAACGGCTGTCATAACAGCTTCAGCCCAAAAACCATGAGGTAATGCAGCATGTGACAACATAGAACAGACCTTCTCCTGTATGGTCCTGTTCATCCTCTCTGCTGTCCCGTTTTGTGGAGGATCATAAGGAGCAGAGAGCTCCCTCTTGATGCCTTTAGCATCACAAAAGTCCTGAAACTGTTTGGACATATACTCTCCACCATTGTCGGAACGCAAAGCCTTCAGTGTTTTGCCAGTTTGATTCTCAACAAGAGCAACAAACTTCTCAAACACTGAGAATGTATCACTCTTCAAACGAAGAGGATAAACCCACACCTTGCGTGTGGCATCATCTATAAAAGACACAAAGTATTTTGCCCCTCCCAAAGAAAGCTGAGGCATCTCACATACATCTGTATGCACAAGCTCTAACTGAGCATCTTTCTGTCCAAGAGCTTTCTTGTGGGGGCACTGTAGTTGCCTACCATATATACAATGCTCACAAAACTGAAAACTTGAAAACTTTAGAGAAGGCAAGTAACCCAAACGAGACAATTGCTCCATTCCTTTGACACTCATGTGTCCCAACCGACTATGCCACATAGAGATTTCCGGCAGCTCGGTTGCATTTACATTAGCATGGTGACAAACACCTGCATGCATAAAGTAAAGAGTGTCCACCTTAGAGCCTCTGGCAACAACCAGTGAGCCCTTACTAATTTTCCACTTTCCACTACCAAATGTGGTAACATAATCAGCATCATCAAGCTGTCCAGTAGAAAGCAGATTCTTCTTGATCTCAGGCACATGCCTGACATCATGGAGCATAAGCTGTGAGCCATCTGAAAACACAAGCCTCACATCACCTCTGCCAAGAATCTTGCATGCATGGTTATCACCCAAATAAACCACTCCTTCATTGCCAGCAGTATACCTGACAAACAAGTCTCTGCAACCTGTGACATGAAAGGAGGCACCTGAATCAATGATCCATGAGTGCATACCATGACCACCTGTAAGAAGTGAATGGGCATCAAGTGAAGACGTAAAGAGGACCTCATCCTCACTGCCACCTGCGTGTGACACATTGATTTCTTCAATCTTGACTCCACTTTTGCCCTTTGGCTTTACATCTTTGGCTTCATCTTTCTCTTTGTCTTTGCCTTTTCCCTTTTCCTTTTGATCATTTTTCCATTTGTAGCATTGCTTTTTAATGTGTCCCTTCTTGCCACAATAATGGCATTCCAAATCCTTTTTGGAGCGAGACTTGCTCCTTCCCCGTTCTTGGCTTTTTCCCCTTTGTTGGGATCTCCCACGTGCATTCATTGCATTGGACTTTCCAACAGAGTTGTTTTTCCTGTTCATCTCTTCTTGAAGAAGAGCACCCTCAACATCTGCATATGACAGCATAGCATGCGAATTGCTAGTGGCTGTCCTGAATGTGTCCCAACTCTCTGGCAAAGTGCATAACAGAAAAGTGGCTTTGAACTCATCGTCCATTGCCAACTTTTGATTAATGACCTGGCTGACAATACCATTAAACTCATTTAGATGGGCTGTCATAGACGCCCCTTCCTTCATCTGAAGACCTATGAGTTTCTTCAACCAATACACTTTGCTTGAGGCACTTTGTTGGGCATACAAGTCCTGCAATCTCTGCCACATTCCCCAAGCTGTCTTCTCTTCACGAATGCTGAAAAGTAATGAGTCTGACACAGACAACATGATAGTAGATCTTGCCAGCTCATCCATATCTTCCCACTCTTCAGCAGTAAGAGAAGCGGGCATTACACCCCTTTCTTTGATAGGCTTGTGCTGCTTTTTCTGGAGCAACACATTGTAGCACTGGGTTTGCCAAATATCATAATTATGCGAGCCTTCAAGCTTCTTGATGTGAAGCAATGAAGAGCTCTCACCTGTGGTTGCCATAGCAAAATGCAACCTGTCAATGCCTGACTCCCTGCAAAATGTGCAAACACTGCACCAAAAGCACACAAAGTGCTCACAGTTTTTCTCCCAAGCTTTATCTCTCACTGCGGAAGCACAAATGCAACTTTTCTCCCACTTTATGTGATGAAATCACCAAAATCTGGTTGCTGCAGATTTTGGACAGCACCTTAAATGTGCTCTGTTGCCCTTCCAAAGTACTGTACACAGCAGTACCAAGTGCTCACCAATGATGTACCAAACCTGTACCGGCAAGTACAGCAACTGAAATTGAACCTTTTGGTCACTCAAAACAGTGTACAGCCATGCCAAAACTTGCACAAAGCTGTGCCAAATCTGTACCAGCAGGTACAATAGCAATAAATGCTCTCTTGGCTGTCCAAATGAGTGAAAATCAGACTTTTACAGTCCTGTACACTGCATACAACAGTTCCGAACAGAAATTGGGCAAAAGCCCCTTGACTGCAAGCTGATTTTTGAGGATTCAAGGCATAAATGTCTTGCCTGCTGCTTTGCCAAGCTCAACAAGCATAAAAACTTGAAAAGCCCCTTGATTTAAGATCAATTTCTGATCATACATGGTACATTGACGCACATGAAGGCATCCAGAGTGTTCACGATGCTTCCCCCTGGCCACATATACATCAAATACATGAAACCCCCTTGATTTACAGGCACATTGAGTGCTTGTAAGGCATCAACACATTATCCACAGCATCAAATGCGATTGCCTGCATGCAAATCAACCAAATCGGCACAAAAGCCCCTTGATTTGCACTGCAATTTGCTGCAATTTTGCCCAAATGTGCGATTTTTCACATCATACAGCATGTATGAGTGCCCAATGGCACAATTACATCAAAAGCCCCAAATTATAATGCCCAATGTCCTGTCAATTGACTGCAAATGTGACCAATGTCACCGATTTCCTGCCAATTGACCTGGGGTGTGACCAATGTCACCCAATTTTGCTAATTTTGCTCAAAATTTGAGCAATTTGGCACGTGTACCTGCTCAATTGCAAATAATGGACATAAAAATTCCCGAAATTGAAGCAAAATACCTCTAATTTGGGCTGAATTTGAGGGGCAATTCTGATTTGAGGGGCAATTCTGATGTTGACTGCTGATTCGTGTGGATAATTAGCTGCTGCTGCTGTAGAGGACACGTGGCTGTTTTTGGGCAGGCGAAGGACCAGACGGACAAGCTATGGCTTCTCTCGCAGTGATGAAGTGCGGTGTGGCAACAGTGGCGGGACTGCAGCAACGCCTCACGACTGGAAGGTGGGCTTTGTCGGACTGCACCTTGGGTGACGTGGACTAGCGCTGTCCGCCCTGCCTTCGCTAATGTGTTTCCGCTCGTTGACGTATTCGCCTAGCGCCTACACGATTAGAGTCGCTCACGTAGCCAGCTTGTTGTATTACGCCTTCGCCTGCGTATTTTTATGCCATCGCTCCACGCTTCTCGCCTTCGCTCAACGCCTGGCGCTGCTTTCGCTTCAGTTTCGCCTAGCGCTAGCTTTGCTGCCTTCGCTTGATTAGCTGCGCCTGACTCCTTGCTAGCTGAGAGCAATTGTGTGGGGTTATGCCTTGTGGCCACCAACACTTTGCTGCGAGCCGGTGCCTGCTATCAAGGAGAAGAGGGAAGAGGGAGGGATCACTAAGCTCTGATACCAGTTGTGTGGGAGAAGGAATTAGGGTTAGGTTATGTGGGAGACATACACAGAGAAACAAGGGAGAGAGAGAGAGAGAGAGAGTTGTGGGGATAAGTCAACTCATGAGGCATGAGTGTGTGACTCCCCTATCACACATGTATATTGCACTAGTACACATAGTGCACTTAGTACATTAAAAGTACTAAGTGTACTATGTACTATAACTTATGGGCTTGTACACACTATAAGGGTGGGCATAACGCCTTTACCCCAACATTCGGCTGAGAAACGCCAAGGTTTCGGATTTTTTTCTAGATAATTTTGCATTGCTAAAGTTCCAAAAAATAGAAACTTTTAACTTAGAGAAACTTCTTTTTTTTTTTTTGAGAAACCAAAAAAATCAGGAGTTCTTAAACGTTTCTTGGGTTTCGGGGTTTCGGAGTTTCTCACTCAAGAAACACGTTTTCATGTGACTATGCATGTATCTGTAGATTGTGCCACATAGAGGTGGAGACAGAGGAGCATTATGTTTGCCATTGCCCAGTATACTATGAGATTCGGGGGAGATACCACTGTCTCTTCAGGGAGGAAAGATGCTTGGGTGGATTTTTGATGGAGTTACGACGTCATAGAGAGCGGCTATTACAGCAGCTCCCACAACAAAGGGATACATCTCAGACACAGATCACTACCTTCTTCTAGCCACTCAGTGGTGGGACATCCTCCACAGCTCCTTCGGTCCAAACCGGGTCACTCGGAGACGCACTATCTATACATCTACGATAGAGGAGTGATATCAGCCCGAGCGAGAGAGCTACGATCCAGGAGACGCCCTGCCCACCTGGCCCTCGCCCCCCAAGTTTCCACCAGACACAAATTGATGAGATCTTAAGGAGACATAGCAGAGAGGACAGACCCCAAATTGATCTAGCACAGATTGGGAGATATCTTGCCCCTAACCCGATGTATGACATCCTACACCCAGCATTGGCACCGATTGGAGCTAGATGCTTTATTGGATGTATTTACCCCCCCTCCCTTAACCAGAGCCTTGTATGAGATTTAGCCTTTTTTTTTCTTTTGTATCCATTTGATGTCCATTGAGACATGATCATTATGTACATAGGTTTTGTCTCATAGGCCGTTTTTTGGCCTTTAGAAGACGTTAATAAAATCTCTTTCTTTCTTTCTTTCTCAATAACTAATAGAAAGATCTTTTTCCCAGAAAAAAAAAAGTTGTTTGGCCATGTATGACATTAGCAATATAACCTTATTACATAAAAAACGGCCTAGGCTTAATACTAAGCAACTGCAAAACCCATGTTTAACGCTTGGACTCCAGTGAATTTAGAAGCAAGGGGTCCAGCTCATGACATCAGTGGGCTAGGAGAGGTGCTGGTTATACCCCTCTGTGTGACCCTTTCACTCCAGGTCTGTTATCTCTGCTTACTCAGCATGTCTAGAATGTTAGATTCAGATCCATCAGGGTGGCCATACCCCCCCACAAAGTCTTACTGGTTGTCCAAGGGCATAATAGGTTGAGTTTTGGAAGCACCTTTGAAGCAGCTTCCGCCTGCGCAAAGCAGCTTCAAAAGCAGTTTTAGTTAAATATTAGTGACTAATTACTTAGATGGATGTTACACATGTATCCATGAAAATACGATGTCTTTATTTTTGCAGGTATCCTCAGTGCATAGTCTGGATTGAAGCTTCATTCAAGAAAATGTTCAGAGGACAAACTAAACTGAACTTGAAATCTAGGGTATAAAGGGGGAACTGCATGTGCTGTTGGGAAATGGCTGAAATGGAAGAGTGGAAATGGCCAACACAAGGAAACATTCCATTTGGAAATGGAAACAGTGAAATGGGTGATGTCAGGGCATCCCTGTGTGGGTGGATCTTGGGCATCTGAGAGGACTTCTCTTACCCCATTGATCTTCATGATAGAGGTAGTAGGGTGGCTGTTCCTCACCAGGAGGCTGCCAAGGAAAGTCATGCACGTTGTACAAATAGTGAGGATGGTTAGGTTCCACGGGTGCACAAGATCCCATCATAATAGTTGTGGATTCTTCCTAGTGACTTAGGAGAAAAGACCATTGGCTAGGCTGCAGTGGGATGTAGGAGAGTGGTGCTGGCAACAATCTTGTGTGTGACCTTTCACCCTGATTACCCTATCCCTGCTTACGCAGCATTGCTGGATTGTTAGATCAAGCTCTATCAGCATTTCCATATCCCCCACAAACAGTCACACTCTGTTGAGTTTTGGAAAAACTATTGAAGCATTTTCAGCCTGCGCAAAGCAGACCTGTAAAGAAATTCTCATCAGAATGCCTAGCGCCAGATGAATGCTACGCAGTATGTAGTCGTTGAAACTCCAAGGTCTGTTATTTGCAGGTATCCTCAGTACATTGTGTGGGTTGAGACTTTGTTTGAGAAATGTTGGCTTTAGGGGACTTAACTAAACTGATCTTCAAAACTAGGGTGCAATGAGGAAACGGCATGTGCTGTTGGGGGAACGTCTGACCATTTCGGAAATTGAAATTTGGTGTATTTTCCATGACTATGGTAGAATGGGTAGGCTAGTCTTGAGGAGTTTAAATGTGGAAGTGACGCTCCTATCTTCAGTTGAATGGTAGCCTCCTTTTGTATGTAAGTAATCAATGGCTCATGTTGTGTATTTCTTCTAAACGTCCCTTTAGTTACTGTTCTGCTGCACTAACCTTCATGTAAAACAACCTATTTTGTAGATTGAAAAACTTCTGGGTAAGAGGAAGACGGAACTATTTGGGAAAGATCTATTGGATGCAATAAATAATTATACATCAAAAAACTCCAGTAGTGATGTGGTGTCAGGAAGCTGGGTTTCACCAAAAGAGGCTGCTTTGTCTAACTGCCAAAAAGATTTGGAGCATCAGAAAGCAGCCAAAAGAAAAGCCCCACCGACTGTTAAAGCAAACGTGTATGCAACCAAGAGAAGGAAGCAGGATACTTCAGAGGAATGTATATGCATACAGGAAAGTGACAGCGAAAAGGATGAGTTTGCTTGAACTGGAGAAACAGGTTCTGCAAGGTCTTTTGTTATTTGCATTCCTCTCCACTTCAGGACATAGCATTGATACTTCAAACTGGAATCACAGGTTCTCTTCTATGTGGATTGCTTCAAGTGTTCCCATGCATATTTCCAGAATTCTTTCTCCAGCAATCAATTTTAGGGCATCATCACCAATGTTTCTCAGAACTTTAGAGGGAATGTGATTGGTACCCCATATATATTGCGATACTTTTGGAAACTAATTCAATGTTCCACCTCACCTTACGATTTAATTTGTACTTGGATGTATGTCACACTTCACCAATTTTTCCTAGCTGCACTCACACATGTTTATGCACATGCATGAGCTGTTATAGCTCAAGGCAAATCTGAAGGTAGAACTTTCAAACCAACCAGCAATTGCATGTCCGGAGGTTTGACAAAAACTCAATACGAAGGCCTTTGTGTGAATATATGCTCTTATGTGTGTGTGTGTGTGTGTGTGTGTGTGTGAGAGAGCATATCTTGATACAGAGTTCTACACCCACTCTTGGGCACTGATGACGTTAGTGGGTATGTCGTAGTATCTAGTCCATACTATGCATAATGGAGTTGATAGTTATATAGTCTTGTGGGTTGACTACCATGAGTATATAACATGCACGTTCCTAAAAGGTGAATTTGGGGATGTTCTTGGATTCATCTAGGTATATATATATATATATATTGTTTAAGCCTATGCAAATGAGAGTGAGCATCGCTTGAAGTCGCAGAAGCAACTGGGTGCGATGAATATAAAGGGGGAGTTAGCTGGCCACTTAGATGCAACATAGTATGTGCTGGCTAATCATAGAAGACGACCATGGTAAGCTAGTATACGTAGTGTTAAGGTGCCTTACAAGTAGAGCCCAGCCATGGTGTTAGCCTAATAAAGCTAGCAAGGGGATATAAGTATGCAATTTGTGAATTTTCTCGCATCTCGTTGTTTGCAGTCTGGCAGATATAATGCGACCAAAGGTTGGTATTTGCACGTTTGTGACGAAGGCCACATCTAGTTATTGCTAAACGAAGTTGCATGGAAAAGGAGCCTTCTGTAGTGATAAACGCGACTTGGCTTTCGTACCAAGCCTAGGCTTAAGTCAAGCCCAAGCAAACAACAATGGGCATACCAAAAGAGCGTCTACAAGCAAAAGGCTATTATGATGGGGAAATGAAGGTAAGGATACCTCTCTCTCTCTCTCTCTCTCTCTCTCTCTCTCTCTCTCTGTTCAAAGCCGGGAAGCTCATATGGAGACCTAGAGATGAGAGGATTTGTTGATTATGCCACACAAGGGTTGAGACGGAGGAGCATTACATATATCGCTGCCCAGTATACTATGAGATCCGCAAGAGGTTTCACTGTTTGTTTCGTGAGGGATTTGGTCCACTCTCCGGGATCATTGACTTCCAGGACCAGCGTTGCCTAGGCCTCTTCTTGCTTGAGCTCCGCAGGCACAAGCACACTTTCTTGAGAGAGCTTTGGTCCCAACCCCCCCCCCCCCCCCGCCCCCTTACCGCCAACCAACCATCACCAATTTTTCTGGACCCAGGAGGTGGAGGACACCGATATAGTGGATCTTGTGGACCCTCCTCGAGCTGCTCCGTACCTACCTTGCCTGAGAGGAGTTACCTCAGACCGAGCCTATGCACTCCAGCGTGCGTGACGTCCCTAGCTGTCGGCCACGATCCAGCTCCAAATCCAAGACATGCTCCACCGCCATCGAGCTACCTTTCCATGTGACATAGTTGAGGGAGACTTCTCGGCCATACTCAATAGCCCCATGCTTGATATTTTGGAGAGAGGTATACCATCTCCTGGGAGCTGATTCTTCTCTCATGTTTCTATGTTCTTAGTATTCCATGATGAGTTTCCATGGACAGTTTTGTATCACCCCAGTGAGAGAGTTATGTTTTTGTTTTATTTTCCATTCCATGATGAGATATGCCATGGACATTATTGTATCACTTTGGTCTCATAGGCCCATTGGGCCATTAGTAGACGTTTAATCTCTCTCTCTCTCTCTCTCTCTCTCTCTCTCTCTCTCCATTCTTGATCTTTTTGCTCCACTATTCACCTTCATGCCACCTAGCCATTGTGTCTATCCAGAAGGCTGGGGACCCATTGGATCCAAATAACTATCGCAACATCATGATTGTCCTCACATTGGGCAAACTTTACGAGTCAGTGTTGGAGTCCGAAGTCAATGCCAACCTTTGCAGAGAGACATGGGCACATAGCTATCGGGAAAGGAGGTTTCTAGAGGACCTATTCCACCTTGGAACATATTTTACATTGAGAGCCATCATTGAGGAGGCATGGTCGACATGGTGGAAGGTCTATTGTTGCTTTGTGGACTTTTGTAAATCCTTTGATATCGTACCATTGCATCCTAATAACTACCACACCATCATGATTGGCCACATATTGGCCAAATGTTGGAATCTAAGGTCAATGCCTTTGTAGAGAGCTAGGCACAAAGCTACAGGAGAGAGAGGTTTTTAGAGGACCTATTCCACCTTGGATTATATTTTTACATTGAGAGCCATCATTGAGAAGGGCTAGTCAAAGGGGCAAACAATCTATTGCTATTTTGTGGACTTCTACAAGGCCTTTGATATTGTACCCCAAGCGCGAGTTCTTAAACGCCTTGAGGAGTTGGCCTTTCTGTTGGAGTATGCACATGCGGAAGCATAGACAAGGAAAGAGAGAGCAAAGGAGAGAGATCACTTGTTGACAAGAGAGAGCAAAGGAGAGAGAGATCACTTGTTGACAAGATCACCTTTATTATAGCATGAGGCTTTTATAATGGCAATAGCCAGCAAGAGAGAGAGAGCAGTACAATGTGATAGGAATGGATGATACAAGTGAATACGAGGAAGCCCCTTATATAGTGAAGCAAGGAGTTGGTCGACTACCCCTAGGAGCCACTTGTTGACAAGATCACCTTTATCATAGCATGAGGCTTTATCAATGGCAATAGCTAGCTAGAAAGAGAGCAGCACAATGTGCTAGGAATGGATGATACAAGTGAATACGAGGAGGCCCCTTATATAGTGAAGCAAGGAGTTGGATGATTGCCCCTAGGAGCTCCCTGACTGCTCCACGACCCATTGAAAGGAGAAAAATGGATAAAATCCATATAAATGGACACCCCCAATACACTGAGATGCACAAGATTCTAACACCCCCTCTGCAGCTCATAGTGTGCAAGAGTTTGTAAGAAGATCGAGCTGATGAAGATGCAACCATGGGCCCTCCAATATTGCAATCACTTCGAAGAGAGCAACGCTAACCTATTTGCTCGAAACACAATGCCACCATGAACAACAAAGAAATTCCCACACCAGTGTGTAGTGAACTTCAAGAATAGAATGATGAGCTGCCAGACACACCGCGCCCATTACCCCCCAATAGTGGGCTGTGAACACATCACGTCCCAAAACCTCGAACAATGAACTTGGAATCGATCATGTCCATAATCTCTACTACACCAAAGTTGACCTTGTCTTGCTAGATTTTTAATGCTTGGAACTCCGACTCACGGTTCCCATGCACCATAAAATGGAGCTGCTTACAGCCCCCCTCTCTTGCCCACAAGCCTCCTCTAACTGGAAGCACACGGGGAAAACTTCGTGTATACTAGAGAAGAACACCATCTTGGTCTTCCCAAGCCGGGAGCCCTAGATGAGTCACGAGAAGTATCAATATCACTGTCTTATGTTGTGTCTTTGCCTTTCTTCTAAGATGAAGACTTGCCCTTGGTCTTGTCCTTCTTCTTGGACAAGTAGTCCTTAGAAAAATGTCCTCTCTTCCCACATGAGAAGCACCGACTCCAGCCTTTCTTCTATTCTGAAGCACTATGAAGACTTGCCCTTGGTCTTGTCCTTCTTCTTGGACAAGTAGTCCTTAGAAAAATGACCTCTCTTCCCACATGAGAAGCACCGACTCCAGCCTTTCTTTTATTCTGAAGCACTATTCTGAAGCAGGTGCTTGATCAAAACTACTAAGAGACACCTTGATCTTACCTTGAGAAACGAGGATGGAATCTTCTTCCAAGAGAAGGGAGCTAAGGTCATCGAAATCCAGTTGAGTGGTTGACCTGGCACCTCAAAGCCCAAGAAGCCACATCATACTCCAGGGAAATCTTGGTGAGGATAAGTGTAACCAACTAAGCAGAGACAACTAAGCAGAGAGGACAAGGCAGCACCTAGTGCTAGTAGTAGCTGGTCATGGATAACCTTCGCCTTCATAAGGAACAACTACATAGAACTACCAGTAGGAAATAATAATCCGTAGAGTTGCCCTTGCAAAGTAGCTACCCGCATCGATGAATCTTAAGCATAGAGATCCTCCAATTTGGACCATAATTGATGTGCACTGGTAAGAGTTTGCACGGTTAGTGAGACCTCCTTCGTAATGGTCCACACAAGCACGGAGTGCGCCTTCAAAGCATGATCCTCCCAATCTTGTAATTCCGCAAGGAATTCATCATCTTGAACATGGGTCCATCCAACACCTCGAGTTCTGAGGACGCTCAAGCTTCTCCTCACTACCTTGAACAATCTCCCACAAACCCTTATGGATGAACCAAATCCGCATATTCAACTTCCAATGAGCATAGTTGGTTTCGTCCAACTTGTCCTCCTTGTTCGTATAGGGGGGAGCATATCCACATCAACAAAGTACACCAAACACAAATCTCAGCACTCCAAGACTCCTCTCAAGTACTTTCCAACAAAGCGAAGCATGATGATCAATCAACCTCCTCTCAAATCTGAGAAAGAGGCTGGACAATAGCAAAACAGTCCACCAAAACGCACCGGAAACACCCAACTGGAAGGAGGGGAAGCCGGGGGGTTGTCAGGGCCACTTGTTGGGTTGCACCCCACACGACCTAGTCGTCTGATACCATGGTGGAGTATGCATAGGCTGAAGCATAGACGAGAGAGAGAGAGAGAGAGAGAGAGAGAGAGAGAGAGAGAGAGAGAGAGAGCACTTGTTGACAAGATCACCTTTATTATAGCATGAGGCTTTTACAATGGCAATAGCCAACAAGAGAGAGAGCAGTACAATGTGCTAGGAATGGATGATACAAGTGAATATGAGGAGGCCCCTTATATAGTGAAGCAAGGAGCTGGCCGACTGCCCCTAGGAGCTAGCCGATTGCTCCATTATCCACTAAAAGGAAAAAAATGGATAAAATCCAAATAAATGGACACACCCCCAATACACTGAGATGCACAATAATCTAACACTTCCCAATGGAGATGATATGGGGAGTCATGACATTGTATGAGTTAGTTCTTTGAGCACTTGGAGGCATGCTAGATAGATATGATCACTAGGACCATAGGGGGTGAAGTAGGACTCATCATATGGACTCCATTGCCCTTTTATACAATTCATATGGACTCATCAAGAAGAAGAAGTTCATTCTGTTGGTGAAGACTAGTGAGGTCCACATCTCCTTTCTTGAACATGGTTAAAGAAGCTTCCCCTTCCAAGGCTCCATTGTCTTCAGCATTCCCTCGATCCGTTCCCAGGGAAAGACCAAATGCAACTCCCTCCACCTCCCCTTCTGAGATGGAATCCTCGGAGCTACCACTTGTCTCCTCTTCATCGGATGACTTTGACTCTAAACTTTCGGAAGTTGAAGGTTCACCTTTTACTACTTTCTTGCGAGCGACAACTCTTAATGTTGTAGTGGACCTTCTTATTCTCACCTTGTAGAATAAGATCACATTGTTGAAATTTGAGCATAATGATGAGCTATGGTGGATCATACACTAGAATCAACATGATTAACAAAGTGATTAAGAAATGATTAAGACGTAATTAGTGAATAATTAGTAGATAGATTAATGTAGGCATGGATACTCAAAAACCAGCAACTTCTCATTAGGGCTATGCCTCAATTTATAGAGTTTACATCAAGCATCAAATCCCATTGATTTCTCCATGATTCACTCCCTGAATATCTCCACCTCTTGCCTGATTCTCTCCACCTCTTCTCTTTTCCCTGAATATCTCCCAGAATATCTCCACACTCCTAAATTCCCTCATGCTACCCATTATTCTCTCCCAGTAGATTCTCCTAACCTTTTCACAGGTTCTTTCACAATTACATCTCCTCTTTTACAGCCTCTATCCAAGAGCTTGTTCCCACACACACCCTATTCACTTGTATATTTCAACACCTCCCCTCAAGTGAATAATCCTAACACACCTGGACCCTGTATCAAGTTTCCCTCTTACTTGATAGCCCGCGACCAGTGCCTCAAGTCCCTAAACTCCATAGTCCTTGACACTCTCTCTCTTTATGTGTCCAAGGCTACTATAAGTGCCCGTGACCTTGACTAAAGTGTTCACACATACATCTACCACTTGGCCTACATCATCGGTGGCTCAGAGGTGGTTTTACTTTATTGGGGCAGGTTACATTGGGTTGTGGGCTCTCTCTCTCTCTCTCTCAGAAAAGATGATCCGACTCCACTTCTCTTGGAGCCTCCATGAAGTTTGCCGATGTCGTTCCTTCTTCACTGGGTTTGCTGTAGCAGTCTCTCGCCATGTGTCCTGGCTTTCCACATTTGTGGCAAGTAAAGGTCCTCCCTCCTACTCTGCCTCTTCCTCGTCCTCGTCCTCGAGAGAATCCTCCTCGGGTGAAGAATGCTTTTTCCTCTCCTGCTGTTGAGTCGAGCTCTTTCTTCTCTTTGCCTCTGCTCTCTTGCTCCAGTAGAGCTGCTTCTATCTTGTGTATCTTCAGTTCAGGTACATTCTTTAGTGTTGCTACAATGTTTTCATAATCTCCTTTGTCTACACTCTTCAAAAGTACAGCTAATGCTTCATCATCTTCTACCTTTTTGCCAATAGCTGCCAGCTGTTGCTTAATGCTTTTATATTTGTTCAAGTGTGTGATTAAGGGTTCACTTTCCTTCATGTCCAATTTGTAAAATTGCATTAATAGATTTATCTTGGAATTTTTTGCTTGTGTACCAAATAATTTATTGAGTTCATCCCATGCATCTTTTGCCCAGTGTATCCCTGTGATATGATGAATGATCTCATCATTTAAACTGAGTGCAATAAGCCCCAATGCTTTTTCATTCCTACTCTTCCACTCATTTTCCCCTCTCTCTGGGCATTCATCTCTCCCTTCAACTAATCCCCACAGATTTTTCCTCATCAGCAAATACATGGTTTTTGTTTGCCATGTATAAAACTGTTCTCCATTGAATTTGGCTATTTCCTGTGCTGAATTCATGGTGATGTGAAGGGGGTCTTACCTCTTGATCCAAATTCAAGATTCAAGGGCAGTGTCTACCCTTTTACAACTCAATCTGGTGTTTAATAGATGATTACAACAATTTTATCAGCATAAAATCACCAGAAATTACATTAAATTGAGAGTAACCAATTTGTACGAGATGGTTGGAGTATCAAACCAACTCCGATTTGCAATCTGAAGCTTTAGGGATCTGTATCAGATACCTAATGGTTAATTTGAACCCTCAATTGCACCAAAGTACAGTGATTAGCACTGATTAATCACTGATTAGCAAATTAATGCTTTGGTTTGTGTGCAGAAAACAGAGTATGCGGGGAGCTCAGATCTGGTGCCTTCCACTTCAAATGAGCTCAAATGCTTTCAAAGGCATCAATAGCAATGAGTCTAGTAGAGGATTAAGCCAAGAAACACAAGATTTGACCAAATAATGAAAGCTTAATCTCTGTTTTACCAAAGTCACCTGCAGATTTGATGAAGAGCTTGGATCTCTCTGTAGACTTGATGAAATTGATTTCTGTCTTCACCAGCTTGTAGAGCATGCATGATTACCCTTTGTGCTAAGAGGAATTGAAGACATTTGAACTGAGCAAGTAGTAATGGCAAAAACTGCAGAGAAAAAAGGCGCCTGCAAAATTAGCGATTTCTCCCAAACGTGCTGGCGGTTTGCTGCGCCGTTTTGATGGGCTGGTAGCCAGAGGTGTTGGCTAGCTTGTGTAAGAATCTTATGCCCTAATTTTGAGTGTGCTAGATGCTAGAGACCCTCCACTGGCTGGGGGTGAAGGGGAAGAGTGAAAGCTTACTAAAAATTTGATTTTTTGCTAATTATTTTACTAATCCTAATTAATTCACTAATGGGCTCATAAATCTGGTTGATTCTAGGCATGGCTCTGATACCATGTTGAAATTTGAGCATAATGATGAGCTATGGTGGATCATACACTAGAATCAACATGATTAACAAAGTGATTAAGAAATGATTAAGACGTAATTAGTGAATAATTAGTAGATAGATTAATGTAGGCATGGATACTCAAAAACCAGCAACTTCTCATTAGGGCTATGCCTCAATTTATAGAGTTTACATCAAGCATCAAATCCCATTGATTTCTCCATGATTCACTCCCTGAATATCTCCACCTCTTGCCTGATTCTCTCCACCTCTTCTCTTTTCCCTGAATATCTCCCAGAATATCTCCACACTCCTAAATTCCCTCATGCTACCCATTATTCTCTCCCAGTAGATTCTCCTAACCTTTTCACAGGTTCTTTCACAATTACATCTCCTCTTTTACAGCCTCTATCCAAGAGCTTGTTCCCACACACACCCTATTCACTTGTATATTTCAACACACGTGTCTCCCACTTTTGAATAGCCTTCACTATCAATTCTTAAGAAGATTATAGTCTTTACTCACTCAGTTTCTCTAAGGCAACTAACCTCTCTGTGAGAGGGTTTCCCTTGACATTATGTCTGAGTGCAATTCAGAGGCTTGGAAGCAAGTGTTCCATTGGCATGACTGGATCAAGCTCGAATGCAAGCTGAAAAGGCATGTTATTGACAGCCACCTTGTATGCCGTGCGATAGACCCATAGAGCAGAGTGCAACTTGTGCTCTCAATAGCTTCTCGATGCTTCTACCATCTTGGTGAGAATAGTGCACAAAGTCTTGTTTGTGCTTTCGGCCTGGCCGCTCATTTTGTTGGTAGTAAGGTGTCGACTTTTTGTGCCATCACAAGGAACTCTTTGAGCAGAACTCCACCACTTCATTTATAAAATGTGTTATCATGATCACTCACTACTTCTATTGGGCAACCAAAATAGGTAATTACATTCTCGTAGAGGAATTTGAAGTAGCTCTTGCATTTCAACTTTCTGCGTAGCTCTAGCCTCAGCCCATTTCATGAAATAATCTATCATCTCGTGACAATGATGAAACTACTTGGGTTCCCTTAGAAGCTGGGATAATGGGACCCACAAAATATAAATCCTATTTTTCAAGTGGTGGTTCAGAAATTATAGGGGTTAGGGTCATTTCATCCTTCTCGTGGACTATGGCGAACCTTTGGCATTAATTGTAATGTTTGACAAACTAGACTATGGCAAACCTTTGGCATTCATCGTAACGTTTGACAAACTGGAGTATGGCGAACCTTTGGCATTCGTCGTAACGTTTGACAAACTCAGCTACTTCTCTAAAGAGTGTAGACCACCAAAGTTCGGCCTGGAGAACCTTGCGAGGAGTAGTTATGTCTCTCGAAAAAGTGCTCTCCACCTATGCCAGAATGGTATGGCTCAAGAATGACGACGAAATCATCTTCATGAATGAACTTCCTCATGATGCCGTTTTGACCCTTCTTGTAAAGCATTTCCACTATCAATTGATAGGGGGCTGCCTTCCTAATGAGGCATTTGCCTTCCACTATCAATTGATAGGGGGCTGCCTTCCTAATGAGGCATTTGGCTCTCTCCTTTTTTATGGGCCTGTCTCTCAATGGGAAATCCATTGGCCAAGATGGGCGATATCTTCGCTCTAGTCTGGTATGTGGTCAATGTGGAACAATGTGTAAAATTAGATCCCGATTGGGGGATCTCAGGATGGGTGCAGTTGCTAATGCCTTCTTTAGTTTTTCATATGTCCAGTGGCATTAATCTATCCATTCAAAGGCAATCAGTAGCTTATACAAAGGTCTCGCATATATGGCGTACAAGAAGATAAATCTTCTATAATACCCTACATTCCCCATGAATCTCTGCACCCCCTTGGGAGCATTGGTCGATCCGAAGAGCATGACGCAATATGCATAGGTTCCCCATTCCGTAGTAAATGTTCTTGTATTGGTCAGGTGGGTCGATCGTCACTTAGTTGTAGCCAGAGAAGCCATCCAAAAAGATGTAAGCTTCTGCGACTCTTTCCAACATGTGGTCTGTGTAGGGCAAGGGATAGTGATCGTGAATTGTGATGGCATTAACCTTTTTGAGGCTACACACACTCTAATCTTTCCTTTTTTTTGGAAATGATCACTACATAATGTGACACGCATTTAGTGTACTCAATTTCGTACACAAATCCCACATCGATGAGCTTTTCTTTGACCATTCACATGTACTTGGGATTCATGTGATAGGCTCTCTATTTGGATGGTTTCACGTCTTCCTATAGAGAGATGGTATGTTTTACCACTTCCGGAGGATTTACCTTCATGTGATAGGCTCTCTATTTGGTTGGTTTCGCGTCTTCATAGAGAGAGATGGTATGTTTTACCACTCCGGAGGAGTTACCTTCATGTCAATGTATTTTCAGGCAAACCTATTCTAAAATTCCTTAAGCAAGGCTATCAATACTCCTCTTGAGGCTCAGTGAGCTCTTTGAGTTTTTCTTCCTTCTCTACCTTAGTCTTGATCTTATTGAGCTTGTGTCCACTAGCTCAACAGACCTTAGCTTGCTTGGAGCTCAAGGCTCTGTTAATCCATTCTGGGATTAACATGAGTTTTCACTGTGATTCTACATCAAATAGCAAAGACAAAGATACCAAAAGCATGTATGATCAATCCATGCAACAAGAGTGTCCAAATCTATAACTTGGATGGGCACTTGAAAATGGTCCGACGGAGTACTTGTGGTCATTCTTGCTCTAAGAGCATGTGGCAAATAAGATAGAATGGATTCCCTATGAAGTACTTCATGCATGTATTATTAGATTAAGTAGTGTGTAAGCAATAGACCACTTTTGAGCCTTGGGCACTTGATCGATCATAGTTTAAGTGTATGTGAACACACGGCCTTGTGTATAAGTCATTTTCTCTCATAATTCAAGGCACTCTCCCATTGTGCAATTGAGTCTTCCTCTTGCTAATCCTCTCTCTAATATTCTTCTTTAATGCATGCTAGTGAGTGTGTGTGAGATGTGTGAGGTGAGAGAAGAGGCGTGTAGTCCACCAACACGATGGTGTGGCAATGCTCACAGAGAGCTCACAGAGAGCTCACAGAGACGATGATGAAAATGGCTACCCAAGGTAGAGTCCTTGAAGCCGTGTGCTCGAGCTCAGCCCATTGCAAAGATCCCCATGACGGTTGTATAGCTTTCTAAGGTAATCTCTTGTGAATGTGTTTCTAGGAGAGGCCGAAAGTTCGGGTTAATACCCACTATGATTGTAGCTTGCTAAGGTAATCTCTTGTGAATGTGTTTCTAGGAGAGGCCGAAGCCCAAGCTTTGGGATCTCCTTGAAACACATTCATAAGAGTACCTTAGCAAGCTACAACTTGGGCTTCGGCCTCTCCTTGAAACTGATATTAAAGATTATGAGGGTTTACCCTTGCCAAAGTAAAAGGTTTGAATGAGTGTTTTCAAGAGAGACTCTCCATGGTGATAGAAACCTTTGACTCCTTTGGCAAGGTTGGCCGAAGAGAGACTCTCGTAGTAGAAAAGTCATCATGAGCTTCTACTGATGAAGAGGGTAGGTCTTCATTATCAATGGCAGTCGTTGGAGAGGCTATTTTCTTGGGCTGAGAGTCTACTGATATTAAAGATTATGAGGGTTTACCCTTGCCAAAGTAAAAGGTTCAATCTGTGTTGTTAGTATCAACAAGGTATAAGAAGGGATATATTGTAGAGTGGTTGTCAACACGGACTTTATTATCAAGGGCAATCATTGGAGAGGCTATTTTCTTGAGCTAAGAGTGTACTGATATTAAAAATTACAAGGAGTTACCCTTGCCAAAGTAGAACCAGGTTCAATCTGTGTTGTTAGTGTTGACAAGGTATAAGAAGAGATATATTACAGAGTGGCTGTCAACTATGAGGTTGTGAAATTATAGGTAGGAACCCATTCTTTTGATGGTGAAGTTGGAGTTGGAGGGATAGATGTTTTCCTTACCCAAAGCTTCCCACCACTTTACATCTGATTGTTCTGGATCGGTCTTGAACTATACCATTCACCTCAACTACCCACTTCATGGCATATCCTGGACCATCCACACCTTTACACCCCGACAACAGCTTCACCACCAACTTGGGTGACGCAAGGACGTGGTCACCATTCGAAAGAGGGATATGTTAACCACTCTACACATTAACATGGTTTTGCCAACCTGATCTACCATAACGCGCTTTTTGACATCTTGCTCATTTCAAGAGATACGTCTCTTTTGCAAGAGGGTATTGAAACATATAAAGCGATTTTGCTCTACACTTAATGCTACATAGAGAAAGTCTACAGACCAAGTCTACATAGTTACGTAAGACTAGTAATAGAGACCATACCATTTTTAAGTTTAACCGACATATTGAGAAAACTAGTCATTTGTATATAAGTCATTTTTTACAAGAATGATTCCCTTGCAATAGTTTACTTATGAGCTCTCCTCTTCCCTCCTCTTGCTTGTTTGTTTTTATGCCATTGAGTCTTGCTTGGTTAATGGATGCATGCCAGATAGGTTTGATCATAGGTTTTCTTCTTACAATAACTTCCTCGCCTTATATGAGAGAGAATCACCACGAAGATGGATCTCTTCCTCCATCACAGCATAGAGAGCTCTCCCTCCACTCCCTTGGCAAGGGACATTCTGGTGTGACATCGAAGTGAGGATGCGACAGACGAGCTGGCGTACCCACAATGGGATGTTGCATTTGCAACTTGAAGGCAAGATCCACTGATAGATGCTTTACAAGGCTAAGGTAAGCTCTTCATTGAACTTAGGGAGGGAAAGGCAAGGCCCAATGTTGGAAGCAAAAAGAGAAGACATGGAGGAAGACATGGGGTTCACTCTGTTAGAAGGAGGCTCCAAGTCGGTGGGCATAAACATGGAGTTCTTTGTTGTAGTAGAGACTTTGTTGTAGAGGCGAAGGGAGTTTTCAAAGTGATTAGACAAAAGCCATTGTTTGAACTAAAGAAATAGCAATTATTCAAGCTAATAAAACACGTGACTAAACTTGAACAAAAAACATTGTTATGTTGCCCTAAGTGAAGACAAGCTATGCCAAAGATTGGCAATGAGAGACGCTGATTTGAGTGCTTTGACTCACTTCACTGCAAGACAAAAACATATTATTGTGAAGTTTTTGGAGCCGTCTGAAGTCATTCCTTTCAAGGAAGGAATTTCTCTTTTGGGCCCCCTTTCTTGAAGAAATGAACCCCGCCTCAGGACTGTGTTCTCTTAAGTGAACCACCATTTATCAAACTGCAGCAATGATAACCCAATAGGCAAGTTCACAGACTAATTGCATGAAACCTCTTCACTCCTTCCTAAAGATAGGAAACTGTATTGGCATATAATGGTAGTATCTAGGATGAGTGATATGCACATGCTATCAAAGACTTCTTACATTGCTAATCAGATGACATCGATCAGGCCAAGGAAAGAGAACAAAATCAAATATCAATATATTGGCCACTTCTCACATGATGCATCTACAAAAGGCCATCTTGTGGTATGAGAAGGGCAAATTACAGCCCACCCACCCACCATAAATTGAGGCATGTACAGACTCGGTAGCTCGAAATATTGAGAGAAAAATCTATGTATTACAGAGTGATTACTACCTTGGCAATAAAGCGAAAGTCAAAGCCTCCGGTTAACCTTGCCAAACCTCCTCGCCAATCCAAACACAAGGCCTCTTCCCAAAGCTCCCCTATCAAGACCACAGGCAAGAATGACTGCTCCACCAACTATCAGCCACTTCCAGCCATTAAAATGTCCACAATTCCCAGCATCTTTGGGAATGTCATTCAATGCAATGGCATCATGATGCTGCATTGCAGAATCATCACTAGAATCCTCATTTGATGTAATTGAGCCAGAATCCTCAAAATAATTGGCAGGCACTCTTGTATATAATTGTGCCATGTAAGCACTCTGAGAGAGGGTCTTTACAGTGGAGCGATACACTTGATACTTCCGTAGCCCTGGCTCCATCTTTTTGACGCAACCCCACATCCCTTGTCGGACACCAATCTTAGCAATCTTTTTGGGAATGTGCATGTCTTCAGCGTGGAAGAAGATCACCTCACTTGCAGTCATTTGCCCAGTATTCTTACTGGATTCAGCTGCATGGGAACAAAATGGTAATCAGCTAACTCATAGTTTTAATAAAACACCAGAAACACCAAGCCCACACTATCTGTTGAGCCCCATAACTGGAGATGAATGCTAGAACACACCTGCTCGGACACACCAACTTGAGTAGTAGATATCAACCCTGAGGGGCTTATCTTGCCGAGGGATGGCATCATAGGGTACAGCCTGCATTCCCATCAACATAGGAGTCAACATCTCCAATAAGAACATTCCCTAGCTATGTAAGCAATCAGTTCTTGGGGGAGGGCTTCAGACCCACGCACAAAGTCTGCAAGAATTGCTGCCAAACCGGTGCAGGTGTCTGTCTACCTTTCTCACGGGGGGTAAACAGACCCACAATATGATTATTTTTCCCCTTCATTCAACCAAATTCTGTGGACCAAGTAACTAGCGGTGAAGGTAGATACTCAGCCCCATTGCATGCAATGACCGCCAGAGTCTGGCTTGGACAATTTTTTGCATTTTCGCATCGGTGACTAGGTAAATATGGTTGGCCAGCTCTTTGCATGTCCACAGACCACCTAAATTTGAAAGGCAGGAGGCATCTATGTTTTTGTAAACCACAATGGTAGGTGAGGGGTTTCCCGACAGACTTGTGAATTCCCCCTTCACACTGTGAGCGATGATGGTGAGGTAGACCGCAAAACGTACCTTGGTGATACAATAGAAAGTGCCCCCCGACTCAAAAATCCTTCGACCAATCAAATATTCCCGATCACTACAAAAAAAAGGAAACTGCAAAAATTGCAGAAGGGCTGTCAGAAACTCCCATTATTAACAAAAGTTCTAACCTGCAAGTAAAAAAGCACTCACTTTTCTGACCCAGTGGGCAATCTCTGCTCCAGTGTCCATGCATCCTTCTAAAGCCTTCGTGTAGATAAGCATCTCATCCCAAACAGATCGAAACTCATCATCCCAGTAAAAGTCCTTGACTATTTCCGGAGAAGAATCCTCAAACACTGTACGGCTCTTGTACTCAGTAGGGCCTTCCTGCACAAGTTTTCACTCACCCATTAAGCCAATTGGAGAAAGCCTAGGGTAGAGGGGCCAACATAGTGACAGCTAAGCTTCTGGCCCTCAATTAAGGCCAAAACCTCTGTGATCTTTCAAGTTGATGCATCACAAGATTTGCATTTACTTGTCAAAGTAATAGACAGGCAAATGCTATTAAAGAATTTGTAGCTACACAAATGCTATTAAAGAATTTGTAGCTACACAAATGAGGGAAAATTGCGTGAGAGATGTGAAGCGGAGGAAAATAAAAAATGGAGAAGGTCTAAATGTGTGTCACTATAGAGCAAAATCAAAATGGGCACATGCACATTATTCCTAGATTGTGCCTTATTAATGTGTTGTTTTTGAAACCATCATTTTGTTGGCCCCTCCACCCTTATCAACTAGCGTTTGCCTATTTACTGCAATGAGAGGACGTGAGGTGTACACACACACGCGTGCGTGCGTGCACACACACACACACACACAGTCACATGAATTCATCCATCTGGATAAGTTTGGTCATATGCCTGGTGGAATCCCTAACTTCGCAGTCAACCCCACATACAAGAGCAAAACAAACAAATGCATACCTTGGGATCCCTGCGCCATGCTTGATAGATCACACCAGGGGCTGAGCGTTCCATCATTAAGACCCAAGGGAGCCCTCCATCTCTACCTTGCAGCCTCCGCTGCAGATCCCTTAAGTCACGTTCTCCAACAACAAAACTAGCCAAACTTGGAGCCACAGACGTCTCTTGTACAGCAGGCTCCTGTGAGGGACTTGCACCACTACAAAGCAAACCAGGGCCATCAGTAAAAATATCAGCAACAAGAAAGGTTTAGTAAATAACAGAACAAACCTTTAGTAAAGCCCACAGATATGGTGGCATACCAAAGCATCAGATAGATAACACACCAAATGGAAACACAAATACAGGGCTATGAGCTGGTAGGACTACAGGAGGCTGCGATGTGCCTGTACAATTTACTACTACTAATCCTACTATGGTACAGATCCTGTAGGGAAGCATTTTGGCAAGACATCAAATTACAGTGCAGCAACCACAGCGCATTAAGCCATACAAATGCACTCTTAAGAAAAGGAATCTGTACTAGCCCTTACCTTGTCTGCAATGGAGAGGAAGGCCGCATGCTTGAACATTTTGAGGCTACAAATTTTACACAACGATCTTTCAACATCGGGAACGCCATGACTGCAGTAAACGCTAGCCATAACCGCCGAGCTCCGAGGCCAGGAGGACCGGTCCAGAGCATGCAGGGCCTGCTTTTGATGGCTAGAAACACTACACTGACCCATCTTGGTTTCCAAGCCCAGCCTATCAAAAGGCCCATCATTAATGCTGCCCACAAGGGTACCATACTCACGGAGCAATCCAGAAAGGTACCCATGATGGCAGATGAATTCTGAGACCAAAAGGGAAAGTAATCCCAGCTCTTCGTTTCCATGACCTGCCAAAGATGTGTTTAAACAAGATAATTATCCTGCTTAAGATAATCCTGCTGCTTAAAAGGGGCAATCCTCCTGTACAACAAGGTAATCCCTGGTTAGGGGTAAGCTGTTAATCCTGATGAAATCTCTGAATGCTTTCTTCGAAGCCTGCCATAGAATTATAAGACAGTGTTAGCGTGGATGAGCAAGGAGGTGTGGCATGTAGGATAGATAGGTGTAAGAAATCTTTCAAAGCTGATCAGAAGGCGAGGCGATGCTTACCTGAGGTGCATGAAAGATGGTGACCCAAGGATAACCCTGCTCCTAACAACCCAAGACGAAAGAAAACGATACAAGGAAACCCTAATCCCAGGAGTAGACAGTAAGACGCTGAGGGTGATTGCCTGCGTTTAGATGAGCTGCACAGAGAAAGCACTAATCCCTGGTGAAGCTCTGTTGGGGCCGGACAGAGCCACAGCCACAAGAAACACGCAAGCACACAGTAAAAAAAACTTGAGCGGATTGCTATGGCGGATACACCAACAGAGGCAGGTAGCTTTGAGGGTTTCCACCGACCCGAGGTATAAACTACGCCGCCCAAAGCCTCTTTGCCATGGTCAGAGACGCCATACCAAAGCCAATGGCTTTCCGGGTGTCTTAATCCATCGACTTGGCCATTCCAGAGGGGAGAATTTATTAAACTAAGGTTCACGTGCATGTATTTAACCTTATGTAATATGGTTATCCTTATGCCGTGGGCCAATTGGATAGGCCCACCTCTTGCTAGAGAGGACAATTCCTAGCCTCTTATTGGATCCTCATTCCTTCCCTTGGATCTTCCTCAATCCATAGCCCCAAATTTGCAACCCTTCCACTTAGACTTCAAAATTAAAGTCCTACTTCGGTCCAGAGACTAAAACTAAAATGGGCTTTGAAGCTCACTAAAGCCTCCGAATTCCAACACAAACTACATCAAACCTTTTCTCTCTAAGGTCACAAAAAGAACAAATTAGAAATGATTCAGACATGTTTGGATGTGCGGTTATAGAGCACAAAGCTGTGGGCACTTGGACAAAAAAGAGGAAGAAGCCTTACTAGTAAGCTCATAGATTGTGTTGAATATGTAAAAAGCTTGTTGCGATATCTACTACAATAACATAATGTTAAAGTGCTAGTGTCTAGAATTAGCGAGCTTCGATTTGTATGGTAATTATCCACTCATGGGGTGACTTTGAAAACCTAGTTGTGGGCATTCTGGCACGACCATTTGGAAGTTAGGTGGCAACCATTGTGAAATTGCCATATAAAGCATAGTTGGTTTTCATGTGTTTGTCCTCCCCAAGCTCGAGCCTTGATACATCAAATGCACACACCATCTACAATTAGAAGCAACTTCATGGTTTATGCTAGCAAGTCTAATAAGGGCATTGCATGATACCTATCAAAACTCGAACGGAAAAAGCAAGATGAATACGGGAGACTCTCCCTCCATCAGAACTTGAGCTAGAAATACAGGTTGTTAGCTGGATAATCAGGTGTGTGGTATCTCTAAAGACCCTAATAGCCCTTGCGATATGTTTAGAACCAATCGTAAGACAAAACCAACTTGCTTTTGAGGGTATTTTAGGCTCGCTTTTTAGTCTCGTTCTGATTACTTGTATGCTTAAATGCATAATATTATCGCACTCCACACACACCTGTTTGTGAACCTTAACCTTAAAATAGTAATGAAGTTACTATAACATGTTTATTAGTGGTCATTTTCTTACCATTCATGCATATTAGCACAATGATATTTTTTAAAGGGTCATTTATACTATCGTTGCTTTCGCTACCCTAAGAGCGGGTTAGAGCAATACTAATAAACTCTATAAGCATTGTGTTTTCTTATGCCATGCATAAGAGCCACTATGTTAGAAAACTACAACTCCCTCCCTCCCTCCCTCCCTCCCTCCCTCCCTCCCTCCCTCCTCTCTCTCTCTCTCTCTCTCTCTCTCTCTCTCTCTCTCTCTCTCTCTCTCTCTCATTTGATGCTTGAGTTCACATTAAAACTTCACTTCACACATTAATGAGCATCCTTACAATCAATATTGCTAGCATTAAAAAGGTTATCTTTCACCTTCAACCATGTCTTGAAGTAAACATTGCCAACATTAAAGCTTAACATTCAATAATGCCTTGAGTTAGCATTGCCAACTTCAGAACTCAATACTTTGATGCTTGAACTTCTCACCTTAATAAGTGTCCTTAAAGTCTATATTACTAGTATGAGATGTTATCTTTCATCTTCAACCATGTCTTGAAGTCAACATTGCCAACATCAAAACTTAACCTTAACTTATGTCTTGCAAGTTAACATTTTCAACATATTTACCCTCCAACCCACAATTTTCCTAAACTGCCCTCAATTTCTTTCCCAAGCTAATATCAAAGGCTGCAAACTGCCCATCTAATTTATTTCTATCTAATGTTAATAGTGATGGACCCATCCTTTATAGATATGCATGCAAAATCTTGTTTAAAAAACATTGTTCAAGAAAAGAAAATGTGAATCTTACAATTCATTCTTCCTTTTAGATTCTTTATAACATAATTTACATGGTTGTTTTCATCAATACACTTATATAAATTAATATAACTCTATACTCATGATAACCTATATATGTTCTATTTAAATATATATTATGCTTAAAGTATATATTTAAAATCATTTTCTTTTTCATACTTTTATCTTATTATAGCTATAAATTTTTTAAGTCTAAAATTCATGGTAGTTTTCTTGTATTCAATGTAAATTTTAAAATTTAATTTGCATTACTACCTACACTACTAATTATCTTCGTTCCTACTATAGTTCACTACGAATTAAAATTTAATTGTATCACTACCTACACTACTGATTAAAATGTAATTGCCTCACTAGCTACAACTAATTATACTATATCTTACTATGGTTCACTACCTACACTATAGTTAGCTATTTGATTATGCAAAGTGTTAAGTTGCTTTTGTCTAAATGGAAGTTATTGATTTTTCCCCATGATAGATAAATTTTAAGAAAAAATAGAAGATAAATGATAATTTTTGTGTGAAAAGAGGAATTAAGCAAATACAAAGCTTATCTTTCACTTGAATAATGGAAGAAAGTCACCTTAAGTTAAGTTATGCTCCTCATTCGAAAGTTAAAACTCCAAGTAATTTGATATGAGATGTAGAAAACCCCAAAAAAAAAAAATCAAGGCACTTTGCAAACATGTAATTGAGGATAATTGCAAACTTAAGCAAGAGGGATGTTAGCTATATCCTTCTATGGGATGCCTAAAATACCATTGCAGCATACTAATAGTTGGTATCGTGTGGGTGATTCCATTATTAAATACTAACACGCCGGTGTTAGTGGTGTATGCACATTTGGGACCATGCTAGTGTGATTGTTATTATGCATGATTCTGTATTATATATTGAGCTAGCATTATTGATGTATATGTTTGTATCTTTTATAGTCCAATTGATTGTATGTAACTAATATGATTGGCATTGTTGAGTAAGAGGTGATAGCACTATGATGAAGTCGACTAGGATGATGTATGGGTGCACAGTTGTGCATATCACATATTTATCGTTTGTAGTATCGTGTGGAGTTACTTCATTTGTATCGCTACGAGCCGAGATTTTTTTAAATCATGCCCATTGCCTACTTTGTTATTATGCCCACCAACTATTTTGCAAAGTTGGGATGTGTAATATTTTGTGCACATGTGAGTGCAATTATTTATATTTGCAACCTGAAGTATGGTTATTTTTGTAAAGACAAGCCCAATTTTGTAAGGACAGCTATTTATAGCTCCATGGGCTATTTTGGAAGAAATATAAAAAATACATGTGTGTTTGAAGTGGAGCCACTCATGTGTGTTGTGTTCTTCATGCTTTTATGTGCTTTCGTTTTGCTATGGTTGATTTAGTGGCACATGTGTTCAATTCTAGTTTGAAAGGTAAGTGAGTGGTGTGAGATTTCTCCTTTTACCAAGATCCTGTCAACAATTAATTATATTATATCCTACTAATGGTTCACTACCTACACTACTATAGTACCATTCACATAAAGACTCAAGGGTGAGTTCTAGGAAAATGCTTCATTTAACAAGCGCATGGGGAACATTATAAGCCATTTTGGCCCAAAAAATATTCAAATTACACATAACACTAGTGTGGATTATTTGGGTAGTTGCAAGTATTTCTTTTTGAAGATTTTGTTAAAAATAACAAAAGAACAAAAATTACATATATAAAAATGACCAAAAAATGCGTCATATTAAAATTAGAATATGCTTGTTCTCTAAGGATTTTAAATTCTTGATAAATTTTGAGTAAAGTAAATGTTAAATGGGAATAAAAAGGGCCCAAATTCAAAATCTATTTCTCTCATGCATAAGACACAAATTCAAATTAAATGTATATGGGTAAGATTTTAGCATATATGAATATCATTTAAGTTAAACAAATTTATACGATTAGTAAAATATTTCTAATTAATAAGTTTCTGAGGTTCTAGATTTCAATGTACAAAAAAGCTAATAATGGTGGAGCAATTAAGGCACACATTCACAGAAACCAAATCTTCATTGGAGCAATTAAGGCACACATTCACAGAAACCAAATCTTCATTGGAAAAAAAGGCAAACATCATTATTAATTTAGATTTTTCAACATTGAACACAAAGGACAAAGTAGTCCTTTCACATAGCAATAGATATTTTACCACTTGTACATTAAAAGGATGGAAATGTTCAAATCTTCATTGGAAAAAAAGGCAAACATCATTATTAATTTAGATTTTTCAACGTAGAACACAAAGGACAAAGTAGTCCTTTCACATAGCAATAGATATTTTACCACTTGTACATTAAAAGGATGGAAATGTTTTCTACACTTGCTCAATTACATTTAATTACAGATGTGGAGCATGGCTTTAACGTGCTTATGAAGTAATTGAAGTGGTAATAACTCAATTGTGATCTCTCTCTCTCTCTCTCTCTCTCTCTCTCTCTCTCTCTCTCTCCACACACACACACACACACACACACACGCACACACACACACACACGCACACATGCACGCACGCACACACGCACGCATGCATACACGCACATCACTATAGATATTTTGCCACTTGTACATTAAAAGGATGTAAATGTTTTCTATCCTTTCTTATTTGAATTGAATTATGAATGTGGAGCATGGCATTGATGTGATTACAAAAGTAACTGAAGTGGAAACAATTCAGCTGTGATCTCTCTCTCTCTCTCTCTCTCTCTCTCTCTCTCTCTCTCTCTCTCTCTCTCTCTCTCTCTCTCTCTCATAGTAATAAATATTTTACCACTTTTATGTTAAAAGGATGTAAATGTTTCCTATACTTGACCAATTGAATTCAATTACAGATGTATATCATGGCATTGATGTGATTATAAAAAGTAACTAAAGTGGCAATAATTCAATTATGATCTCTCTCTCTCTCTCTCTCTCTCTCTCTCTCTCTCTCTCTCTCTCTCTCTCTCTCTCTCTCTCTCTCTCTCTTGAAATTTGGAATTTGGAGTTGAAGCCATAATTCTCTCACAGGCACGCACGCGCACGCGCACACACATCACTTGAGTTTCTATATAAACTCTTGGCTAAAAAATATACTGTTTTAGCTAAGAGTTTCTATATAAACTCTTGGCTAAAAAATATACTTTTATAATAATTTGTATTTATTCATATTTGTTATCTATTTTCATTTTCTCAAAGTATTTTCTACACTCAAAATAATTCCCTTTTATTTGTTTCCACTTTCAAGTATTGTCTACACTCAAAACAATTTACTTACAATGCATTCAAAAAAGATTAAATCATCATATTTTAAGGCATGATTTATGGCATCGTCTAATTATATCTATCAATCTAACAATAATCTCTCTCTCTCTCTCTCTCTCTCTCTCTCTCTCTCTCTCTCTCTCTCTCTCTCTCTCTCTCTCTCTTACCATATGTAACAACTCAATAAGTATTTTTCTAATGTTACCAACTTTGCAAGAAAGTTTGGCTAGCTTGATGTACATCTCTTACCATCCTTGCAATCACCAACTCAAAGTAGCTTGACTCTTTCTTCTTTTTATTTGATCTCGAATGTGCCTAAGGTGATCATGAAGTTGTCTTATTTGGAAATTGGTAACAACTTGCATATTGCCTCATAAATGCTAGCCATGATCAATATTTCTAAACAATCTTTAGATTGACCAATTTTTGTAGCACCCACTTCATCCTTGCTTGCCCTACTCTCAAGCACTTGTTGTTAGCTTTAAAAGAAGTTAGCACACGTGTATTTTTCCCATCTATGATTTCTCTTATAATATTGATCACCACCTTGTTACCTTGATTGGTGCCACTCTCTAGTACTCAACATGAGGTATCATGCATTCATGCTACACAAGGTTGCATTTAATTGCTCACATGTCCCAACTTGTGCCTAGAA
The DNA here is from genome assembly GCF_041138505.1 of Cibotium barometz. Taxonomy (NCBI): domain Eukaryota; kingdom Viridiplantae; phylum Streptophyta; class Polypodiopsida; order Cyatheales; family Cibotiaceae; genus Cibotium; species Cibotium barometz. The sequence continues at coordinate 44,407,470 of NC_141048.1, read as the reverse complement.
TCGGACTAGGTACGAGGGTGGGAAGGCTTGACCGGGACATCGGCAAGCATAAAGCGCTCCTTCGACACACACTCAACTATATTGCAAGCATGCCGAGGCTATAGCAGCTAATTGTCACTTGATTGGGCAATATTGATCATTTGGGGTATTATATCATGATTGGATATTGGGCAAGTGCTTATGGATTTTGATTGAGATTTGGGCCAAGACTATGGCAAAATTTTTGTTATTTTCCTACACTCTCTGCAGTGGGTACATAAGTGCAATTCAGTCCCAATATGTTCAAGATCTCTCAAGGGTATTTGGAAGCCTTAAAAGGGCATCTTAAGGCGAACCCAAGAAGCCATCAAGTGGTTGATTCGGACACCAAAGAGGACAGCTCTGTTAGGTTGAAAACCCTAATTCAGTCTCAAAAACAATGCGGACTGAATTGAAGGTGTTTACACAGCTTAAGAACATTACTAAAGAGCTTCCCAATGAGCCAACAAGTTCCCAATTCCATTACCGTTTGGATGGTCAACCTCTCATAGTTGAGTTTCAGCTTTCTAAAAGTCAAAATAGAGAGGTATAGGGGTGCTCAAAGTGGTGATCCAGGGTGATAGAAGTTCTCATCTCATCAAGGTGAACATGGCAAACTAAAGAACTCCCAATTTGGTGGCCGTTTGCTATATTAACCACTTAGTAGCATAGGGAACCGGGGAAGGCCATCAAGATCTCAAGCACAAGTGCCTATAGAAGACAACCAAGCTCATGATGATGCCAATGAAGTTATTCGTGATGACATGGTACATGTGGGTGATGCTCCATTGGGTGAGAATCTACATTCCATTGTTGAGCATGGGCAAAGTTCAAGGGCTATGTAGCAAGATAGAGTACCTCTTCATGACATTAGTGTGCGAATAGTCAATGAAGGAATGCTGGTGCACATTAATGGATAGGATCAAATCTCATTGGGTAACATTACTTTGGATATGTTAAGGATTGCTCTCACCGATGCAATCAAGGATGCCCAAAGGGATGCTAAAAAAGAGGTGCTCTACATTAGTAGTGAGATTGTGCGGCAAGGTAATGAGAATGCCAAGTTGATGCATTAAATGGTGGACAAGTTGGATGAAAGGTTTGCAACTCTTGAAGACCGAATTTTAGGTGTACAAAAGGGTGTGAACAGGTTTGATCATGCACCAAATCCACATGGGAATCTTGGTGGTATGCAAAAGGAAAGTCAAATATTCCTTCAAGAGACCATCAAAGTGGGCATGTTCCGGGTTCTAGGTTGGGGAAGCAGCCCATAGTTTTGGATCCCATGGAAGGCTCTTCAAGAGCTATTTACAATGTTAGTGGGAGATGGGATATACTGCACAATACCCTTGGTCATTCTACATTGGAATCACCATATTTTGGGTATAATGATTTCATTTTGACACATATGTAAGGAAGGGGAGTCCCTTCAATGCTCACATAAGGTGAAGAGTTGAAAATGTTCAAGGTTTATTAGTAAGAAACTATGAGTGATATTAAAAAGATGAGATATTTTGGGTATCCAAAAATGAGATATTTTGGGTATCCAAAAATGAGTAAATGCTCACATAAGATGAAGAGTTGAAAATGTACAAGGTTTATTAGTAAAAAACTATGAGATTTATTAAAAATATGAGATATTTTGGATATCCAAAAATGAGTAAGTGCTCACATAAGATGAAGAGTTGAAAATGTACAAGGTTTATTAGTAAAAAAACTATGAGCAATATTAAAAATATGAGATATTTTGGGTATAATCATTCCATTTTGACACATATGTAAGGAAGGGGAGTCCATTAAAGGAGGTGCATATTTCACATGCTTGAATGAGTTTTAAACTCATAAATAATGAGATATTTTGTCTCTCCTCTCTCCTAATTCAAGTCTAGTTGCAAAAAGTTAGCTCAACTGACCTAAAAATGGTCAAAAATTGACCAAACTGATTTGGAAAATTCTAGAATCAGTTTGTTTGGTTAGGAGCTCACTTTTTCCTATAAATAGAGGCCTTCTCCTTTGTTGGAACTTAACAATGTTTAATGCATTGTTACTCTACTCCACCCAAGCCAAGAACTATGAATTTGTTAATAATTCATTAGTTTTTGACATTTCCCTCTTCCAAAGATTGGTGGCTACTCTTGTCCAAACAAGAGTTGAACCCTCAAACCATCAAGCCAAAGGAAAGCTATCAAAGTCATTAGTAAGTTGGTGATTCTTCTTTCTTTATGGATTTTTATGGTTTTAAATGGTTTTTATGCTTTATGTCTTCTCTATAATGTTAGGCCTCATTGCAAAAGGCATTCCCCTCTCTTCTCTAACAAAACCAACCATTCTCTATCCTAGGTGAAGGGTTAAGTGATTAATGTCAAATTTTTATAATGTTTAGCTCAATTAAGTGAAAAAAAAATGTTTACTTTAGGATAATTTCAATATTGGTGTACTTTAATTAGTTTTAAAGACGTAGAAAATTGAAAAATGGTCAGCCATACAAAGGAGGTTATGGCAAAATTTTTAGAATTTAGTAAAAGAAAATTCATCTTTTATTATAAAAGTGTTACTTTTAGCATATTTGAATTTCATGCATAGAGGTATGCATAAGAGATGAATATTTTATTATAAAAGAGTTACTTTTAGCATAATTGAATTTCATACATAGAGGTATGCATAAGAGACGAATATTTTATTATAAAAGTGTTACTTTTAGCATAATTGAATTTCACGCATAGAGGTATGCATAAGAGATGAATATTTTATTATAAAAGTGTTACTTTTAGCATAATTGAATTTCATGCATAGAGGTATGCATAAGAGATGATTATTTTATAATAAAAGTGTTACTTTTAGCATAATTGAATTTCATGCATAGAGGTATGCATAAAAGATATGGGATGTGAATGAGTATGTGGATGTAGATGCATGGAGATGTGGATGTGGATGTATACATGTAGATGTAGATGTATGGATGTGAATGTGAATGTGGATGTGGATGTATGCATGGAGATGAGGATGTATACATGTAGATGTAGATGTATAGATGTGGATGTGAATGTGGAGGTGGATGTATGCATGTAGATGTAGATGTATGGATGTGAATATGAATGTGGATGTGGATGTATGCATGGAGATGAGGATGTATACATGTAGATATAGATGTATGGATGTGAATGTGAATGTGGATGTGGATGTATGCATGAAGATGAGGATGTATACATGTAGATGTAGATGTATAGATGTGGATGTGAATGTGGAGGTGGATGTATGCATGTAGATGTAGATGTATGGATGTGAATGTGAATGTGGATGTGGATGTATGCATGGAGATGAGGATGTATACATGTAGATGTAGATCTATGGATGTGAATGTGAATGTGGATGTATGCATGGAGATGAGGATGTATGCATGTAGATGTAGATGTATAGATGTGGATGTGAATGTGGAGATGGATGTATGCATGTAGATGTAGATGTATGGATGTGAATGTGGAGATGGATGTATGCATGTAGATGTAGATGTATAGATGTGGATGTGAATGTGGAGATGGATGTATGCATGTAGATGTAGATGTATGGATGTATGCATGTAGATGTAGATGTATAGATGTGAATCTGAATGTGGATGTGGATGTGAATGTGGATGTGGATGTATGCATGGAGATGTGGATGTATGTATGTAGATGTAGATGTATGAATGTGGATGTGGATGTATGCATGTAGATGTGAATGTACGCATAAAGATGTGGATGTATGGATGTGAATGTGTATGTAGATATGGATGTATGGATGAGGATGCATGAATGTGTATGTAGATCTGGATGTGAAAATAGATGCATGGATGTAGATGTGGATGTATGGATGTGAATGTGGATGTGGATGTGGATATATGTATGGATGTGAATATATGATATGTGATGTGAAGGAATCTGAAGTGATGAGATGGAAAATGATGTGATGGGATGAGTACACATATTTATGGAATGTGGAATAAGTAATGTGGATTGATGAGGGATAATGTGGAAAAATGAGAGTTAATATAGAAACTGTATTTGTAAACTGTTTGTAAATGCTGTTTGTAAATGGCTGTTTTATGTCAAGAATGCTGGGAAAGCATTTTGACCGTCTTGTGATTAAGGTCGTGGGGACCTAACTGATAAAGTTGCAACTGCTGACGGAGAGTCAATGGAAGACGTCTCGCGTAGCAAGGTCTCGACCGAGGTCTTGACCAGCCTCGGTTCGATTAAAATGGTGAGCTTCCGGTACGGTGGATGAGGGACCAAGGAAGCGGCCTATGAGTGAAGCGCTAGGTCACCTGCTGCGAAGGATCCTAGAGGGTGCTGACTATACGGTGCTCGGACTCTGGGTCGCCTAGGATACCCACGCGTGCGTCGAGGAAGATATTGGAACAAGGAGTAAGAGTTGTTTTGTGGATCTGGATGATTGACCTTGCTGGTCTTCAATGGATGAGTCCATGGCTCTTTATATGGATCTGTTGGTTGATCTTGCTGATCTTCAACGAGAGTCCATCTTGATTTTTATAAGTGATTATATTGCCGAGTATTGTGGGCTAGGAACCATTGAAAAGACCCCTGGTGGTGAGCGTTCTGGTTGCCAATGATGCCATAGATACTCCGATGAAGGAATGATGGAAAATTAAGAATCAACCGGATAAATTGGAAGATTGTGATCAGTGATACTATGGTTTCATTAAAGGATTGTTTTAAAACTGGGTGAATCTGTTTAAAAAAGGTAATTTCATATTGGGTGTGTAAGTGGTGTGACTAGTTTTATTTTTGTATGAACATCCGGCTAGGGGGCCTGGGAACTCTTTTCCCTGGTACCCGAGACAAAAAAATCAAATTCTAAATTGGATCCCATCATTACAGTGGTTGGGCGGTTGGCTAACCCATGGGATTGGATCGGGTTAGGCTGGATTGATGGATCCGTAAATTGAGACTCAATTTCTGTTATTACGATAGATGAAGTAAATCCTGGATAGTAATTGTTCTATGGATAGGAATCAACGGCTGTGCCTCTTGATGGGGAAAAAAGCGTTGATCCCAATGATCCAAGTGCAAGTTCTTCCTTGATCTGACCGAGTATCTTTATAGGTGCAGTCGGATCAGTTTGATTCAGTAATGGTCTTGACTACGTTAGAGTAAAAAGTTATCCTAGAGGAATCGCCCGTGCTTTCCGGATAAGGGAAGTTTTTCCGAGTGCGGTTTTGGAAAAACCGACGGATTAGTCTCTTGTCCGGATATCCGTGGATGAGGCCCCGAATGTGGGACCCCTGCCCCGCGCGAGAAGTGCTACTTCCGCTGCTAGTAACTCGAATCTGTTGCTCGGTGGAAACAGGGATCTCATAGTTGGTATCAGAGCAATTAAAGATCATCTATGAAGACAAATATGTCCAAAATTTATCAAGAAACACAAAAAGGTTGTAATTCTGTGATATAAGTCATACAATCTGATATTCAAACTGAAAATTCGTAAATTAGTAATTGGGTCTTTAGATGGAAGTACCGCAATTGTATAGAACCCTGACTTGCTTGAGGCCTAGACATGATGGTATTTACCTTATAGCTTCAAGTATCATGACTACCCGTATATACCGAGGGTATAATTGCAGCTCTTTATTATCGGCAGTATATACGAGTAAATCTAAGACTTGAAATTATAAGTGTTAATGCTATCCAGATGATGATTTCTTAATTCTGTTTGAGAATTGATGAATTGAATTGGATTCTAATTGAAAAATGATGATTTCTGAAATTTAGTTGAAATATAATAACCTGAGCGAAACCACAATGAGGATGAATGGGACGAGTCCCTGTGATGATATTCATAACTAGAATGATGATAATGATTTCAGCAAATCACTATAAGATTAGTGGGTTGTGCTATCAAATTGTTACTGTTAACACTTGATCGGTAGATCAAGTTAAGGGATGACAAATTGAGAACTTACTTGACTGAAATTTCCGTGGTCAGAAGGAAATTTTTCGGTCTAATGGACCATTATCGTGTAAAAATATGGATGATATGATCTGAATGAATTGTTATTTAATGATGAGTTCTATATAAGGGATACTTATCCCCGTATTCTGTTGGGTTGACCAGAATATAAGGAATCCCAGAATAAATTGGATCTTAAGAAAAAAGAGTTGTCCTCTACTTTGCGAAATGAGGACATCTTGCACCTTTTTAAGTGGGGTAGAATGTAAGATTCTTCCCCCAGCCTTCGAGGTATACAGGAGTAAGAATCTCCCTTTCTGATCTTATAATTATTCTCTCTCTAAAATAAAAGAAAGATTCTGTTTAAAAAAGGAAGACCTTTCCTCAGAATACTTCTCGGGAGCCCCACCTGTTTTAAGGATTCAGAACGATGGGTTCAAAAGTAAGAACCGGTGTTTTAGATGCCAAGGAATTGGTCATCAATTAAAAGACTGCCCAGGATCGACAGAAGCAGTATACAGATAAGAAGAGGACAATGAGAGAATTCAAAGAAGCAGATATGGTCTTCATTCGAGTACGGCCCAAAAGAAATTCTTTATCTCTTGGGAAGTATAAGAAGTTGGACCATATCGGAATTCAATGAAAGTAGGCGACAGCCTACGAGCTTTTTCTACCTCATCATCTCAAAGTTCATATTGTATCTCATCTAAACCTTCTATAGAAATATGTGCCAAACCCAAATCATGAAAAGACGATAAAACTTCAGTGGCAAGATACCCATTGGCTTCTAGGTTACGCTAGTTCCTTCTTTTATATAAGTCGTAACTCTTACTTGTTACCTCGCAGTAATCTTACTTCCATCGATTCCCTTTCTTTTTTAATCTCCTTTATGGCTTGGCAACAAGAATTGGTTTTATCCATGATGATTTCTCACCTTCAAGACGCAAGCGAGTCTGTGAAGAAGGATTTTATAGCACTGTATGAGCGCACACTTTTTCCTCACTTGGGAACTTCTGTAGCTCAGACCAAATGGCGGACCTGTCGAGACATAACTAGGGTAACACCGTGGGGTCGGCAGCACTTTCGTAACAATGTCCACTTGGCCATGGCTCGTGAGGCACGTCTAAAGACCATCCTCGAGATGGTCGCACTCTTAGAGGCTTCATGCACTCGCTTCACGGATGGAGAGATCCACATCCCTCCACCATGCATCTTGCGTTGGAGGGCATGTTGGAGACTCTACGTTCCCTCAATGGTGTAGAGTCTTTAACAGCATGGCTAGAGACATAGTAGGGTGGACGAGTACGTCGCAGCTTGTCTCATTTGAGAGGTATCCTGACTGTCCTCTCTATCATAGAGAGGACATTACAGCTGTTCATTTGTGAGGATGGGTGAGTCGTGACTGCAGGGCCGTTTAAGGCGGCTTGGTGCACCCATGCAACTATGGCAGCCCACATTTTACCACGGTGGCGTATTATGGTGCCTTGCCTCATCATCATGAGATTCTGATCTATTTTGCATAGCAATTATATGCAGAGTTTGTGTTGGGGCTTAAGGTAGATTATCATGATCGTCGACCCGGTGTTGGCCATGGTGTGGGCCGGCTTCATGACTAGGACAGGAGGCGTGGTGACGAGGCTAGGCATCTCCCACTTGCAATTTGGACACCTCATGTATTGGAGACGCTACCATTCGCCACAGTGCATAAGCTAGGTGTGTAGATCAGTCACCAATTCCATCATGCTACAAAGTCTATTCCACACACCGTGGCTCTCTTATCCGAGCCAACCACTAGCACAGTATTCTCCCAAACCCTTCTAGAGTAATTCAATTATGATGTGTATTTCTATGTTAAGGAGCTATCCACCTATATTTTATCTTGTTTGTGCAGGGGCCCTACATAGTTTCACACCCAGGCTTCTACTTTAGGCTAGGCCGAGGAGCTATCCACCTATATTTTATCTTGTTTGTGCAGGGGCCCTACATAGTTTCACACCCAGGCTTCTACTTCAGGCTAGGCCGAGGAGAGAGTTGGGGCAACATCACCTTCACCAGCACCCCCTAGCCATGTGAGAACATTGTTTAAATTATTTTCACATTTCTTTGGTATGTTTTCTCGTAATTGTCTTAATATTGATCACTTTCACTTTTTAGGATACCGAGCTAGATGAGCTTCATCGACGACAGGTGTCACAGCTTACTCTGGAGTTGCAGGTGTCACACCAGCAGATTGAGTGCTAGGGACAATTAGTCCGTGAGGTGGACGTGGAGAGATGGATCACATACTATCGCACAAAGCGCTACATGAGGGAATGGACTAGACTTGGTAGAGATGCAACTCGCCATTGTATGATGCCGAGCATTGCTATCTATCCCCTTCCACCAGACTCTTTTGTTGTGAGACCACATGCAAACGCTGGTACTATAGTTTATGGAGTTTGCCTTGATGAGTTTGACACTTGGGGGTGGTACACATTAGGGTGCCACCACCAGTTTCATCTTTATTGCCTTGTCCACTCATTAATGATGATTGCTAGTTGTGTGACTTGTCAATGCAGTGTAGAGTTTGGCCTATATTGCCTTTGGGGGATAGACGACTTGTACCTAGGGTGGATCTTATCTCACGGAGGTCCATTGGTAGCACTGATCATCAGTAGGCTATCCTAGATATCATGGCAGATGATGGATATGTTGCTAAGGATATGCCTGAGGATTTTGAGATTCCCGTATACATATGGATTTATCACCGGAGGAGGAGAAGGCACAAAGAGTACGATGGGCTCGCATTGATGAGTTCATCTTACAGGCTCGGTAGGCTACTTTACACACCCCAGTTGGAGTAGGGAGTTTGGTGGGCCGAGGTCTCGAGGTGCATATCAGGTCGCTCGAGCAGTCTACACCTGGCCGTTTTCCTACTCGTGTGTACGTTGACCTCTGCTTACGCGGGAGATGAGGCATGAGCATAGAGGTGAGGCGATTGACCCCAGGAGCTTCATGATGTAGCTGCTTCTACACGTGGTGAGTCCTCAAAGACATCTGTACTCAGAAAAATCCACTTTGTGGCTAGATGGTAGAGTCTATACTCTTTGCTTTCTTAGCTGTATCCTACAAAAATACATTTTTCCACCTTGTCATCCATCTTAGTGTGTTGTTGCTCATTCATAGGAGCATAAGTAAGGCAATCAAAAACATGTAAATGAGCCACAGAGGGCTTCCTACCATTCCAAGCTTCATAAGGGGTAATTGTCTACATGGCGTTGGGACATCTGTTTAGCACCTAAGTGGCACACATAATTGCCTCCTTAAACCAAAAAAACATGAGGCAAATCCTTGCCTTTAACCATGCAACATGCCACCATGAGAGATCTGTTCTTCCTCTCAACCACACCATTTTGTTGAGGTGTATGAGGCACTATGTATTGATGCTTTATGCCTCTTTCATCCATATATATATGAAACTCTTTTGACATATATCCCGCCCCTTACTCAGAGGACCATTGTAGAGTGGGTTGTACAAGAGCCAAGGAGGAGGCAGTGGGCACATTATCCTAGAGCTTATCAAGTCCTCTCAAATGAGGATTAGCCATAATGTACATGTATCATCACACTTTTGTATCAACCAATCTACATGCCATTTGTATTTATGACCTCATGTTTCTATGTCTGATATCCATTAGTTGTGTCACATTTTTATTTATATATTGGACTATGTATGACCTCATGTTTCTATGTATGATATCCATTAGTTGTGTCACATTTTTATTTATATATTGGACTGTCTTTTGTGATTTTATATTTCTAAATTTTTTTATATATTAGATTATGCCTTTTCTGATTTTGTATTTCTATAAAGTTTGTACATGTAAGGTGCCATGCTATTCTTTGTATAGGGGACCCCTTGGACACTGCAAAAAATAATGGGTGGCAGCACACCGTCCCGCCTATTTGGCATCGTGATGGTGGTGAAACTTTGCAAGTGGAGGGGTAGTAGCCCCATAGACCCGTTTGCAAAGTTTCACCCGCATCGGACGCAGTATGATAATGATGCCCTACCCAAACCTGCTATTTTTGGCATAGGGGACCCCTTGGGCATTATGCAAAAAATAGTGGGTGGTAGCACACCGTCTCACCCATCTGGCGTCCGGCCGCTGATGGTGGTGAAACTTTGCAAGTGGAGAGGTAGCAGACCCCCATGGATCTGCTCAAAAAGTTTCACCACCATTAGACACTGTATGATAATGATACCCAACCCAAACCCGCTATTTTTTGCATAGGGGACCCCTTGGGCACTATGCGAAAAATAGCAAGTGCCAACACACTGTCCCGCCGGAGTGGTGGGATAGCAGCCCCATGGACCCGATCACAAAGTTTTACCATCATAGGACACTGTATGATAATGATGCCCCACCGTATGATAATGATGATCTGCTATTTTTTTGCATAGGGGACCCCTTGAGCACTATGCAAAAAATAGTGGGGGGCAATACATCGTCCCACCCATCCGGTGTTCGATGGTGGGGTGGTAAGACTTTGTGAGTGGTAAGCTAGCAGACCCTGTTGAGATATCGAGCTCGTCTAGTGAGGTGGTGGACACTGATGACCCGCCTGGGGGATAGGCCCCACACTTATACCACTGGCATGGTTGGTGAGATCTTGGGTGATATGCGACCAGTGGGATGACAGGCTATGTGACAGCCATTCTAGAGACTGGCATAGTTATAACGCCAGCTCATTTAGTTGGGTTCACACTATAGAGAACCCTAGTATGTATTTGGTTGAGTACCTTTCATATTGTGTGTACTCTTATCTTGTATATGGTGTGTTGAGTGTTGAGTGAAGTAGAAGAAGATTTTTAGCCTCTCACCTTGTGTGTTCTCTATTAGGGTTTTGTGAGTGTGTGTGTGTGTGCTTGCAAGAGCTCAAGCTCTCTTCCCCCCTACATCTTTTCATGGTATCAGAGCCTGGTTCATGCTAAGGGCTGAGCTGCAAGCAAGAGAACCACAGGAAGCGGTACGAGGGTAAGAGCTTCAACTACTCTTCCCTATTTGTGTTGGTGACTATACCCTTGTCGGGAGCTCTACGGGAGGCACCGGCAAACGATCTCTGATTGAGGAGCTTTCTTCGCGGGAGTAAAGCTATAGGGCTACTATAGTGTCCTATTGGACAGAGTTTTTCGGGCTGAATTTCCGTCCTATTTATTCTCCTTTGCTTGCTGGGGCTTGGAGTTTTGGTGGCTCTGTTTCTCTTCTCAACTTCTTGATCTTCTTGAGGAACCTCTGGTGGGTGTGCTGAAGTTACTTCCACGTCTGTTTGTGGTAATTTTTTTGCGCCTTGAGTTTGTGTGGCACCAATCTCCGTTGAAGTGGGCAAATCTGAGATAACAGAATCGCGGAGTGGCAAACAGTTTTTGAAGACCAAATGGGCAGGGTTGGAAGGTGGCATGTGTAGTGTCGACTCTGGAGGAGTGACACTTGCTGTTAAGCTTATATTCTCCCTTTCCCTTGCTTCCTGTTGCTTTAAAACTTGCTGAAAGGATGCGATGTCCTGGGCAACCTTGTTATTTTTGCAGCAATGTTATGAGCCATGGTGGATCAAATTCAAGAATCAACATCATTAACAAATAGATTAGATGATGATTAAGATGAGATTAGCGAGCAATTAACTCATAGCTTAATATAGGCATGGATAATAAAAAACGAGCAAATTCTCATTAGGCCAATGCCTCAATTTATAGACTTTACATCCAAGCATCTAATCCCACTGATCTCTCCTCGATTCACTCCAACTCTCTTGCTTGATTCTCTCCACCTCTTCACTTTTCCCAGAATATCTCCACACATCCTAAATCTTCTCCTGCTACCCTTTATTCTCTCCTGGTAGATGCCTCTCACCTTTTTATTGCTTCTCACTCATTTATCACAGATTCTCTTTTACAGCCTCTTGCTAAGGGCTTGTTCTCGCACACACCCTATTCACTTGTATATTTCAACACCTCCCCTCAAGTGAATAATCCTAGCACACCTAGACCTTATACCAAGTTTCCCTCTTACTTGGTAGTCCGCGACCAGTGCCTCAAGTCCCTAAACTCATAGTCCTTGACACTCTCTCTTTCTATGTGTCCAAGGCTACTACAAGTGCCTGTGACTTTGACTAAAGTGCTCACACATACATCTACCACATGGCCTACATCATCTACCACATGGCTCAAAGGTGGTTTTACTCTGTTGGGACAGGTTACATTGGGTTGTGGGTTTTCTCTCTTTCTCTCTCTCTCTCTCTCTCTTAGAAAAGATGATCTGACTCCACTTCCTTAGGAGTCTCCATGAAGTTTGCCGATGTCGTTCCTTCTCCACCCACTGGGTTTGCTGTAGCAGTCTCTTGCCATGTGTCCTGGCTTCCCACACTTGTGGCAAGTGAAGGTCCTTCCTCCTACTCTGCCTCTTCCTCGTCCTCGTCCTCGTGAGAATCCTCCTCGGGTGAAGAATGTTTTTTCCTCTCCAGCTGTTGAGTCCAGTCATTTCTTCTCTTTGACCTTGGTCTCTTGCTCTAGTAGAGCTCCTTCTATCTCATGTAGCTTCAATTCAGGTACATTCTTTAAGGTTGCTACAATGTTTTCATATTCACCTTTGTCCACACTCTTCAAAAGCACTGCTAGTGCCTCATCGTCCTCTACCTTCTTGCCAATGGCTACCAGTTGTTGCTTAATGCTTTTGTATTTGTTCAAGTGTGTGATTAAAGGTTCACTTTCCTTCATATCAAGTTTGTAGAATTGCATTAACAGATTTATCTTTGAATTTTTTGCTTGAGTGCCAAATAATTTATTGAGTTCATTCCATGCATCTTTTGCCCATTGTATCCCTATGATGTGATGAATGATTTCATCATTTAAACTGAGTGTGATGAGTCCTAATGCTTTCTCATTCTTGCTCTTCCACTCATTTTCCCCACCCACAGATTTTTCCTCATGAGCAAATACATGGTTTTTGTTTGCCATGTATAAAACTACTCCCCATTAAATTTGGCTATCTCTTGTCCCTTGCTCATGATGATGTGAAGGGGGTCTTACCTCTTGATCCAATTTCAAGATTCAAGGGCATTGTCTTACCTCTTGATCCAATTTCAAGATTCAAGGGCATTGTCTACCCTTTTACAACTCGATTTGGTGTTTAGGTGATGATTACAATAGATTTACTAGCATAAATTCACCAAAAATTACATAAAGCCAAAGGTAACAAATCTATACTGAATGGTTGGAGTATCAAACCATCTCCGAATTGTAATATGAAGTTATAGGGAGCTATATTAGATACCCAATGGTAAATTTGAACCCTCAATTGTACCAAAATATAGTGATTAGTATTGATTAATTACTGATTAGCAAAATAATCTTTTGTTTTGTGTATAGAAAGCAGAGTGTGCGGGGAGGCCAGATCTGGGGCCTTAGAGTTCAAATGAGCTCAACTCCTTTCAAAGCCATTAATAGCAGTTAGTCTAGTAGAGGATCAAGCCAAGAAACACAAGAATTGACCAAACATTGAATGCTTAATCTCTGTTTTACCAAAGTCACCTGCAGATTTGATGCAGAGCTTGATGCCACTTCTCCTTGAGGAAATTCACAAATCTGACATCACCAGCATATAGAGCACCCTTGAAAACCCCTGGGGCCAAGAGAAATTAGACTAATTTATTCTCTGGAGGAGTAGATCTGCAGATTTCTTCCAGAAATAGACACTTGAACATTCACAAAAATCTGCAGCTTCTCTTGGCGGTTTTGCGATTCGCCTTGATAGGCTGAAGCGTGGGCACCTTGGCTAGATGTGGCTAAGAGGGTTTGGACTAATGTTATGGCAAGAGGGAGATCAACCCCCTCCACAACTAGGGGTACAGAGACTAATTGAAAAAATCTTAAAAATTGATTTTTTCCTAATCCTAATTAATTGGGTGATTAGCAAGATAATGAGCTCATAAATTTGATGGATTCTAAGCTAGGCTCTGGTACCATGTTAAATTTGCAACAATGTGATGAGCTATGGTGGATCAAATGTAAGAATCAATACCATTAACAAAGAGATTAGATGATGATGATTAAGATGAGATTAGTGAGCAATTAACTGATAGCTTAATGTAAGCATGGATAATAAAAAACTAGCAAATTCTCATTGGGCCAATGCCTCAATTTATAGAGTTTACATCCAAGCATCTAATCCCACTGATCTCTCCTTGATTCACTCCACCTCTTTTGCTTGATTCTCTCCACCTCTTCACTTTTCCCAGAATATCTCCACACATCCTAAATCTTCTCATGCTACCTTTTACTCTTTCCCAGTAGATACCTCTCACCTTTTCACTGCTTCTCACTCATTTACAGATTCTCTTTTATAGCCTCTTGCTAAGGGCTTGTTCCCGCACACACCCTCTCACCTTTTCACTGCTTTCTCACTCATTTACAGATTCTCTTTTATAGCCTCTTGCTAAGGGCTTGTTCCCACACACACCCTATTTACTTGTATATTTCAACACCTCTTCTTCCAGACATTGTGTCTCAAATTCTACCTATTGGAGGTTGCCCCACATCTTTTTATTTTTCTCAAACTTTTTACCACCCTTCAACTCCTCTACTAGCTCCTTTGTCTCCTTTAGGACAGCTTGTCCATGCTCTGTGACTCCTCTAGAATGTGGGCAGGTGGCTCCATTACCTCTTCGGCCTGAGTTACCTTTGCTTCTTGAGTACCTTGGGGAATGGGGATGTTTCCTACATGGCCGATAACTTTTGTGAGTAGGTAAGGATTACACACCTTTTATTAGGTGAGACTTCATAATTCTCCATCTCCCTTTGTATGTACCATGCCCAATCTTCTTGCTTTTCCTCATGTACCCTTGCGATTTGATAGAGGGGTATCCTATTGTATTTGTCTACTGGTTTGACTTGCATGAGCATTGACATTGCTCTGAAAGCTCTCTCATCTGCTTCCTCCCATATATTCTCGTGCTCTGCCCCATTCGAGTTGTAGGTGACCTTCTTCAGCAGATCTTCCATGGGCATCTGATTGAGTGCATGGGCATGTGATTGAATGGGAGGGGGAAACTGTAGAGCCTCACGTACCATTGCCTCCGTGATGAGGAATTGCTCGGATGATCCATTAGGCTTCGTGATTGTGTCTCTCTTGGAATTTCTATCATATACGACTTGAGGAGTTCAAAAAATAATGTTGGAGGGGAGGACTTTTGTCATCCTGCCAAGTACCACCTTCTCCAACTTGTTCTTTACATCAGTATCCTCCAAGATCTTTAGACACTATAGGCTGTGATACTAGAAAATGATTTTTCCCTTATTTTTTTGTATGTTGGAGTGGATCATGGTACCTTGCAACTCTTGTACATACGGACCAAGATAAGTTAGCTTGGTGCCACGTGGTGCTCTCTTCTTCTTCTCGGTTGGTGACCTTGTAGCATTGGCCTGAGTCATGGCCAGATTCCCCTCAAGTTCTGGGTTGGAGGTTCCTGAGGAGGCCATCTGTAACATTAGCATTAAGATGTTAGCCATTGTTGACCGGTAGGAGCTCGTGTGGCCTTAGTTTTCTCTCTTTTTTGCTTGGTGTGTGTGTGTGTGTGTGTGTGAACTTCTAAGCATTGGTGTATGATGAGAAGAGTGTTAATCTGGTGAGCAATGAATCAATAAAGTATTGGTGTGAATTAGTGTTTATTCCATGAAGCAGCAGACCGTGAAATGGTACAGTGTGAAGTAGCGGTGTGTGAACTGTTAACTCGTGAAGTTTTAGAGAAATGTTAAAACGTGAGGAGTTAAAACGTGAGATGTTAAAACGTGAGGTGTTAAAACGTGAGATATTAACCCATGAAGGGTTGAAACGTGAGGTGTTAAAACGTGAGATGTTTTAACCCGTGAAGGGTTAAAACGTGAAGTGTTAAAACGTGAGATGTTAACCCATGAAGGGTTAAAATGTTAGTCCATGAACTAGCAAATTTTTTGTTTGTGAACTAGAAAACTATTCGTTTGTGAACTAGAAGATTGTGGTGTTCATGATTAAGAGAGTGGTATGAGTATTAGTGGGTTGCCTTTGGTGTGAGCAATATAATTTTAGCAATTCATACATTATCCCCCAAATCGAGGTTTTAACTTTGACTCTGTGAAGAAATAGTAGATTGCTATTTCATGGGTCCATTCCTGTATGCCTTAGTGAAATTTGGTGGGAGATGTCACTTGAAGAATACAAGTAGAGTGATGATGGAAATGGAAATATGAAAACAAGAAAAAAGGAACAAATGCAATCGATTACGGTTTGCAAAAACGTAGAGATGTGTTCTAATGTTTCACAAAAGAGCTTCAAACAATGCTTTTATGCCCAACGATTGAAACAATAGAAAGTGTGTATTGAGCTTCTACCTGAGAACCGATGGCCGCACACAAGCAATTGATGGTGGAGAAGAGCAAGGTGGAAGGCGTGCCGATGATGGAGAAGTGCAAGAAGACGATGATGGAGGAGAAGCTCGTGAAGAAGGCCAATGAAAAATGCACAAAAAAAAGAAAAAAGAAGTATTTATGATTTAGCCGTTGGCACCAGCGGTCATCTTGATTGGGTATGCCACATGTACGCCTATAATTCATGGAGGTTTTTTGACCGTTTCATGGCATGAACTGGCATGAGTTGGTTCATGTTGTGAACTAGGTTGAAGTGTTTCACGACGTGAAATAGCCCTGAGCATTTCATGACATGAACTAGCCCAAACCGGTTCATGACGTGAAACAGCTTGTTCCCTTATGCATGTAAATATTGATACCCTATGGTTTCCTGTGCGGCGCTCAAACATTCCAAAGCCACACATTATGCATTCAGAGGAGTAGAAGTGTACACGTGAAATGAATGAACATGTTTCACGGCATAAAAAGCATACCCCTTTACCTTGTACCCAATTGTTGGAGTTGGGTACCCCTTGTCATCCTCCTTTCTTTTATTGCTACGGGAACCAATGTTGTACTTTGGAGCTTGTGGGTATGTGTTGTTGCAACAACCGCTTAAGTTCGGAGTGAGAACTTCTGATTTTTCCTTCCATCCAGTGGAGGAGTACAAGCATTGAATCCTGGTGAACCTGTTTTGTGTCCTGGGTATGTGAGTGCACATTTTCATTACCCTGGTTCACAACTTGGCTCAGCTTTATCTCCTTGGTGGACAACATTGGCGGTGTTGTACTCCCTTGTTTATTTGGTTAAACTGGTTTCTTCTTCATGTGACTTGTTGCTTCTAGAGTTTACGTTAAGATAGCACACAAGATCTTGTTTATGCTCTTTGCTTGGCCATTTTCCTATGGGTAATAAGGTGATGATTTGCGATGGACTACAAGGAATCCTGTAAGTAACTGTTCAATCACCTCATTAATGAAATGTGAACCCCAATCACGCTGACTAATTCCAGTGGGCAGCCAAATTTGGAAATTATATGTTCATATAAGAACTTGGCCATAGTTTGAGCATCATCTCTTTTAGAGGCTCTCGCCTCTGCCCACTTAGTGAAATAATCCGTGGCCACGATCACATAATGGGCTTGTGATGGATGCGTTTCTGGACTAATGGGTCCAACAAAATAAATACCCCATTTCTCAAAGGGTTGTCTCACAATTACAGGGGTGAGTGGCATCCCGTCCTTCTATTGTGGAATAGTAAATCGTTGACATTCCTCACATCTTTTCACAAATTCTATGGCATCCCTGAATAACGTAGGCCACCATAGTCCTTCTTGAAGCACTTTGGGAGTTGTAACTTCTCCAACAAAATGTCCTCCTGCTATTCTTGAGTGTGCTTCTTCTAATATCATAATAAATTCATCTTCTCGCATACATCTCCTAAGGATATCATCCTTGCATAGCTTATAAAGCTCTCCCGTAACAATCAATTGATATGGTGCGGCTAGCTTAATAAGCCGACACATCTTATCTTTGTTCAAAGGCTGACACATCTTATCTTGTGGGTAACCATGAGCCAGATACTCAGATATTTCCTCGCTCCACTCAGGCACCATATCAATTTTGAAAAGACATGCATCTGGGAGGTCATTGTCAATGCTCATTTGTTGCGGGTTCTCTATTTGGAATTCTAGACATATGGTCTACCAAAACATTTTGTGTTTCTTTTCTCACCGTGACCATAAAGTCGAATTCCAAGAGTAAAAGCAACCAGTGTGTGATTCTCCCCATGGTGCATGGTTTATTTGCTAGATATAATAAGGCATGGTTTATTTGCTAGATATAATAAGGCATGGTGATCCACAGAATATAAAATTGTTGACCAACAAGTAATGTCGGTGTTTCTTCACAACATAAACCATGGCCAACCCTTCACGCTCAGTGTTGGTGTAGTTTATCTCTGCATCATTTAGTTAATCATTGGCAAAGCAAACTGGGTAATCGAATTTGAATTCCCTAGGTTACGCCAATACACATCCTATAGCAAAATTTGATGCATCAGTGTGCATATGGAATACAAGATCCCAGTTGGGTGGTCTTAGAATTGGTGCACTAGCCAGTGCTTTCTTCATATGCATTTTGACATTCCTCAGTCCATTTAAAGACGATGAGTAGTCTATACAAGGGCGTGACAATTTCAGCATAAAATATGATGAATCATCTATAGTACCCAACATGTCCCATAAACCACTATACACCCTTGTAGTTTGTTGGTGGGGGTAATTCCAAGATTAACTTCACTTTGCTCTCGTCAGTGGAAATACCATTCTTGGACACAATATGCCCTAATATTATGCCATGCTTGACCTAAAATTGACACTTTAAAGGGTTTAAGGATATAAGATATGATTGACATCTCTCAAACACCTTCCTTAAGCAAACCAAGTGGTTAGTCCAATGTGAGTGTGCACATAGATTGTCAATGAATACCTCCAGCCACTTTTGCAAGTAGTCTTTCAAGGCCGTGCACATCAATCATTGGAAGGTTTCTTGGGCATTGGTGAGGCCAAAAGACATAACCTTATAAGCATAGGTTCCCCAGATCGTGTTAAAGGCCATCTTATGTTGGCCTTCTAGTGCTATGGACACCTGATTGTAGCCTGAAAACCCATCTAAGAAGCCGTAGGCTACCTCGCCTACTACCCATTGTGCATTGACCTTTTTGAGATCAACATAGACTCTTATCTTTCCATTCTTCTTTGGCACAATCACGATTGGTGAAAGCCAATCTGTGTGCTCAATCTAATAGATGAAATCCATAATGATGAGTTTATCAATTTTCTCCTTTATAATCGTTGAATATTTTAGATTCATCTGATGCATTTTTTGCCTGGATGGCCTTGATCCTTCCATGAACGAAATAGTGTGTTGAACCACCTCAGGTGGTACACCCTTCATTTTTGTGTATTTTCAAGCAAAACAGTCCTTGAATTCTTTTAAGAGAGCAATGAGCTCTTCTTCTTCAGCTGCAGTTAAGTCTTTAGCAATGTAGACAAGTTTGGTATCCTCCCCTGGCTCTGCAATGTATACCTCCTTAACTTTTGCTAGTCCATCAAAAGACGTGGATTGGCAAGTTCCTTCACTCTTTTGGCTGTCAATTGGACCACCTTTCTTTCATCAACAGTGTAGGTTTCGAAATCGTTCGGCACACTGAGAGTAGGTCAGGCATGTCATCCTCCTCATCTTTTGTCCGAGCCATTGCTTTCTTTGCCTTGCGCTCGTCTTCGGCCAGAGCCTTATTCATTTGCTTTGTCTTGCCTTTAGAGAGTTTTGGAAAATCCAGCTATTGAGGCATGGCATTCTCCTTTTGTTTCCCTACCAAGGTTATCTTACTCAATTCCTCACCCTAGTTCTTTAGAGAGTTTTGGCGCATCCAGCTCTTGAGGCATGGCATTCTCCTTTTGTTTCCCTACCAAGGTTATCTTACTCAATTCCTCACCCTAGTTCTTAGAAAACTCCTCGTGCACCTTAGTGACTTTGAGATATCTTAGCCACTAGGTGTCCGTGGGTTTACTGCGTAACAGGGCATTTCGTCGAGCGATATACATCTTTTGTTTTTGCAATTTTGTGAGGCGTTAGGTGTTGTTGCGAACTTGTGGCCCTGACCCTTATGTGCTGGAGTCTTCATCCTCTGTTTCCTCTTGGTTGCACATCTACCATGCACATTGAGGTGGTGGGAATGTTTCCCGATTCAACGTTCTGGGTTCCTCTGGAGGGGCAACACATCTATAGTGGTAAGCACATGCATCCAGTTTTCACTAAAATCCAGAGGTTGAAGCGAAGCGTACATTTTGACCTCTTCCTCTTCCCATGAATTCTCCTCAACTAGTTGATAGACTTGTAAGGATGTGGTTCGTTATGTGGTGACCGAATCATTTCCAAATAATTGCCCTTCCATGGGTTGTGCCTTCTACGTATGTAGATCGATTTTTAGAATCTATGAATCCTTTCGAACATACACTTGATCTAATGCCCAATCCTGCACCAATTTGGCTTCCCTCACACGAAGGGTGTGCCCAAGATAATGTCCTATGAATCCGGCTGGCACAAAAAGTCCATTACAACAAATGTATGATGGTAGCAGAACGAAAAGACTGTACGAAAAGACTGTACGCCTAATGTTTTTTAATAGCCCCATTGGTCTTGAGGATGTTCCATCTGCCATCTTGATGATTAGATCTGCTCTTTCCAAATATGCTTTTCCCCAGTTTTCCCAATATCGTTTGGTAATAATGCTTGCACCTACACCTCCATCCAAGATAGCCAGTGCTTGGTACTCATTATGGTGGATTGGAATTGTAGCATTTGTATCATCGCTCTCATAATACCGACCCAATTGGTTGATAGGTATTTTGACGAATCTGGGTGCTCTCCCCCTCCTCATGCACTAGGTTTTTCTCTGCCGCCAGAGGTGACTAGCTCTCACTTGTATTAGACATTGGGTTTAATCTTCCATCTACCTAGTCTTTGACCTCTATCCACAATGCCCGCGTGTTGCATAGCAATGGTCCAAGGTTGTGGACAGTATTGCTGTAAGATTGCCTATGTCTCTGGCAAGTGAGCTGGTAAGTGAGGGCTCATTCCATGTGTTTTTCGCATATTCAAGCCTATAGAGAATGAATGGATTGACAAATCTTGATCTTCTTCCTTAAACATTCTTGCCATGAGGGTGAACCAAGTAATCAAAGATATACTTCAGTCATGCTGTGGTGGCAGAGAACCCAAGAAGTGGCTAGGCTATCTGCACCTAGTCGAATTCATCTACAATGCTTCTTATCACCGAAGTATTGGAATGAGCCCTTTCAAAGCTCTGTATGGACAAGATTGCTTAACTCCATTAACTTGGTCCAGGGTCGAGATGTCCAGACAAATGCTTGACGACATGGAGCAGCAGATGCAGTCAATTCGCAAAGATATTAAAGCTGCCTAGGATAGATAGAAGCAGTATGCAGATAAGAAGAGGACAGACAAAAAATTCGAAGAAGCAGATATGGTCTTCATTCGAGTACGCCCCAAAAGAAGTTCTCTATCTCTTGGGAAGTACAAGAAGTTATCCCCTAGATATTATGGACTATATCTGATCACAAAGAAAGTAGGTGACTTAGCCTACGAGCTTCTTTTGCCTCCTCATCTCAAAGTACATAATGTATTTCATGTCAGCCTTCTTAAAAAGTATATACCAAGCCCGAATCATGTGCTTGATGATGAAATCTTAACTTCTTCAACCCAAGGACAGATAGAACTCCAACCTGAAGAAATCTTTCATGTTCGAGAAAAGGTTCTGAGGAACAGAATTCTAAGAGAATTGTTGGTCAAATGGAAGTTTTATCCTTTTGAAGATGCCACCTGGGAGAAAGAAGCCGAACTGTGCGGGATTATCCCCAATTTGCGAGATGAGGACATCTCGCATTTTTCAAGTGGGAGAGAATGTAAGATTCCTCCCCAGCCCCTCAAGATGTCCAGTATCTTCCCCTGTAATCAAATCCCTCTTCAGAAATATAAAAGATCTTGTTTTTACCTAGAGAGAGAAAATATTCTAGAGAGAGGTTATTCAGATTTTAGATATTTTTGGATGGAAAAATATCTCTTCTTATTAAAATAAATTCTCCCAAAATAGAAGTTCAAAAAGATTTTCAGAAGGTGCATTAGAAATCAATTATAATCTGTTCAAAAGGCCTTATCCTAGGGGTCCAGATTTCTGAAAATTTTTAAATTAAGGTTCTGAGGGGCCAATCAGATTCATCCAAATGTAGGGAGGACATAAATAGAAGAAATAAAGAAAATCCCCCCCCCCCAAAAAATGAGTAAATACTCACATAAGATGAAGAGTGGACTAAGGACCAAAGAAAATACTAAAAAAATAAATTTTTGACACCTCAAGAGTGGGGATCCCCCCTCATGAAGGAGGCGCCTATTTCACATGTGTGGTGGAGTTTTAAATTCTCAAATATTGAGATATTTCATCTCTCCTAAAATGGTCAAAAATTGACCAAACTGATCTGGAAAATTCTAGAATCAATTTGCTTGGTTAGAAGCTCACTTTTTCCTATAAATATAAGCCTCCCCCTTTGTAGAAACTGAATAGTGTTTTATGCACTGTTACTCTACTCCTCCCCAGAGCAAAAAACTTTGAATTTCTTAATAATTCATTAGTTTTTAACCATTCCCTCTTCTAAAGAATTGGTGGCCACTCTTGTTTGCAAATAAGAGTAGATCCCTCAAACCATCAAGCCAAAGGAAAGCTCTCAGAAATTCATGTAAGCTAGAAATCTTACGTTTTCTTTATTCTTTTTTTTTAAATGGTTTTCTAATTTTTGTTTTCTTGAAATGTAAAATGATGCTATGCCTTGTTGTGGAAAGGCTTTCCCCCTCTCTCATTCTTAAATTCAGCCTTTCTTTATCCTAGATAAGTAATCTAATTGTTGGAATTAAACTTTTCATATTATTTCTCTTTTAAAAGTGGAATTTGAGTAGTTTAGAATGCTTTAAACCTTTGGGGATAATTTTTAAGTGACTTAAGGATAGGAAAAATTGAAAAATGGTCAGCCATACAAAGGAGGTTATGGTAAAATTTTCTTAAATTTCATGAAATAAGTTTTATCTTTTATTATTCAAAAAGAGTAATTCCCACCGTTTGTGTATTCTAAAAGTGTTATTTTCATTCTAGGCATAGAAAAATGCATAGTAGAAATATTTTTATTATAAAAGTGTTATTTCCATTAAAATTAAATTCTATGCATAGAAAGATGCATATTGGTTATTTTTTTAAATTATAAAAGAGTGATTTTCATTAGATTTGAATTCTATGCATAGAAAGATGCATATTGGTTATTTTTTATTATTATAAAAGAGTGATTTTTATTAGATTTGAATTCTATGCAAAGAAAGATGCTTATTGGATATTTTTTTTATAAAAGTGTTACTTTCATCAATATTGATTTTATGCATAAATAGGTGCATAAAAGGTTTTTTTAATAAAAGTGTTACTTTCATCAATATTGATTTTTATGCATAAATAGATGCAATAAAGAATTTTTTAAATTATAAAAGTGTTACTTTCATCAAAAGTGATTTTTATGCATAAATAGATGCATAAAAGAAATTATTTTATTATAAAAGTGTTGCTTTCATCAATATTTATTTTTATGCATAAATAGATACATAAAAGAATTTTTTTAATTATAAAAGTGTTACTTTCATCAATATTGATTTTTATGCATAAATAGATGCATAAAAGAATTTTTTAATTATTATAAAAGTGTTACTTTCATCAATATTGATTTTTATGCATAAATAGATGCATAAAAGAATTTTTTTTATAATAAAAGTGTTACTTTCATCAAAATGGATTTTTATGCATAAAAGAATTTTTTTATTATAAAAGTGTTAGTTTCATCAAAATTGATTTTTATGCATAAAAGGATTTTCTTTTATATAAAAGTGTTATTTCCATAGAAGTTGGATTTTATGCATAAATAGATGCATACATAATTTTTATATATATCAAAATGAGAGTTCTCTTTAATCATTGTTTAAATCCCATGAATATTGGTAAATGAATAAGTAAATACTCTGTGAAGGAAAATTCTACTGTTTCATATTCTCTAGGATGGTAATGAGAAAATTCAGAAGATCTATCGAAGTCGAAATTTTAGATAAATGATTAATTTATTCCTCATAGGAATACGTGTAGTTTTGAATTCAGTTAAGCAAAATACTCAGAAATTCAGTAAAGTAGTAATTGAAATATTACCCTTCGAGAAAGATAGTTCAGGGAGAACCTTTCCAGACTTGAACCCTGAATCAGACTATGACCATGACTTAATCTCCTTCGTCAGTTTCAAGAAAAGACGATGTGACCAATTCAAGAAAATTCAATCAAATCACCCACCGAATTTGAAATTAAATTGAGACCTTTGATTTTGATCTGAGGATCAAGATTACGAAATTCGAGAAATTCTGCTTGGGAATCCAGACCTATGATCTAGAAGTCTTGGGATACGGAATTAAGATATACTCATTGTATTCAAAAGAAAATCAAAACTGAAAACTTGCATAGAAACCCTGTTTTCTTAAAGGATTATCTTACGCTAGAATGCTAGAGGGAGCATTTGGTATATGTGTTTTTTTAAGGGAAGTTCGGTTGCAACAGCGGGGAGTGTTCAAAGGACGGCTCACGCGGCAAAAACCTGCCCAGGTCTTGACCAGCCTAGGTATGGTGAAAAATGGTGTGCTTCCGGTACGATGGGCGAGGGCCAACGAAGCGGTCCCTGAGTGAAGTACCAGGACACCTAAGGAGGATCCTGGAGGGTTCTGACCAGGCGATGCACGGGCTCGCGGTGCTTAGGACACCCATGCGTATGCCGTGGAAGATATATATAAGTATGATGACGAGAAAATTATTGTAATCTATAACTGGATCTCGTTGCTGACCTGCTGGTCTCAACGGAGAGTCCAGAGTGATACTGTTTTGTGAGAAACAAGGATTGAATGGAAATTTTGAGTTATGACATCTGTAACCAATAATTGTTTGTCAATGGATTGTTTTAAAAGTTAAAGTTTAAAGAGGAGTGTGTGCGTATCTGTATTCTAAAGCAAAAGTTAAGAAAGGCATTCAATTATGGGTGGGTGAGTACTTGTCTGGTTCTACCAATTCCAGTGGTTGGGCGGTGGCTAACCCATGGGCCGGATGGGCTAGAATTAGTAGAGTTTTAATAATAAAATTGATAATAGGAATTCGCTTAGAACTCGAGTAGTTAATTAAAAACCTGAAGACTTCTCTGATGAATAGATCAACTGCTGTGCCTGATTCAATTAGGAAAAAAGCGTTGATTCCTTCAAGTTAAGTAATAGCTTCCCTTCTATTTGATTTAATCAGATGAAGGTTAGTTCAGTATCTTGACCTCGTTAGAGAATTTCGTTAAGAAAATAAAAATGGTGGAATCGTCCCCGTTTTTCAAGCAGGGGGAATTTTCCCGATTTCGATTTTTGGAATGACCACCAGCTTAGTCTCGTGCCCGGACATTCGAGGGCGAGGCCCCAAGTGAGAAACCCTGCCCCGCATAAGAGGAAGCTACTTCCGCTCTTTGCTACCATCCGGGAATCCGGTGCGCAGAGGGGGCAGTGGGATCTCACAATGCACTTCTAGATTGATCATTGTCTAAATATCCTACATCTTTCTTTGGGCTTTGCTCCTTAAAAAATCACATCATCCTTGTGTATCCCACTGAGCATAGCATTATATAAGTGAACTCACTACTAATTCAATTTTATTACCACCTCCCCAAGTAAACACACTAGTACCAATTCTATTAATTATTGAATACTCCTGACCCCACCTTGTCTATCGACCTTCACCACTTATATGCAACAAGACAAAGCTAGAGATGTATTCTAGACTTTACTTTCAGCTTGCAAAAATGATACAGTAGGTTGTTGGTTATCTACTCTTTTTGCATCAAATCTATCCAAACTCATGCAATGAGATTCTATTTTATTTTATGTGGGAGGGTCTTACCAAATTGAGATTAGCTTTGATGGCTAAGTGTAATCTTTATAAAAGAGGTTTAAGACTTAATGACACATCTTAATGAGGATTAGTGCATATCTCCCCTTTAAAAAGATTGACAAAAAAATAGTGCATTTTAGAGGATGAGAATCATGCACCAAATAAGAGGCGAATGATGTAAATCAGAGTTAGAGTAACTCAAAAACATGTGATTTGAAGCTTGAAACCCCCAAAAAACTTAAAGTGATTAGTGCTAATCACTTGCTAAAAACATGTGATTTGAAACTTAAAACCCCCAAAAAACTTAAAGTGATTAGTGCTAATCACTTTAGTGCTAAAAACATGTGATTTGAAACTTGAAACCCCCAAAAAACTTAAAGTGATTAGTGCTAATCACTTGCTAAAAACATGTGATTTGAAACTTGAAACCCCCAAAAAACTTAAAGTGATTAGTGCTAATCACTTGCTAATGATAATGGGCTATAAATTGATGAAAATGATGCTTCCCCCAATTGGTTCTTGAGTTGCTACAAAATTTGGGATATAAACTCCTTTTATGCGCAATTAGAGGTGCCCAAGAGGAATTAGATCAACTCAAGGTGCAGGCGCCAATTTTTTGTGTTTTGCTGTGCTGCATTTTTACGATGAAAGAATTGCATTTTTGGCTACATTTTTTTATATCAAACTGATGCAAGCCTTTGATGGGGGGAAGCCCATAGAGTTGGCTTCAAGGCTATGTGATTAGTTTAGGTTGAGATGACCTATGGAGTGAGAACCAAGTAGATTAGTGAAAGATACACTTTTTTGCAAAGAGAGGAGGAAGATGTTTAGCTAATGGAGTATGGGTTAATGATGATGATTAGAGATCATGGCTTTGATACAATGGTAAAATTAGGGTCAAGAGATATTAGGGTGGAAAGAAGTCATGGTTAAGCATGGTGACTAACTATAGAGATTAACTTAATGAAGAAGATTAGCACAAGAGTAGTATGATCAAGAGAGATGAACACAAGTGACTAGCATAAAGCAAGAACATAATTCTTCATTAGTTAATGATGATGATTAGAGATCATGGCTTTAATACAATGGTAAAATTAGGGTCAAGAGATATTAGGGTGGAAAGAAGTCATGGTTAAGTGTGGTGACTAAGTATAGAGATTAACTTAATGAAGAAGATTAGCACAAGAGTAGTATGAGCAAGAGAGATGAACACAAGTGACTAGCATAAAGCAAGAACATAATTCTTCATTAGTGAGATGAGCCTTATATAGGCACCAAAATTACATTAAAAAGTGACTAGCATAAAGCAAGAACATAATTCTTCATTAGTTGATGAGCCTTATATAAGCACCAAAATTACATTAAAAAGTGAGCACCAAAATAGTAACTCTATTTGGCTTTTACTCAAGGTAAAAGTAACTCCTAATTCAACCTTTTGAACCTTTGCACACTAATGTTGATGGATGTGTAATGATGGTGAGAGAAAGATTGCACTCATAATGGAGTACCACATGCACTCATGATGGAGTACCACATGCACTCTAGGGAGCACCATATAGCCATAGAAGCATGGAGCTCCAAGAAGTATGATTTCATTAGTCAAAAAGTGAGTAAAGACCCTAGTTACAATATTCACTTATATACTTGCCCACCTTTTCACACTCATTAATGTTGGGCCTCATACTTGCCCGGCCATTATTATGCGCATGAGCCTCTCCTTATGTACAAACTCAAGCCCCTTTCATTACAAACCATCCCCACCCAAAGGTTTTGTCCTTGAAACCATGTACGGAGTAATTTATGGGCTGTATGAATTCTTCTTGATTCCCCTCATGAATGCAGAAGTACATTTGTTGCAATTCCAAAAATGCTTTACACAAGAAAACTCCACAACATATTTGATGTACATATGGACTACCCTCTATGATATCCATAAGCCTACGGAGTCTTGTTGAACTTGATTGATGAGTAGTGAAGTATACCAATGACCATGGCTGTCCATAGAGTAAATTTACAGCAATAGCATCCTTTATATCATTATCCAAATCCATGCAAATAGCTATCCAAAGACACCAAACAGTTATACCGCTTCATCCACTTTGATTCATTGGTTATAGAAGCTCCGTATGGTCTTTCATGAAGCCTTTGGACTGCCAAGAAGCTTCTTCGTTAGGCAAGCCTCTCCACTTCACAAGGTACTTAACAATAGACATATGACGAAAGTGTCTTTCCCTCATTCCAGTCACCTTCTCCGCTACATATTGAATCATTCCCTCTTCATCCACATTGGAGGCAATTCATCAATTACTTCCAATTGAGGTCCCACATACTTCTTCAGATGTGACACATGAAACACATTGTGGATCCTTGTGACACATGAAACACATTGTGGATCCTTGTGGTACAACGTAACAACAATTGATAGGCTACTTCACCAATTCTTCTCAACACCTTGTATGGTCCATAAAAGCGATGAGCAAGCTTTGTATTGGTGTCTCCCTTCAAAGAAGCATACCTTGAATTAGGGATTCTTAGGAATACATAATCCCCTTCCTTGAACTCCACATGCTTCCTCGATTCATCGGCATATTGCTTCATTTGGTTTTGTGCTTAGCCATGTTATCCTTGCACCTTTGCAATATTGCACACATCTTCTCAATCTCCTCTTTGGCTTGAGGATTCACCTTTTCCTCATTGAATGAAATGGAAGGTACATGCACTTATACCCATACATGGCTTCAAATCGAGACATGCCAATACTCATGTGATAGGTATTGTTATGGCAAAATTTAGCTAAGTGCAACCATTTATCCCATAAATATTGGGTGTCATAACAATATTGTCTCAAATCGATTTCAAGCCACTCGTTCACCCTCTCGGTTTGGCCATCCGTTTGCAGATGATAGGTTGTACTTGAAGTGAGTGTAGTCCCCATGGAATCAAAGACACTCTTCCAAAAATGGCTCATGAACTTGACATCCCTATCACTCACCACTTGCTTTGGCATTCCATGCAACCTAAACACATGCTCCATAAATTGTTGAGCCACCATAGAAGATGCATATTGCACCTTTGTGGGTATGAAATGAGCTGCCTTTGTTAGTCTATCCACTACCACATAGATGCTATTCCACCCCTGCTTATTAGTAGTGGGCAGCCCGGTGATGAAATCCATGGCTATGTGGGTCCACTTTCCTTTCGAAATAGGCAATGGCTACAACAATCTACCCGAAAATTGATTTAGATCCTTGTTCTGTTGTGGCAAGGCAAACACTTTTGCACATGGTCATGCACATCCTTCCAAAGTCCTTTCCAAAAGAAACTCTTCCGTATCTTATCATAAGTCTTGAACACTTCCAAATGACCCACCATTAGTGTGAACAGTCCATCTCTTGTAGGATTTTCAACTTGAAGGATGAGTGAGGAACCAAATAGACCTTTCCTTTGTACCAAAGCAACCTATTACGCACCTCAAAATGTGGATATTCATCACATAACCCTTGCTATAATTTCTGAAACATTGGACCAACCATGTCATACCAAATACTCCTCTTGTATCTCATGAATCCAATCATAATGCACCTCTGAAATAGCATGTATAGTGCAAGCCCACATCCTAGAAAGTGCATCCACCACAACATTATCCTTTCCCGCCATGTAAGAGATCTCGAAATCATAATTTTGCAAGGTAGCAAGCCATCTCTTTTGCTTGGGAGAAAGGTTTTGTTGGGTGAGGAAAATTTGGAGTACTCGCCTTACTTTGAAATACCCACCATACAAATAGTGATGCCACTTCTTTATGGCATGCAAAATGGCCAACATTTCTTGATCATACACATGAATCTCCCTCTCCTTCTCGGTGAGCTTTCTACTCTCATAAGAAACTACCCCATGTTCTTGATATAGCACGGTACCAATTCCTCTCCCACTTGCATCAACCCGTATAGTGAAAGGCTTAGAAAAATCAGGACAAACCAATATTGGAGATGAAATGAGTGCTTGCATGAGCATTTGAAAACTCTTATCGGCCACGACATCGCAAAAAAATGCTTCCTTCTTAAGCCTATCAGCGAGAGGGCTTGCCATGTGAGCATAATGGTGTAGGATGATAATCCCAAAAATCCCCTCAATTGAGTAGTGTTGGATGGTGTAGGCCACTCTTTCACACATTGTACCTTTTTGGGATCCATCTTAATTCCATCATTGCTCACAATGTGACCCAAGTATTCCACTTCTTGTGACATAAAGGTGCACTTGCTTTGCTTGGCAAACAACTTGTGCTCTCTCAATACCTTCAACACTTGCTCCACATGCATCAAGCACTCTTCTCTTGACTTGCTATACACAAGTATGTCATCAAAGAAGACCAAAACTGATTTGTAGAGGAATGGCTTCAAAACTTTGTTCATGAGAGCTTGAAATGTGGCCGGGGCATTTGATAATCCAAAAGGCATAACCACGAATTGAAATAGACCCCATTCACTCCAGAATGCCGTCTTAAACTTATCACCATCTTTCATCCTTATTCGATGATACCAAGACTTGAGATCTATCTTGGAGAAGTATTTTGTTCCTTTCAATTCATCAAGTAAATCATTAATCCTTGGAATGGGATATCGATTCTTTATAGTGATCTTGTTGAGATCCCTATAATCGATGCACGTTCTATAAGATCCATCCTTCTTCTTCACCAACAAAATCGGTGAGGCAAAAGGTGATTGGCTTGGTTGTCTGAATCCCATTTTTGAAAGCTCTTCCACTTGCTTTGCCACCTCTTCCCGTTCAACCTTCGAAAGCCTATAAGGAGGCTTATTGACTAGTTTTGCATCCTTCTCAAGCTCTATGGCATGATCAGCTTCTCTAGTAGGTGGCAAGCATTTGGGTGCTTCAAACACATCTTTGTACTCTTGCAACAAAGATATCCATTTGGGTGCTTCAAACACATCTTTGTACTTTTGCAACAAGGTATCCATCTCTTTATCATGTATTTGTAGCCCATTGTCCTCTTCTTGACAAGCGAGTTGTAGCATGTAAACAAGGCATAAACTCTTCAACTCTCTCTTCATTTGCTTCATGGACACCAACAAGGTTAAAGCATGGCTATAAATTCCAACCAAGCATAGCTCTTTGCCTTCATGCATGAACCACATTTTCATGTGCTTCAAATCCATTAAAAATCTACCCAAAGTGTGCAATCAATCACATCCGAGCACCACATTAATGGGACCCATATCAAGCACAATCAAATGGGCATCATAGGCATATTCGAAAGACAAAGAAATCCTTATTGCAACCCAACTCTTGCTCAGCTCATGCTGTCCATTTGCAACCTCCACTTTTAAAGGCTTCATCATCTCTATGGGCATAGTTTCAAAGAATTTATTGATTTGGAATTCACAAAACTATGTGTGCTCCCCGAATCAACAAGTATATGAATGGATCTGCTCCCAATCTTCCCCACAAGCCTCAAAGTGTTGGAACCTTTGCATCCCGCTTTAACTTCTTGTGAAATGGCACAAAGCATGGCTGTCTTTTTTTTTTTTTGTTTCAACTTCTACCCAATCCTCTCCACCCGGATCAAAAGGAAACTATTGAGAGGGGTCAAGAGTAGGCTCTTCTATCACCTCATTTTCACAATCTTGAAATTCAACCTCATCTACATAATCCAATGATACCTCTTCATCTTCAACCACCTCAAAGATCATGTTGGCTCTCACCTCTTTTGCCTTGCAAACCTTTTTATGCTCGGTACTCCATTTCTCATTGTTTTGCAAAGGAAGCAAACCCCTTTCTTCCTCTTCTCCTCTATCTCCGCTTGTGATAATTGCTTAATCACTTTGCCTTGAAGGGAAGAAGATTTAGCATCAATCTTAAGAGGCAGTTTGGCCATAGAACCACTCCATTTCACATTCCTTGGCTGTCCATACACACAAGCATATCGTTGTATGGGAGTAGAAGTTGGAGTGAAGCTTGCACGAGGTACATAAGGTGTTGAAGAGGTAGAAGTTGGCCATTTTACTTCATTTGGGCTGAAAGTAGATGGCTTAGTTTCTCCCACATTCCATCTATTTGCAACATTTCTCTTATACTTAGATTCAAAGACCTCCGCATAATACATGGCATCTTGCAAAGTTTGAGGTCTTTGAGCCTTCACATCAACTCCAAGTGAGGATTGCAATCAACTCCAAGTGAGGATTGCAAAGTTTGAGGTCTTTGAGCCTTCACATCAACTCCAAGTGAGGATTGCAATCCATGTATGTACTTCACCATTTTGTTGTACTCATTCATTCCTCCAACAAACATGGAAAGCTTCCTAAATTGGTTGCTATATTCCTTGACGGAACTTCCCTTTTGCTCCAAGTCATATCATTGTTCCACCAATTGAGCCCGTTCCAATGGAGATGTGAAGTTTTGAAACATGGCATCTTTGAATGCTTCTCAAGTGTCAAAATGCAAGCCCTCATGTTGAGTAAACCGCCACCATGAATGGGCATAATCTTCCAAATGCAACACGGCAAATTGTACTTTGTCTTCTTCCTCACGGGATACAATGTAAAGTACATCTCCAACTTGTTAGACCATTCTTCCAATTCCTCGATGGTTGTGTTCACCCCTTTGAACTTGGGAAGTGTAATCTTGTCTTTCACATCTTTGGCTCCCTCACATTATTAAAATTACTCATAGTTTCTTATTAATAAACCTTGTACATATTCAACTCTTCACCTTATGTGAGCATTTACTCATTTTTGGGTAACTTCTTTTACAAAAATTGGATTTATCTCCTCCCCACACATGGATTGATGCTATTGGCCCATAGGAACCTTAATTGGACCATAATCCAAAAATTTCTGAAAATCTAGACCCTTAGGCTAAGGTCCTTTATACCCATTTCCAATCAATTCCAATTGCACATTGGAAAGTTCTTTTTGAATTTCTGTTTCAGGGGAACTTATTTTAATAAGATGAGATAATTTTCTATCCAAAAATATTAAAAATCTGAATATTCTCTCTCTAGAATATTTTCTCTCTCTATGACAAAACAAGCAGAGACGAGATCTCTTATAATTCTGAAGAGGGAATTGATTACAGGAAAAGATGCTGGATATCTTGAGAGACTGGGGAGGAATCTTACATTCTCTCCCACTTGAAAAACGCGAGATGCCCTCATCTCGCAAACTGGGGTAATTTCGCAAGATGCACTGAGAGAAAATTTAATTAAGATTAACCACTAACAGAAGTCTCAAAGAGAGCAAGACTTAAGACAAGAACAAAGATTTCAACTTTATTCACTCTTGGAACATATACAGCAAGATAGAAGAACTTTTTACAATTCCATAAGCCCGTCCATCATATGGTCACAAAAGCAGCACTCACAAGCTGCACACGTATAAGGTAACTCATCTATGGGAATAATTCGGCTGGTTATTGCAGTACCTATCTCATTGGTATGAGGTGACCTATTAAAGGGACCTCTAAGAGGCAAGCCAAAAACGAGATAAAGGCATATCTTCTGGTGAGGAAGAAAGCACGCTAGTAAGAAGACCCGCTTAGAAAATCCACCATGCCTTGATCTCATCACGCAGTAGTATCGGGGACCCAAACCCAAAGCTTCAATAACCATGGCCAAGCGAACATTGTTACGAAAGTGCTGCCGACCCCACGGTGTTACCCTAGTTATGTCTCGACAGGTCCGCCATTTGGTCTGAGCTACAGAAGTTCCCAAGTGAGGGAAAAGTGAGCGCTCATACAGTGCTATAAAATCCTTCTTCACAGACTCGCTTGCGTCTTGAAGGTGAGAAATCATCATGGATAAAACCAATTCTTGTTGCCAAGCCATAATGGAGATTAAGAAAGAAAGGGAATCGATGGAAGTAAGATTACTGCGAGTGACAAGTAAGAGTTACGACTTATATAAAAGAAGGAACTAGCGTAACCTAGAAGCCAACGGGTATCTTGCCACTGAAGTTTTATCGTCTTTTCATGATTTGGGTTTAGCACATATTTCTATAGAAGGTTTAGATGAGATACAATATGAACTTTGAGATGATGAGGTAGAAAAAGCTCGTAGGCTAAGTCACCTACTTTCATTGAATTCCGATATGGTCCAACTTCTTATACTTCCCAAGAGATAAAGAATTTCTTTTGGGCCGTACTCGAATGAAGACCATATCTGCTTCTTTGAATTCTCTCACTGTCCTCTTCTTATCTGCATACTGCTTTTGTCGATCCTGGGCAGTCTTTTAACTAATGACCAATTCCTTGGCATCTAAAACACCGGTTCTTACTTCTGAACCCATCGTTCTGAATCCTTAAAACAGGTGGGGCTCCCGAGAAGTATTCTGAGGAAAGGTCTTCCTTTTTTAAACAGAATCTTTCTTTTATTTTAGAGAGGGAATAATTATAAGATCAGAAAGGGAGGTTCTTACTCCTGTATACCTCGAAGGTTGGGGGAGGAATCTTACATTCTACCCCACTTAAAAAGGCACAAGATGTCCTCATCTCGCAAAGTAGAGGACAACTCTTTTTTCTTAAGATCCAATTTATTCTGGGGTTCCTTATATTCTGGTCAACCCAACAGAATACGGGGATAAGTATCCCTTATATAGAACTCATCATTAAATAACAATTCATTCAGATCATATCATCCATATTTTTAACACGATAATGGTCCATTAGACCGAAAAATTTCCTTCTGACCACGGGAATTTCAGTCAAGTAAGTTCTCAATTTGTCATCCCTTAACTTGATCTACCGGTCAAGTGTTAATAGTAACAATTTGACAGCACAACGCACTAATCTCATAGTGATTTACTGAAATCATTATCATCATTCTAGTTATGAATATCATCATAGGGACTCGTCCCATTCATCCTCATTGTGGTTTCGCTTTATATTTTAACTAAATTTCCGAAATCATCATTTTTCAATCAGAATCCAATTCAATTCATCAATTCTCAAACAGAATTAAAAATCATATCAACCATATTCGAAATCATCATCTGGATAGCATTAACACTTATAATTTCAAGTCTTAGATTTACTCGTATGTACTGCCGGTAAAGAGCTGCAGTTATACCCTCGGTATATACGGGTAGTCATGATACTTGAAGCTATAATACCATCATGTCTAGGCCTCAAGCAAGTCAGGGTTCTATACAATTGCGGTACTTCCATCTGAAGACCCAATTACTAATTTACAAATTTTCAGTTTGAATATCAGATTGTATGACTTATATCACATAATTACAACCTTTTTGTGTTTCTTGATAAAGTTTTGACATATTTGTCTTCACAGATGATCTTTAATTGCTCTGATACCAACTGTGAGATCCCTATTTCCACCGAGCAACAGATTCGAGTTACTAGCAGCGGAAGTAGCACTTCTCGTGCGGAGCAGGGGTCCCACATTCGGGGCCTCGTCCACGGATATCCGGACAAGAGACTAATCCGTCGGTTTTTCTAAAACCGCACCCGGAAAAACTTCCCTTATCCGGAAAGCACGGGCGATTCCTCCAGGATAACTTTTTACTCTAACGTAGTCAAGACCATTACTGATCAAACTGATCCGACTGCACCTATAAAGATACTCGGTCAGATCAAGGAAGGACTCGCACTTGGATCATTGGGATCAACGCTTTTTTTCCCATCAAGAGGCACAGCTGTTGATTCCTATCCATAGAACAATTACTATCCAAGATTTACTTCATCTATCGTAATAACAGAAATTGAGTCTCGATTTACGGATCCATCAATCCAGCCTAACCCCATCCGATCCCATGGGTTAGCCAACCGCCCAACCACTGTAATGATGGGATCCAATTTAGAATTTGATTTTTTTGTCCCAGGTACCAGGGAAAAGAGTTCGCAGGCCTCCTAGCCGGATGTTCATATAAAAATAAAACTAGTCACACCACTTACACACCCAATATGAAATTGCCTTTTTTAAATAGATTCACCCAGTTTTAAAACAATCCTTTAATGAAACCATAGTATCACTGATCACAATCTTCCAATTTATCTGGTTGATTCTTAATTTTCCATCATTCCTTCATCGGAGTATCTATGGCATCATTGGCAACCAGAACGCTCACCACCTGTCCACCCAGGGGTCTTTTCAATGGTTCCTAGCCCATAATACTCGGCAATATAATCACTTATAAAAATCAAGATGGACTCTCGTTGAAGATCAGCAAGATCAACCAACAGATCCATATAAAGAGCCATGGACTCATCCATTGAAGACCAGCAAGGTCAATCAACCAGATCCACAAAACAACTCTTACTCCTTGTTCCAATATCTTCCTCGACGCACGCGTGGGTATCCTAGGCAACCCAGAGCCCGGTCAGCACCCTCTAGGATCCTTCACAGGTGACCTAGTGCTTCACTCATAGGCCGCTTCCTTGGTCCCTCATCCACCGTACCGGAAGCTCCGAGGCTGGTCAAGACCTTGGTCGACCTTGCTACACGAGACGTCCTCCATTGACTCTCCGTCAGCAGTTGCAACTTTATCAGGTCCCCACGACCTTAATCACAAGATGGTCAAAATGCTTTCCCACCATTCTTGACATAAAACAGCCATTTACAAACAGCATTTACAAACAGTTTACAAATACAGTTTCTATATTAACTCTCATTTTTCCACATTATCCCTCATCATCAATCCACATTACCTATTCCACATTCCATTTATATGTGTACTCATCCCATCACATTATTTTCCATCTCATCACTTCAGATTCCTTCACATCACATATCATATATTCACATCCATACATATATCCACATCCACATCCACATTCACATCCATACATCCACATCTACATCCATGCATCTATTTTCACATCCAAATCTACATGCACATTCATGCATCCTCATCCATACATCCACATCTACATGCACATTCACATCCATACATCCACATCTATATGCGTACATTCACATCTACGTGCATACATCCACATCCACATTCATACATCTACATCTACATGCATACATCCACATCTCCATGCATACATCCACATCCACATTCACATTCACATCCATACATCTACATCTACATGCATACATCCATCTCCACATTCACATCCACATCTATACATCTATATCTACATGCATACATCCTCATCTCCATGCATACATCCACATCCACATTCACATTCACATCCATACATCTACATCTACATGTATACATCCTCATCTCCATGCATACATCCACATCCACATCCACATTCACATTCACATCCATACATCTACATCTACATGCATACATCCACCTCCACATTCACATCGACATCTATACATCTACATCTACATGTATACATCCTCATCTCCATGCATACATCCGCATTCACATTCACATTCACATCCATACATCTATATCTACATGTATACATCCTCATCTCCATGCATACATCCACATCCACATTCACATTCACATTCACATCCATACATCTACATCTACATGCATACATCCACCTCCACATTCACATCCGCATCTATACATCTACATCTACATGTATACATCCTCATCTCCATGCATACATCCACATCCACATTCACATTCACATCCATACATCTACATCTACATGTATACATCCACATCTCCATGCATCTACATCCACATACTCATTCACATCCCATATCTTTTATGCATACCTCTATGCATGAAATTCAATTATGCTAAAAGTAACACTTTTATAATAAAATAATCATCTCTTATGCATACCTCTATGCATGAAATTCAATTATGCTAAAAGTAACACTTTTATAATAAAATACTCATCTCTTATGCACACCTCTATGCATGAACTTCAATTATGCTAAAAGTAACACTTTTATAATAAAATATTCATCTCTTATGCATACCTCTATGCATGAAATTCAATTATGCTAAAAGTAAGTCTTTTATAATAAAATATTCATCTTTTATGCATACCTCTATGCATGAAATTCAATTATGCTAAAAGTAACACTTTTATAATAAAATGTTCATCTTTTATGCATACCTCTATGCATGAAATTCAATTATGCTAAAAGTAACACTTTTATAATAAAAGATGAATTTTCTTTTACTAAATTCTAAAAATTTCACCATAATCTCCTTTGTATGGCTGACCATTTTTCAATTTTCTACGTCTTTAAAACTAATTAAAGTACACCATTTTTTAATTTTCTACGTCTTTAAAATTAATTAAAGTACACCAATATTGAAATTATCCTAAAGTAAACATTTTTTTTCCACTTAATTGAGATAAACATTATAAAAATTTGACATTAATCACTTAACCCTTCACCTAGGATAGAGAATGGTTGGTTTTGTTAGAGAAGAGAGGGGAATGCCTTTTGTAATGAGGCCTAACATTATAGAGAAGACATAAAGCATAAAAACCATTTAAAAACCATTTAAAACCATAAAAATCCATAAAATAATTGAAAGAAAGAAGAATCACCAACTTGCTAAAGACTTTGATAGCTTTCCTTTGGCTTGATGGTTTGAGGGTTCAACTCTTGTTTGGACAAGAGTGGCCACCAATCTTTGGAAGAGGGAAATGTCAAAAACTAATGAATTATTAACAAATTCATAGTTCTTGGCTTGGGTGGAGTAGAGTAACAATGCATTAAACATTGTTAAGTTCCAACAAAGGAGAAGGCCTCTATTTATAGTAAAAAGTGAGCTCCTAACCAAACAAACTGATTCTAGAATTTTCCAAATCAGTTTGGTCAATTTTTGATCATTTTTAGGTCAGTTGAGCTAACTTTTTGCAACTAGACTTGAATTAGGAGAGAGGAGAGATAAAATATCTCATTATTTATGAGTTTAAAACTCATTCAAGCATGTGAAATATGCACCTCCTTTAATGGACTCCCCTTCCTTACATATGTGTCAAAATGGAATGATTATACCCAAAATATCTCATATTTTTAATATTGCTCATAGTTTTTTTACTAATAAACCTTGTACATTTTCAACTCTTCATCTTATGTGAGCATTTACTCATTTTTGGATATCCAAAATATCTCATATTTTTAATATTGCTCATAGTTTTTTACTAATAAACCTTATACATTTTCAACTCTTCATCTTATGTGAGCATTTACTCATTTTTGGATACCCAAAATATCTCATATTTTTAATCACTCATAGTTTCTTACTAATAAACCTTGTACATTTTCAACTCTTCACCTTATGTGAGCATTGAAGGGACTCCCCTTCCTTACATATGTGTCAAAATGAAATCATTATACCCAAAATATCTCACATTATTAAAATTACTCATAGTTTCTTAAACCTTGTACATATTCAACTCTTCACCTTATGTGAGCATTTACTCATTTTTGGGTAACTTCTTTTACAAAAATTAGATTTATCTCCTCCCCACACATGGATTGATGCTATTGGCCCATAGGAACCTTAATTAGACCATAATCCAACAATTTCTGAAAATCTAGACCCTTAGGCTAAGGTCCTTTATACCCATTTCCAATCAATTCCAATCGCACATTGGAAAGTTCTTTTTGAATTTCTGTTTCACGGAAACTTATTTTAATAAGATGAGATAATTTTCTATCCAAAAATATTAAAAATCTGAATATTCTCTCTCTAGAATATTTTCTCTCTCTATGACAAAACAGGCAAAGACGAGATCTCTTATAATTCTGAAGAGGGAATTGATTACAGGGAAAGATGCTGGATATCTTGAGAGATTGGGGAGGAATCTTACATTCTCTCCCACTTGAAAAACGCGAGATACCCTCATCTCGCAAACTGGGGTAATTTCGCAAGATGCACTGAGAGAAAATTTAATTAAGATTAACCACTAAGAGAAGTCTCAAAGAGAGCAAGACTTAAGACAAGAACAAAGATTTCAACTTTATTCACTTTAGGAACATATATAGCAAGATAGAAGAACTTTTTACAATTCCATAAGCCCGTCCATCATATGGTCACAAAAGCAGCACTCACAAGCTGCACACGTATAAGGTAACTCATCTATGGGAATAATTCGGCTGGTTATTGCAGTACCTATCTCATTGGTATGAGGTGACCTATTAAAAGGACCTCTAAGAGGCAAGCCAAAAACGAGATAAAGGCATATCTTCTGGTGAGGAAGAAAGCACACTAGTAAGAAGACCCGCTCAGAAAATCCACCATGCCTTGATCTCATCACGCAGTAGTATCGGGGACCCAAACCCAAAGCTTCAATAACCATGGCCAAGCGGACATTGTTACAAAAGTGCTGCCGACCCCACGGTGTTACCCTAGTTATGTCTCGACAGGTCCGCCATTTGGTCTGAGCTAC
The DNA here is from genome assembly GCF_041138505.1 of Cibotium barometz. Lineage (NCBI taxonomy): Eukaryota > Viridiplantae > Streptophyta > Polypodiopsida > Cyatheales > Cibotiaceae > Cibotium > Cibotium barometz. The sequence goes on along the minus strand of NC_141048.1, from coordinate 44,367,221 downwards.
AGAAGTTCCCAAGTGAGGGAAAAGTGAGCGCTCATACAGTGCTATAAAATCCTTCTTCACAGACTCGCTTGCGTCTTGAAGGTGAGAAATCATCATGGATAAAACCAATTCTTGTTGCCAAGCCATAAAGGAGATTAAGAAAGAAAGGGAATCGATGGAAGTAAGATTACTGCGAGTGACAAGTAAGAGTTACGACTTATATAAAAGAAGGAACTAGCGTAACCTAGAAGCCAACGGGTATCTCGCCACTGAAGTTTTATTGTCTTTTCATGATTTGGGTTTGGCACATATTTCTATAGAAGGTCTAGATGAGATACAATATGAACTTTGAGATGATGAGGTAGAAAAAGCTCGTAGGCTGTCACCTACTTTCATTGAATTCCGATATGGTCCAACTTCTTATACTTCCCAAGAGATAAAGAATTTCTTTTGGGCCGTACTCGAATGAAGACCATATCTGCTTCTTTGAATTCTCTCACTGTCCTCTTCTTATCTGCATACTGCTTCTGTCGATCCTGGGTAGTCTTTTAACTGATGACCAGGCATCTAAAACACCGGTTCTTACTTTTGAACCCATCGTTCTGAATCCTTAAAACAGGTGGGGCTCCCGAGAAGTATTCTGAGGAAAGGTCTTCCTTTTTTAAACAGAATCTTTCTTTTATTTTAGAGAGGGAATAATTATAAGATCAGAAAGGGAGGTTCTTACTCCTGTATACCTCGAAGGCTGGGGGAGGAATCTTACATTCTACTCTACTTAAAAAGGCGCAAGATGTTCTCATCTCGCAAAATAGAGGACAACTCTTTTTTCTTAAGATCTAATTTATTCTGGGGTTCCTTATATTCTGGTCAACCCAACAAAATACGGGGATAAGTATCCCTTATATAGAACTCATCATTAAATAACAATTCATTCAGATCATATCATCCATATTTTTAACACAATAATGGTCCATTAAATCGAAAAATTTCCTTCTGACCACGAGAATTTCAGTCAAGTAAGTTCTCAATTTGTCATCCCTTAACTTGATCTACCGGTCAAGTGTTAACAGTAACAATTTGACAGCACAACCCACTAATCTCATAGTGATTTGCTGAAATCATTATCATCATTCTAGTTATGAATATCATCACAGGGACTCGTCCCATTCATCCTCATTGTGGTTTTGCTCAGGTTATTATATTTCAACTAAATTTCAGAAATCATCATTTTTCAATCAGAATCCAATTCAATTCATCAATTCTCAAACAGAATTAAAAATCATATCAACCACATTCGAAATCATCATCTGGATAGCATTAACACTTATAATTTCAAGTCTTAGATTTACTCGTATATACTGCCGGTAAAGAGCTACAGTTATACCCTTGGTATATACAGGTAGTCATGATACTTGAAGCTATAAGGTAAATACCATCATGTCTAGGCCTCAAGCAAGTCAGGGTTCTATACAATTGCGGTACTTCCATCTGAAGACCCAATTACTAATTTACGAATTTTCAGTTTGAATATCAGATTGTAAGACTTATATCACACAATTACAACCTCTTTGTATTTCTTGATAAATTTTTGACATATTTGTCTTCACAGATGATCTTTAATTGCTCTGATACCAACTGTGAGATCCCTGTTTCCACCAAGCAACAGATTCGAGTTACTAGCAGCGGAAGTAGCACTTCTCGCGTGGGGCAAGGGTCCCACATTCGGGACCTCGTCCACGGATATCCGGACAAGAGACTAATCCATCGGTTTTTCCAAAATCGCACCCGAAAAAACTTCCCTTATCCGGAAAGCACGGCGGTTCCTCCAGGATAACTTTTTACTCTAACGTAGTCAAGACCATTACTGATCAAACTGATCCGACTGCACCTATAAAGATACTCGGTCAGATCAAGGAAGAACGTGCACTTGGATCATTGGGATCAACGCTTTTTTCCCCATCAAGAGGCACAGCCGTTGATTCTTATCCATAGAACAATTACTATCCAGGATTTACTTCATCTATCGTAATAACAAAAATTGAGTCTCGATTTACGGATCCATCAATCCAGCCTAACCCCATCCGATCCCATGGGTTAGCCAACTGCCCAACCACTGTAATGATGGGATCCAATTTAGAATTTGATTTTTTTGTCCCGGGTACTAGGGAAAAGAGTTCCCAGGCCCCCTAGCTAGATGTTCATACAAAAATAAAACTAGTCACACCACTTACAGACCCAATATGAAATTGCCTTTTTTAAACAGATTCACCCAGTTTTAAAACAATCCTTTAATGAAACCATAGTATCACTGATCACAATCTTCTAATTTATCCAGTTGATTCTTAATTTCCCATCATTCCTTCATCGGAGTATCTATGGCATCATTGGCAACCCGAACGCTCACCACCTGTCCACCCAGGGGTCTTTTCAATGGTTCCTAGCCCATAATACTCGGCAATATAATCACTTATAAAAATCAAGATGGACTCTCGTTGAAGATCAGCAAGATCAACCAACAGATCCATTTAAAGAGCCATGGACTCATCCATTGAAGACCAGCAAGGTCAATCAACCAGATCCACAAAACAACTCTTACTCCTTGTTCCAATATCTTCCTCGACGCACGCGTGGGTATCCTAGGTGACCCAGAGCCCGAGCACCGTATGGTCAGCACCCTCTAGGATCCTTCGCAGGTGACCTAGCGCTTCACTCATAGGCCGCTTCCTTGGTCCCTCATCCACCGTACCGGAAGCTCACCATTTTAATCGAACCGAGGCTAGTCAAGACCTCGGTCGACCTTGCTACGCGAGACGTCCTCCATTGACTCTCCGTCAGCAGTTGTAACTTTATCAGTCAGGTCCCCACGACCTTAATCACAAGACGGTCAAAATGCTTTCCCAGCATTCTTGACATAAAACAGCCATTTACAAACAGTTTACAAATACAGTTTCTATATTAACTCTTATTTTTCCACATTATCCCTCATCAATCCACATTACTTATTCCACATTCCATTTATATGTGTACTCATCCCATCACATCATTTTCCATTCATCACTTCAGATTCCTTCACATCACATATCATATATTCACATCCATACATATATCCACATCCACATCTACATTCACATCCATACATCCACATCTACATCCATGCATCTATTTTCACATCCAGATCTACATGCACATTCATGCATCCTCATCCATACATCCACATCTACATGCACATTCACATCCATACATCCACATCTATATGCGTACATTCACATCTACATGCATACATCCACATCCACATTCATACATCTACATCTACATGCATTCATCCACATCTCCATGCATACATCCACATCCACATTCACATTCATATCCATACATCTACATCTACATGCATACATCCACCTCCACATTCACATCCACATCTATACATCTACATCTACATGCATACATCCTCATCTCCATGCATACATCCACATCCACATTCACATTCACATCCATACATCTACATCTACATGTATACATCCTCATCTCCATGCATACATCCACATCCACATTCACATTCACATCCATACATCTACATCTACATGCATACATCCACCTCCACATTCACATCTACATCTACATGCATACATCCACCTCCACATTCACATCCACATCTATACATCTACATGCATACATCCACCTCCACATTCACATCCACATCTATATATCTACATGCATACATCCACCTCCACATTCACATCTACATCTACATGCATACATCCACCTCCACATTCACATCCACATCTATACATCTACATCTACATGCATACATCCTCATCTCCATGCATACATCCACATCCACATTCACATTCACATCCATACATCTACATCTACATGTATACATCCTCATCTCCATACATACATCCACATCCACATTCACATTCACATCCATACATCTACATCTACTGTCATGAGAATATATTTTAAGTCCTCTAGAAAAATATTATTCATCCCCTCTTGAGTAATTTGGGGACGCCTAGATTACTCTTGCGTCATGCCGGCTAGGTTAATATCGTGGGTGATACCACTATAAATATTAATACGTGCGGTATATGACGTATGTTTGAGGTCACCTATGATTATTTCATTTAGGTTTGTATGGCAGGGTGATTCCTGGGGTACTTACGCCTGGTAGTCATGAGTTGGTGATGATTTGTGCCTGTTTAATATTTGTGGGATTAATTTAATAATTAATTGGGCTTATATTTTCAGGTGATGAAGACTATGGGAATTGAAGAGTTTACTTTGGAAGAAATGTCTTGGATCATCACATTTCATTTTTGGCAAGCATAGTAGCTTGTAACCTTATCAAATGATTTTTCCATTTTGAACTTTAGGAAATATACATTTATTCATGTGGAATTTATTAAAGCCTATGGCTTTACCCTAGTCCCAATTTGACACTCTATTTTTGTTAAAGAAGAGTGCCGTGCTCTCTAAAAAGCACATCTTGTATATTTTAGGGGCTATGGCCTAATTTTGGTGAAAAAGAAAGCTAATAAAGAAATACTCTTGTGTGGGGAGAGGCCACGCACAAGAGGGGGGAAGATTGCAACCAATATGGTCTTTTGGAGCTAAGTATTTTTGTTTAAGTGTTTAATTTTTCAATTGATTTGATTTAGTTGAAGCTTACAAGCAATGGTTTTTTTGATTGATTTAATTCTCTACTTTTCCACAATCAATTCCTAGAATAAGATTTCGGTTGCAGTGGTATCAGAGCTTGGGCTAGGAGATTTGTGGAGAAGGTAGGAAGGGGCTTCAACTTCTCAAAAATCAAGAAAGTGCAGGAATTTATCCAGTGGACAGAAGGGTGTTTTGTAGGTCTTTACCCAAAGGTCAAAGATTCAAAACTAGATCTACTCTCAAACCCACTCACCACCCTGCAAAACCATCCCTCTCTATCAAAAAGTGGTTTTTCCAAATACTCAGTGAAATCAAAATCTGACCGTATGGATGAAATCCCCAGAGCCAAAAACCTCACGGGTATCTCTCAGAAATCAGAAAGCTTCAAGCATGAGCAAACCTATAATAGACGGAGTAGATTAAGCATGTAAAATCCATCAAAAATTTTCTCAAAAAGAAAAACCACAGCCTGCCGGCGCAAAACGGCTAGTGGAGGTGAAAATTAAAAAAATAAGGCCATAAGCTAATCAAGCTTAATCACCTCTTAATCCTAATCTCACTTTTTCCAATCCCCATGCAAGTCACATCACTTTTTGAACCTCTACTTTTCCCTATTTTCAAATTTGAAGAGAAATTCAAAGGTTTCCAATTCTAAAAATTTCTGGGTGCAGAAAAGTGATTTACAGGTTTTAAAAAAAGCTTGAAAATTGCCTAGAAAAGGCCAAAAAATTCCGAAATCGCTTCAAAAAAATATTACAGAGATTGGGCAAGGTTTACAGGACTGTTTCAGCAGGTTTCAAAGAGCAAAAAAATTATTTCATCAACAATTCGACTAGCCCAAGACTCTTGAATCACGCGGAATCGTTCGAGATTTGTTTGAAGCGACGAGAACTCAATTCAGCCATTGAACAACGTTTTCCTAAAGAGATTAAAGCACATGAGGGTACTTCTTCTAAACCATTTACTAAATTTTTTTATGCTTCAAAGAAGATGTATAAACCAGGTTATGACAAAGGCAAGGACGAGGCTAAAGGCAACATGAGTACCAATAAGAAAGTCAATGGTGGCAAACCGAAGACATCTCCTATCAAATGTTTCAAGTGCCACAAAGAAGATCACATGGCATCGAATTGTTCGGAGCGTACCAAGAATTCAACACCAGCAGCAGCAGCTCGAGTCAATATGATTGAAGAAGACGACAATGAAGAAGAATCATTCGAGCAAGAGGGTAATTCCGATCCAGATTACTCAGAACAAGAAGGTAAACCTCATGTTCATTCTTTGCTTAAAATAAAAGGAACGATAAATGGACATGAAGTTCTTATTTTGCATGATGATGGTAGTACACATGATTTCATTTCTGAAAAGGTACTTAAAGCATTAAATCTTCATTCTTTACCTACGCACTATAAAGTCAAAGCAGCATTTACTGGAACAAAGTATAATTGCATGTAAGAGGTGAAAGATTTGGATTTATGCATCAAACCTTTAACAAAAAAAAGGGATTTCTTAGTTGCACCTTTACAAGGGGTAGATATAATTTTGGGTTTGCCTTGGAGACACAAATACAATCCTATTATAGACTATGACACTCATAGCATTTCTCTAAGGAAGGACAATGAAGATATTATCCTCCCAGTGTCAAGTCAAAGGAGAAATGAGTCCTTTGTTGAGTCACACTCAAGCAAAGAGAGCTCTAAGAAAAAGAGACAAGACTTATATGGTATGGGTTAACCAGCTTGATGCTGAGTTGGACACATCCAAAAGACCAAAGTTTGATCTTTTTATCTCCAAATTTAGTGACACTGTTTCATGGAAGATCTGCCTCCAGGATTACCTAAGTCTAGGCCTGAGGATCATAGTATTGACTTATTGCCTGGAAATTCCCTGCCTTGTAAAGCTCCCTATAGAGTCAACAATTTAGAGCAAAAAGAAATCCAAAGCCAAATAGAAGACTTGCTAGAGAGAGGCCTTATTCGACCTAGTAGTTCACCTTTTGGAGCTCCAGTACTTCTTGTTAAGAAGAAGAACGGAACTTACCGAATGTGTGTAGACTATCGTGTATTGAATAAGATTACTGTCAAGAACAGATATCCTATTCCTAGGGTAGATGATCTTCTTGATAAGCTTAGAGGATCAAAGGTCTTTAGCAAGATTGACCTAAAGTCTGGGTATCATCAAGTCCATATGACTCAATCTGACATTTTCAAGACAGCTTTTAGAACCCAAACTGGTCATTATAAGTTTTTGGTTATGCCATTTGGTTTGACCAATGCCCTAGCTACTTTCAACCGTATGATGAATCGTATATTCCTTAAGTTTCAAAGTTTTGTTATAGTGTTCTTTGATGACATTCTTGTTTTCAGCAAGGATCGACAAGAGCATGAACAAACCTTGGAACAAGTGTTCAATCTTTTGAGAGAAAATGAATTGTATGTCAATCCTGAAAAGAGTTCTTTCTTTCAAGAAGAGATTGAATACTTAGGTCATATAGTGTCGGCTGAAGGGATTCGTGTAGATCCTAAGAAAATTGAGTGTATTGCTTCTTGGCCTACGCCTAGAAACATACATGATCTTAGATCTTTTCTTGGCCTATGTAGTTATTATAGGAAGTTCGTCAAGAATTTTGCTTGTATTGCTCATCCTTTGACTGAACTCCTTAAGAAAGCTACAAATTTCAATTGGACTGAAAAGCAGGATAAATCTTTTGCAACACTCAAGAATGCTTTAACACAAGCACCAGTTCTTACACTACCTGATTTTCAAAGACCATTCTTTATAGTAGTGACTGATGCTAGTGGCAAAGGATTTGGAGCTGTTCTTATGCAAGACAACCATCCTATTTCTTATCAAAGTAGAAAGCTTAAGCCTGCAGAGCAAAATTATAGCACTTATGACAAGGAATTAGCAGCAGTAGTGCATGCTTTGAAAATATGGAAGCATTACCTAATGGGCTCTGAATTTCTTATCAAGACAGACCAACAAAGCATTAGGCATTTGCTTACGCAACCTCTTATTTCAGATAGGCATATCAAATGGGCAGCTTTCATTCAAAGTTTCCAACCTATGATTCAATATCGACCTGGAAAAGAAAATGTTGTTGCCAATGCTTTGAGTCGAAGACCAAATATCAACAACATTTCTATAATTGAAAGTGAACCATTTGTACTCATGAAAGAAACTTACGAAGTTAATCCAGATTTTTCTCAAATATGGATCAAATTGCGTGAAAATAATTGGACACCTCATGGAAGTTATTCTCATAATGATGGCTATCTTTTCTTTGAGAAAAGATTGTGTGTTACTCAACCTTACAGACAACTTGTCTTGGAAGAGATGCACCAACCACCATTTATGGGACATAGAGGAGTTTCCGCAACACTTCAAGTAGTTTCTCGAGAATTTTATTGGCCCCATTTGAAGAATGATGTAGCTAAGTTTGTAGCTGAATGTAACATTTGCCAAACAATTAAAAGCTACAAAGGCAAAGCTTTAGGATTGCTTATGCCTCTACCTATTCCTGATAGACCATGGGAACAAGTGTCTGTGGACTTCATTACTGGCTTTCCTACTACTTCCAGTCACCATGACATGATTTGGACAATAGTGGACAGATTTAGTAAGCAAGCCTATTTCATTCCATGTAAAAAGACACTAACTTCTCAGCAAGCCGCGAACATATTTGTTAAGCAAATTTTTGTTCATCATGGTCTACCCAAAGTGATAGTTTCTGATAGAGATTCTAAATTTTGTAGTCACTTTTGGGTTGCTCTTTTCTCAAACTTAGGCACTAAGTTAGATTTTTCCATGGCTTTCCATCCGGAATCGAATGGACAAACCGAAGTTACAAATAGCACTATCTTAGATATGCTTAGAGCCTATGTTTCCCAGCAACCTAGTGCATGGGATAAGTACATACACCTACTCCAATTTGCTTATAATAATACTCCTCATGCTGCTACTAGTCGAGCACCATTTGAGATCATCTATGGAAGAGCATTGCCTATTCCGGCTACTAGACTCTCTCATAAGATTGAAGCAGCCGACCAATATGTTAGAGACTTTGATCGCATTCTATCTGAAGTGCGTGATTGTATTGCAAGAGCTCAAGAGAAGTATACATCTCAAGCAAATAGGAAGCGCAAAGATTTTTCATTTCAAGAAGGTGATTATGTACTTTTGAGAATTGAAAAACGTCGATTAAAGAGTGTGGAAAAATTCCCTGCAGTGAAGCTATGGGCCATTTAAAATCCTTCAAAAGATTAATGATGTGGCCTATAGACTAGAGCTTCCATCTAATTGGAATATCCATAATTCTTTTCATATCCATCTCTTGAAACCTTTTCGAGGAACACTTCCTACTCATCCAACATATGAGGAACCACCTCTTATTGAAGGAGAGGAAGAAGTACTAGTTCCTGAAGCTATCATTGACCAAGAGATAACAACAACAAGGACAGGTAATCAATACTTCAAGTATCTTTTGACTTTCAAGAATCATCCACAAGAAGATGCTAAATGGATGCCTGAGAAATTTTTTCGAGTTTACCCTGAAATTCTTCATTCTTTTCAAACCCAGCAAATCTGCAATTGAGGACAATTGCAAACTCAAGCAAGAGGGATGTCATGAGAATATATTTTAAGTCCTCTAGAAAAATATTATTCATCCCCTCTTGAGTAATTTGGGGACGCCTAGATTACTCTTGCGTCATGCCGGCTAGGTTAATATCGTGGGTGATACCACTATAAATATTAATACGTGCGGTATATGACGTATGTTTGAGGCCACCTATGATTATTTCAGTTAGGTTTGTATGGCAGGGTGATTCCTGGGGTACTTACGCCTGGTAGTCATGAGTTGGTGATGATTTGTGCCTGTTTAATATTTGTGGGATTAATTTAATAATTAATTGGGCTTATATTTTCAGGTGATGAAGACTATGGGAATTGAAGAGTTTACTTTGGAAGAAATGTCTTGGATCATCACATTTCATTTTTGGCAAGCATAGTAGCTTGTAACCTTATCAAATGATTTTTCCATTTTGAACTTTAGGAAAGATACATTTATTCATGTGGAATTTATTAAAGCCTATGGCTTTACCCTAGTCCCAATTTGACACTCTATTTTTGTTAAAGAAGAGTGCCGTGCTCTCTAAAAAGCACATCTTGTATATTTTGGGGGCTATGGCCTAATTTTGGTGAAAAAGAAAGCTAGTAAAGAAATACTCTTGTGTGGGGAGAGGCCACGCACAAGAGGGGGGAAGATTGCAACCAATATGGTCTTTTGGAGCTAAGTATTTTTGTTTAAGTGTTTAATTTTTCAATTGATTTGATTTAGTTGAAGCTTACAAGCAATGGTTTTTATGATTGAATTAATTCTCTACTTTTTCACAATCAATTCCTAGAATAAGATTCCGGTTGCATCTACATGCATACATCCACCTTCACATTCACATCCACATCTATACATCTACATCTACATGCATACATCCTCATCTCCACGCATACATCCACATCCACATTCACATTCACATCCATACATCTACATCTACATGTATACATCCACATCTCCATGCATCTACATCCACATACTCATTCACATCCCATATCTTTTATGCATACCTCTATGCATGAAATTCAATTATGCTAAAAGTAACACTTTTATAATAAAATAATCATCTCTTATGCATACCTCTATGCATGAAATTCAATTATGCTAAAAGTAACACTTTTATAATAAAATATTCATCTCTTATGCATACCTCTATGCATGAAATTCAATTATGCTAAAAGTAACACTTTTATAATAAAATATTCATCTCTTATGCATACCTCTATGCATGAAATTCAATTATGCTAAAAGTAACACTTTTATAATAAAATATTCATCTCTTATGCATACCTCTATGCATGAAATTCAATTATGCTAAAAGTAACTCTTTTATAATAAAATATTCATCTCTTATGCATACCTCTATGCGTGAAATTCAATTATGCTAAAAGTAACACTTTTATAATAAAAGATGAATTTTCTTTTACTAAATTCTAAAAATTTCGCCATAATCTCCTTTGTATGGCTCACCATTTTTCAATTTTCTACGTCTTTAAAACTAATTAAAGTACACCAATATTGAAATTATCCTAAAGTAAACATTTTTTTTCCACTTAATTGAGATAAACATTATAAAAATTTGACATTAATCACTTAACCCTTCACCTAGGATAGAGAATGGTTGGTTTTGTTAGAGAAGAGAGGGAAATGCCTTTTGTAATGAGACCTAACATTATAGAGAAGACATAAAGCATAAAAACCATTTAAAACCATAAAAATCCATAAAATAATTGAAAGAAAGAAGAATCACCAACTTGCTAATGACTTTGATAGCTTTCCTTTGGCTTGATGGTTTGAGGGTTCAACTCTTGTTTGGACAAGAGTGGCCACCAATCTTTGGAAGAGGGAAATGTCAAAAACTAATGAATTATTAACAAATTCATAGTTCTAAGCTTGGGTGGAGTAGAGTAACAATGCATTAAACATTGTTAAGTTCCAACAAAGGAGAAGGCCTCTATTTATAGGAAAAAGTAAGCTCCTAACCAAACAAACTGATTCTAGAATTTTCCAAATCAGTTTGGTCAATTTTTGATCATTTTTAGGTCAGTTGAGCTAACTTTTTGCAACTAGACTTGAATTAGGAGAGAGGAGAGATAAAATATCTCATTATTTATGAGTTTAAAACTCATTCAAGCTTGTGAAATATGCACCTCCTTTAATGGACTCCCCTTCCTTACATATGTGTCAAAATGGAATGATTATACCCAAAATATCTCATATTTTTAATATTGCTCATAGTTTTTTACTAATAAACCTTGTACATTTTCAACTCTTCATCTTATGTGAGCATTTACTCATTTTTGGATATCCAAAATATCTCATATTTTTAATATTGCTTATAGTTTTTTTTACTAATAAACCTTGTACATTTTCAACTCTTCATCTTATGTAAACATTTACTCATTTTTGGATACCCAAAATATCTCATATTTTTAATATCACTCATAGTTTCTTACTAATAATCCTTGTACATTTTCAACTCTTCACCTTATGTGAGCATTGAAGGGACTCCCCTTCCTTACATGTGTGTCAAAATGAAATCATTATACCCAAAATATCTCACATTATTAAAATTACTCATAGTTTCTTATTAATAAACCTTGTACATATTCAACTCTCCACCTTATGTGAGCATTTACTCATTTTTGGGTAACTTCTTTTACAAAAATTGGATTTATCTTCTCCCCACACATGGATTGATGCTATTGGCCCATAGGAACCTTAATTGGACCATAATCCAAAAATTTCTGAAAATCTAGACCCTTAGGCTAAGGTCCTTTATACCCACTTCCAATTAATTCCAATTGCACATTGGAAAGTTCTTTTTGAATTTCTGTTTCAAAGGAGCTTATTTTAATAAGATGAGATAATTTTCTATCCAAAAATATTAAAAATCTGAATATTCTCTCTCTAGAATATTTTCTCTCTCTATGACAAAACAGGCAGAGACGAGATCTCTTATAATTCTGAAGAGGGAATTTATTACAGGGAAAGATGCTGGATATCTTGAGAGACTGGGGAGGAATCTTACATTCTCTCCCACTTGAAAAACGCGAGATACCCTCATCTCGCAAACTAGGGTAATTTCGCAAGATGCACTGAGAGAAAATTTAATTAAGATTAACCACTAAGAGAAGTCTCAAAGAGAGCAAGACTTAAGACAAGAACAAAGATTTCAACTTTATTCACTTTAGGAACATATATAGCAAGATAGAAGAACTTTTTACAATTCCATAAGCCCGTCCATCATATGGTCACAAAAGCAGCACTCACAAGCTGCACACGTATAAGGTAACTCATCTATGGGAATAATTCGGCTGGTTATTGCAATACCTATCTCATTGGTATGAGGTGACCTATTAAAAGGACCTCTAAGAGGCAAGCCAAAAACGAGATAAAGGCATATCTTCTGGTGAGGAAGAAAGCACGCTAGTAAGAAGACCCGCTCAGAAAATCCACCATGCCTTGATCTCATCACGCAGTAGTATCGGGGACCCAAACCCAAAGCTTCAATAACCATGGCCAAGTGGACATTGTTACGAAAGTGCTGCCGACCCCACGGTGTTACCCTAGTTATGTCTCAACAGGTCCGCCATTTGGTCTGAGCTACAGAAGTTCCCAAGTGAGGGAAAAGTGAGCGCTCATACAGTGCTATAAAATCCTTCTTCACAGACTCGCTTGCGTCTTGAAGGTGAGAAATCATCATGGATAAAACCAATTCTTGTTGCCAAGCCATAAAGGAGATTAAGAAAGAAAGGGAATCGATGGAAGTAAGATTACTGCGAGTGACAAGTAAGAGTTACGACTTATATAAAAGAAGGAACTAGCGTAACCTAGAAGCCAACGTGTATCTTGCCACTGAAGTTTTATCGTCTTTTCATGATTTGGGTTTGGCACATATTTCTATAGACGGTTTAGATGAGATACAATATGAACTTTGAGATGATGAGGTAGAAAAAGCTCATAGGCTGTCACCTACTTTCATTGAATTCCGATATGGTCCAACTTCTTATACTTCCCAAGAGATAAAGAATTTCTTTTGGGCCGTACTCGAATGAAGACCATATCTGCTTCTTTGAATTCTCTCACTGTCCTCTTCTTATCTGCATACTGCTTCTATCGATCCTGGGCAGTCTTTTAACTGATGACCAATTCCTTGGCATCTAAAACACCGGTTCTTACTTCTGAACCCATCGTTTTGAATCCTTAAAATAGGTGGAACTCCCGAGAAGTATTCTGGGGAAAGGTCTTCCTTTTTTAAACAGAATCTTTCTTTTATTTTAGAGAGGGAATAATTATAAGATCAGAAAGGGAGGTTCTTACACCTGTATACCTTGAAGGCTGGGGGAGGAATCTTACATTCTACCCCACTTAAAAAGGCGCAAGATGTCCTCATCTCGCAAAGTAGAGGACAACTCTTTTTTCTTAAGATCCAATTTATATTGGGGTTCCTTATATTCTGGTCAACCCAACAGAATACGGGGATAAGTATCCCTTATATAGAACTCATCATTAAATAACAATTCATTCAGATCATATCATCCATATTTTTAACACGATAATGGTCCATTAGACCGAAAAATTTCCTTCTAACCACGGGAATTTCAGTCAAGTAAGTTCTCAATTTGTCATCCCTTAACTTGATCTACCAGTCAGTAACAATTTGACAACACAACCCACTAATCTCATAGTGATTTTCTGAAATCATTATCATCATTCTAGTTATGAATATCATCACAGGGACTCGTCCCATTCATCCTCATTGTGGTTTCGCTCAGGTTATTATATTTTAACTAAATTTCAGAAATCATCATTTTTTCAATCAGAATCCAATTCAATTCATCAATTCTCAAACAGAATTAAAAATCATATCAACCACATTCGAAATCATCATCTGGATAGCATTAACACTTATAATTTCAAGTGTTAGATTTACTCGTATATACTGCCGGTAAAGAGCTGCAGTTATACCCTCTGTATAGACGGGTAGTCATGATACTTGAAGCTATAAGGTAAATACCATCATGTCTAGGCCTCAAGCAAGTCATGGTTCTATACAATTGCGGTACTTCCATCTGAAGACCCAATTACTAATTTATGAATTTTCAGTTTGAATATCAGATTGTATGACTTATATCACACAATTACAACCTTTTTGTGTTTCTTGATAAATTTTTAACATATTTGTCTTCACAGATGATCTTTAATTGCTCTGATACCAACTATGAGATCCCTGTTTCCACCGAGCAACAGATTCGAGTTACTAGCAGCGGAAGTAGCACTTCTCGCGCGGGGCAGGGGTCCCACATTCGGGGCCTCGTCCACGGATATCCGGACAAAAGACTAATTCGTCGGTTTTTCCAAAACCGCACCCGAAAAAACTTCCCTTATCCGGAAAGCACGGGCGATTCTTCCAGGATAACTTTTTACTCTAATGTAGTCAAGACCATTACTGATCAAACTGATCCGACTGCACCTATAAAGATACTTGGTCAGATCAAGGAAGAACTTGCACTTGGATCATTGGGATCAACGCTTTTTTCCCCATCAAGAGGCACAGCTGTTGATTCCTATCCATAGAACAATTACTATCCAGGATTTACTTCATCTATCATAATAACAGAAATTGAGTATTGATTTACGGATCCATCAATCCAGTCTATCCGATCCCATGGGTTAGCCAACCGCCCAACCACTGTAATGATGGGATCCAATTTAGAATTTGGTTTTTTTGTCCCGGGTACCAGGGAAAAGAGTTCCGAGGCCCCCTAGTCGAATGTTCATACAAAAATAAAACTAGTCACACCACTTACACACCCAATATGAAATTGCCTTTTTTAAACAGATTCACCCAGTTTTAAATCCTTTAATGAAACCATAGTATCACTGATCACAATCTTCCAATTTATCCGGTTGATTCTTAATTTCCCATCATTCCTTCATCGGAGTATCTATGGCATCATTGGCAACCCGAACGCTCACCACCTGTCCACCCAGGGGTCTTTTCAATGGTTCCTAGCCCATAATACTCGGCAATATAATCACTTATAAAAATCAAGATGGACTCTCGTTGAAGATCAGCAAGATCAACCAACAGATCCATATAAAGGGCCATGGACTGATCCATTGAAGACCAGCAAGGTCAATCAACCAGATCCACAAAACAACTCTTACTCCTTGTTCCAATATCTTCCTCGACGCACGCGTGGGTATCCTAGGCGACCCAGAGTCCGAGCACCATATGGTCAGCACCCTCTAGGATCCTTCGCAGGTGACCTAGCGCTTCACTCATAGGCCGCTTCCTTGAACCCTCATCCACCGTACTGGAAGCTCACCATTTTAATCGAACCGAGGCTGGTCAAGACCTCGGTTGACCTTGCTACGCGAGACGTCCTCCATTGACTCTCCGTCAGCCATTGCAACTTTATCAGTTAGGTCCCCACGACCTTAATCACAAGACGGTCAAAATGCTTTCCCAGCATTCTTGACATAAAACAGCCATTTACAAACAGCATTTACAAACAGTTTACAAATACAGTTTCTATATTAACTCTCATTTTTCCACATTATCCCTCATCAATCCACATTACTTATTCCACATTCCATTTATATGTGTACTCATCCCATCACATCATTTTCCATCTCATCACTTCAGATTCCTTTACATCACATATCATATATTCACATCCATACATATATCCACATCCAAATCCACATTCACATCCATACATCCACATCTACATCCATGCATCTATTTTCACATCCAGATCTACATGCACATTCATGCATCCTCATCCATACATCCACATCTACATGCACATTCACATCCATACATCCACATCTATATGCGTACATTCACATCTACATGCATACATCCACATCCACATTCATACATCTACATCTACATGCATACATCCACATCTCCATGCATACATCCACATCCACATTCACATTCACATCCATACATCTACATCTACATGCATACATCCACCTCCACATTCACATCCACATCTATACATCTACATCTACATGCATACATCCTCATCTCCATACATACATCCACATCCACATTCACATTCACATCCATACATCTACATCTACATGTATACATCCTCATCTCCATGCATACATCCACATCCACATTCACATTCACATCCATACATCTACATCTACATGCATACATCCACCTCCACATTCACATTCACATCTATACATCTACATCTACATGCATACATCCTCATCTCCATGCATACATCCACATCCACATTCACATTCACATCCATACATCTACATCTACATGTATACATCCTCATCTCCATGCATACATCCACATCCACATTCACATTCACATCCATACATCCACCTCCACATTCACATCCACATCTATACATCTACATCTACATGCATACATCCTCATCTCCATGCATACATCCACATTCACATTCACATCCATACATCTACATCTACATGTATACATCCACATCTCCATGCATCTACATCCACATACTCATTCACATCCCATATCTTTCATGCATACCTCTATGCATGAAATTCAATTATGCTAAAAGTAACACTTTTATAATAAAATAATCATCTCTTATGTATACCTCTATGCATGAAATTCAATTATGCTAAAAGTAACACTTTTATAATAAAATATTCATCTCTTATGCATACCTCTATGCATGAAATTCAATTATGCTAAAAGTAACACTTTTATAATAAAATATTCATCTCTTATGCATACCTCTATGCATGAAATTCAATTATGCTAAAAGTAACTCTTTTATAATAAAATATTCATCTCTTATGCATACCTCTATGTATGAAATTCAATTATGCTAAAAGTAACTCTTCTATAATAAAATATTCATCTCTTATGCATACCTCTATGCATGAAATTCAATTATGCTAAAAGTAACACTTCTATAATAAAATGTTCATCTTTTATGCATACCTCTATGCATGAAATTCAATTATACTAAAAGTAACACTTTTATAATAAAAGATGAATTTTCTTTTACTAAATTCTAAAATTTTTGCCATAACCTCCTTTGTATGGTTGACCATTTTTCAATTTTCTACGTCTTTAAAACTAATTAAAGTACACCAATATTGAAATTATCCTAAAGTAAATATTTTTTTTTCCACTTAATTGAGATAAACATTATAAAAATTTGACATTAATCACTTAACCCTTCACCTAGGATAGAGAATGGTTGGTTTTGTTAGAGAAGAGAGGGGAATGCCTTTTGTAATGAGGCCTAACATTATAGAGAAGACATAAAGCATAAAAACCATTTAAAACCATAAAAATCCATAAAATAATTGAAAGAAAGAAGAATCACCAACTTACTAATGACTTTGATAGCTTTCCTTTGGCTTGATGGTTTGAGGGTTCAACTCTTGTTTGGACAAGAGTGGCCACCAATCTTTGGAAGAGGGAAATGTCAAAAACTAATGAATTATTAACAAATTCATAGTTCTTGGCTTGGGTGGAGTAGAGTAACAATGCATTAAACATTGTTAAGTTCCAACAAAGAAGAAGGCCTCTATTTATAGGAAAAAGTGAGCTCCTAACCAAACAAACTGATTCTAGAATTTTCCAAATCAGTTTGGTCAATTTTTGACCAGTTGAGCTAACTTTTTGCAACTAGACTTGAATTAGGAGAGAGGAGAGATAAAATATCTCATTATTTATGAGTTTAAAACTCATTCAAGCATGTGAAATATGCACCTCCTTTAATGGACTCCCCTTCCTTACATATGTGTCAAAATGGAATGATTATACCCAAAATATCTCATATTTTTAATATTGCTCATAGTTTTTTTACTAATAAACCTTGTACATTTTCAACTCTTCATCGTATGTGAGCATTTACTCATTTTTGGATATCCAAAATATCTCATATTTTTAATATTGCTCATAGTTTTTTACTAATAAACCTTGTACATTTTCAACTCTTCATCTTATGTGAGCATTTACTCACTTTTGGATACCCAAAATATCTCATATTTTCAATATCACTCATAGTTTCTTACTAATAAACCTTGTACATTTTCAACTCTTCACCTTATGTGAGCATTGAAGGGACTCCCCTTCCTTACATATGTGTCAAAATGAAATCATTATACCCAAAATATCTCACATTATTAAAATTACTCATAGTTTCTTATTAATAAACCTTGTACATATTCAACTCTTCACCTTATGTGAGCATTTACTCATTTTTGGGTAACTTCTTTTACAAGAATTGGATTTATCCCCTCCCCACACATGGATTGATGCTATTGGCCCATAGGAACCTTAATTGGACCATAATCCAAAAATTTTTGAAAATCTAGACCCTTAGGCTAAGGTCCTTTATACCCATTTCCAAGGCTAAGGTCCTTTATACCCATTTCCAATTAATTCCAATTGCACATTGGAAAGTTCTTTGCTGCCTCTCCTGAAGACAAAGCACACCTCATTTGAAGAGACCATTGCTCACAAACTGACCTCATTAACCTCTGGAAAGGAGCCTTAGGAATACAAAGCTCAATACATTTTTGAGCTTTCCTAATCTCCCTTAAAATCGTTACCCTTTGAGAGAATCTTCTATGCCTCGCATGTTTCAAAATGTGCATAGGATTTTCCTTTCTCCTAGCAACAGCCTTCATACTGACCTCGAGACCCTTGCCCTACCTATGGGTAGTTTTCTTAGTCCTCGCCATACAAAAAACTGCACATTTCAAAACATATCCATAAGCATCTCTCTCTATACCAGTAATTAATGAAACCAGATTCTATACCAGTAATTAATGAAACTAGTAAATAATGAAACCATTAAGTAGGTTGATTAAATGATCAAAACATAGAAGCTGCTCAGATTTTGGTTGTTATGCATGATACTACAAATCTAAAACCCTCTATGCTTAAGCCTCTATATGCATAAGGGCTTAATGCATCCTTATGCAACATGAATTATGGCTTCATGCATGAAGCCTTTATGCATAAGGGATTATTGCATGAAGCCTTATGCAAGATGCATTATGGCTTCATGCATATAAGCCTTTATGCATAGAGGCTTTAT